>NC_087356.1:76084958-76387988 GCF_030014295.1 Loxodonta africana
CGTAGTGGAGTTCGTTTGACCCAACGCTCACACTCTTGACCCCTATCAAAACTGCCTCGAGAACCATCCTGGTGGCTGTCCTAAGAACAAATGCGGTATGCAGAGGGGTATAAATTTCATGAGCTCTATTCTCAGGGTGTGGGAGGCAAGTCCACTGGACTTTGGGTGACATCGAAAATGGGAAAAAGATACTAAACTGAGTCCCTGAGTATGAAAACTGCCAGGCACCCAGATCCCGCATCACCTTCCCATGCTTGCCAATTTCACTACCCTCCACTTGCTTCCCCAGAGTGATTAGCAGTATGCATAAATAAACACAGCTACAAGAACCAGTAAACACAAAAGAAGGTCTTGTGGCTTGTTTAAGAGGTCTGGGAAGAAAGAGAGAACAGGAGAGATGGGATCAATGCAGTAGTGAGTCTCACAAGGATAGTGATCAAATGGGGTCAAGTTTAAAAAAGAAAGGAGGACCCAGGAAATCTGAGGCTAGGGGGAAAGAGGAAGGACAGAGACTAGAAGCCTACCAGAGCTGGCAGCCTAGACCTGCTGGGTTAACAGCAGGGGCCGCTGCTCTGAATCCCTCGCCCCTGGCCATCCCCTGCTGTTTCTCAGCCTCCCTCCTGCACAGTGCCCCTGCTATCACTGTGTGTGTTCAGTTAGCTGTGCAGAGACGTGTACAGCTAGCAGTGGGGAGTCCCGGGTGGGAAGGCCATTCAGGAAGGTAAGTACAACCAGTTCCGTTCACCATTTTAGCAAGGCCTGACAACATTAACACACGTTAACTTATCAACAACCTTATCATAGTTTGACTCTTCAAGGCCCAGTCAGATTCAGACTGTCGTCAACCCATGTTATTTTGTTGGTGTGGGCGGGGGGGAGGGTGGTGGTGGAGAAACACAGACTAGAATCTGAGTGTGTTCTGACCACACACTGGCCGTCCGGCTCACAGCCCTGCCCACTGCACTGCTTTCAGCCTCCACATCTTTCCCCAAGGTGCTTATTTCCCACCTCCCTATCTACTCGGTCCTGGGCATCTTCAGCATCTAATTTGTTCTATCCAATCCACGAAAGTTTCCAGGTAATTTTCTCTATGTCCCCCCAGTCTTTTTTCTCTGAACAAATAGAGTTGGTCTCCTCCGCATCTCACACACACCCCTTCCCTGAGGATTTGATTGTAGATCGGATAGTATCTAGAATTCTTTGCTAATCACTTCAAGTATGTTGGCTGTGTTTTCAGAAATCACTTTAAAATCCTCGACTGTAAGCCTACAGTACTTTGTCATTCCCAGGAGTATTACCCAAGGTGCTGGGGACCCCACTGTCACTTAGCACATCCCTGATGACTGAATGGCTGGCTGGCTGGCCGCCTGAAAATAACTCCCTGCAGACTGCTGACAAAATCAGACTCCCCTGAGGTTATGAGGGGGGCACAGCACGGTGCCAGATGTGTGTCCCTAAGAGGTATGAAGAACTGGTCCCTTGTTATGAGCCACACCTGGTGCTACTTCACACTCCACCTTTACAACAACCCAATGGTGTGCTCCTTACTGTCCTCATTCCACAGATGAGGAAACCGGCTCAGCAGTGCTAATAACATGCCGAAGTACCCAGAACTAGTAACTGGGTGAGCTGGGATTCAGGCGGAGGTCTGCCCCTGCTCCATGCCCCCTAATGTCCACTGCCCTCCACGTGGACGGCACTGACCTTTGGGGAGTGGAGAGCCAGGAAGTGTGCAGCCTCACTGTGTGCCCGGAGAGAAGGAAGCAGCAGTTACTCTAGCCCACCCTTTTCACATATAAATTACAAAGGACTGGCCCCATCGGTCAGTGTTCCGGAGACCTCTCCTTACAGGATAGAGATCCATGAGGAGACACTTAGAGACGCCTTTTCACTCATTCACTGTCTCACCAGGTATAATCACTTATGCTGAGCAGAGTAATGCACACAATATCATTCATTTTAGTCCTCAGCTGCCTTCCTGAGGGAAACCATGAATAGGTAAATCTGTTGCATATTTCAGCAAGGCTGTGGTAGATTAGTATGGTGACCATATGATTTACTGTCCAAACCAAGACACTTTTTTGAGAATGAAAAGTGTTCTAAAAATAACTAGCAGGCATTGACTGATCTAGAACAGAGGTAATTTGGGACTGTCCCAGGCTAACCAGGATGTGTGTTACTCTACAGAAAACCCTGGGTGTGAGGGACCTGCAATTTTCCTCAGCTACACTTGCTTTCTATTCAACCCAACTTAACATTCACGTGTTTGTTCATTAAATAAAACATCCACATGCCAGGCCCTGTGGCCAGTCCTGTGAAGAAGACAACGCCCCTGCCGTCATGAAACTTACATTCTAGTAGAGGAGGTGGAAAGTAAACAAACAGAAAATATAATGTCAGGTAGTAATAAGGGCTGTAAAGAAAAATTAGGGTTAAGGAGATGGGGAGGGATGTGGTGTGAAGAGTTATTTTAATGGGGTGGGGAGGGACTCGTCTGAGGGGAGCCTCCTCAGGGAGTTAAGTGAAGGTGAGCCAGGAGGCGGTCTGGGGAAGGGCCTTCCAGGCAAAGAGAACAGCAAGTGCAAAGGCTCTGAGGTGAGATCAAGCCAGGAGGCTTGGAGAACAGAGAGGCCAGTGTGGCCAGAGTTATCAGTGAGGAGAAAAATCGGAGTCTAAGGTGGGAGCAGATCACATATGGCCTTGAGTGAGATGGAAGCCATTGGAATTTTGTGCAAGGGAATGCTGCAATCTGGCTTGCATTTTGAAAAGAATCATTCTGGCTACTGATGGAGGACACACTGTGGAGGGGCAAGAATGGGAGAAGGAGAGCAGGCTATGGCAATCACAGGATGATGCGGGTGCAGACCAGGTAGATGCTGGGGTAAGAGGTGGCTGGATTCAGGGAACCTCGTGCAGGCAGAGCCTCTAGGACTTGTGAATCAGGTGGATACTGGGTGCCTCCAACAGGTAAGATCCTGGCACAGGACTGACCACAGCCTTATCTTAGGGTCAGGTTCTCCCAGGGCTGGTTCTCAGTATGCCCTAGAAGTCATTACCTGAAATTCTGCACACAAGAAACAAGCTGCTTTGGTCTTCTAGGGTGGGAGGGGGAAGGTCCTGAATCTCCTTACCTTTGGCTCTGTGATCTTCCTCCTTGGGGCACTTTCCCCCTTCCCACCATTTGCGCTTCAGGATTTCCAAGCGGTTGTTCTCCTGCAGCTGGAGAATGGCCAGATCAAACTCGTCCCGGAAAACCGAGCCTGCGGGGTCACAGGAGGGGTCAGAACACAGGACATGAATACCCACTTAGGTGTCTCTCACTCCCTTTCCTGGTAAATCTCTATCCGCTTTAACCTCAGGTGGACAAGACAGATGTAGTGGGGTGTCCCCACAGGGCCATGGCTCTCCACTCTGGCCAGTCTCAGGAATCTCCACAGAGAGGAGTGAGTTCTGGCTTCGTGGAAGGGCACTCTGCCCTTTCTACTTTCTCTTCTCTCCATACTGACTAGCATGTTGAGCCTGGAATGAGTCAGGTAACAGCTCACCAGACAGTTGTGCCACCCGCATCCCCACTCTGTCCCTATCACTTTCTCAGTTAAACAACCGTCTATCCAGGTTAAATGGCCTGTCTACCGACACACAGGAAGTGGGTGCCAAGCATCCCATCTGCCTCCAGTAGTCCAAGCAGAGAAATGTTCTGTGACACAATCCTCTCAGTGAATCATTGACTATTTTCTACTTTATTTAATTTCTCAGGCACCTATAGCTCTCACTACATTACACTTCACAACTGTCTACCCAGCGCAGTCACCAGCCAATGAGAGAAGAGCCATCCCGGAAAGTGCCGGAAGCCTCCTCTTGTCCATCAGTGTGGAGAATCCAATCACCAGAAGTCCCCCCACCTTCACAGCTGCCTGCTGAGGGCACCACACATACATCACCCCATCTCCCTCAGCCCCTCCTGCCTCCTCAAACAGAAGGCTTCTGTTCAGAGCAATTCCTTTTTAATTTTTCTAAGGGAACATGGTCAAGGAGCTTGGGTTCTAGAACTTAGGTTTAATCACAAAAACAGGTTTAAATGAAACCGTGGAAAACTCAACGCTCCAGCAGAGGCTCAGGCCTGAGATCATTAAGAAGAAGCTGCCAAAAGGTTGGAAATCAACTACGCTGCCGGGTTTTCTTGCCCAAGCTTTGTGAAGGCCTGATGTGAGCAGATGCCCCAGAGGAACAAGGCTAAGCTTGGAACAAACAGATGAGTGCTTCTCAACATTTAATGTGCACAGAAATCAGCTGGGGACCTTGTTAGAATGCAGATCCAGATTCAGGAGGTCTGGGTGGGATCTGAGAGTCTGTATATCCAACTCTTTCCCAGGCGATGCTGACTCTATCGGTCCATGGACCTCAAGGAACTAGATCATCTCCCAGATGTCTTCCGACTCTGACAGCCATGTCTCCGCAGATAGACCCTTCCCTACTACAGATACAACAATGCTGGCACACAACCCCACGCCTGCTGCACTGAGTGTGTGTGTGCAACTAACTTGAGTGAACATCCAGAGCACCGCATGTGTAAAACCAGTTGCTGGTGAGTCGGTTCTGACTCATGGTGAACGCGTGTGTGTGCGTCAGAGTAGAACTGTGCTCCATGGGGTTTTCAATGATGGGTTTTTCAAAAGTAGATCACCAGCCCTTTCTTCTGAGGTGCCTCTGGGTAGATCTGAACCTCCAACCTTTTGGCTAGCAGCCGAGCATGTTAACTGTTTGTACTATCCAGGGACTTCTGCCTCATGTATAAACTAAACCCATTGCCATGGAATTGATTCTGACTCCTAGTGGCCCTATGGGACAGAGTAAAACTGCCCCATAGGGTTTCCAAGGTTGTAGTCTTTGTGGAAGGAGACTATCACATCTTCTTCCCACAGAGCAGCTGGTAGATTCAAACTGATCACTTAACCACTGCACCACCAGGGCTCCAGCTTCACGCATAGTCCAAACCAAAAAACCAAACCCAGTGCCGTGGAGTCGATTCCGACTCATAGCGACCCTATAGGACAGAGTAGAGCTTGCCCCATAGAGTTTCCAAGGAGCACCTGGTGGATTCGAACTGCCGACTCTTTGGTTAGCAGCCGTAGCACTTAACCACTACACCACCAGGGTTTCCTTATGTGTAGTAAAAAAAAAATAGTACTAAAAATTCATCTTCAGGGAATGGATATATGAACTAGTTGCTCAGCAGATACCGTGAGATGGTGAAACAAAAGAGTATTTTAGGTTCAGAGACAACTATTCAGCCCGTCAGGCATCTCAGGCACTTTCGAGACATTTTCAAGCCAAACGCACACCACACCAGGGGCCACGTGAGAGGACTGTTCTTCTTACTCCCTGTTTGCCTACTTAGCTCCTAAATTACCTGACTAGTCTTCGATCTTGTTCCTTGTTTTGTTTCTCTTACTCTTCCTAGGCCCAGCTGTATTACTGCTCATTCTATAGTTACGCCCTCAGCTCTCACTTCAGAATGACAGCATGCTTGTCTTTCTTGGACATAACCTCAGCTGGACCCCGGTCCTGTCTAATCAATGCACTCTTCCCCTCTGACCTGAGGACCCAGGCTGGCCCACAGCTCACGCTCTTGCCCAGCCCATTCTGTCTAGCTGGCAGGACCCATCTGGCAACATGGTCTGGTGAATGAAGTGCTGGATGTGGAGACAAGGATCCTGGGCTCAGGCTCAGCTCCTCTACTTAATCTGTGAACTTAGACAAGTGACATCTCTGCTCTGACCTCAGCGCCACACTCTACAGAGTAGAACGGCCATATCTGCCTTGCAGCTGCAATGGTAACACAGGTGAAAACAGCAGCATGTCAGATACACAACAAATGGGTTTCCCTCCCTTTTTCCTTGGTTACTTATGAAAATTTCCAGAGTCGGTCTGTTTTGCCTCAATTTGTAGGTTTGTTCCATGAAAACTTTTGACGCGCTTGACATTTCAGGTTAAATTTGCTAAGCTGCTAAGAGTATTATCAAGGTGCACCTTAAGTTCAATTTGTAGTTCACTCCACCATCTTGAAACAAAATGTCAGCCAACAAATTTCTCAAAGGGACCCATCATCTGTGATATTAATGGACATCGATGAAATATGATGGCAAGGAGAAGGTATGGAGGTTTACAAGTGCCCCAGTAAGGCCTCCAGTTTACAGAACTGTTACTGTCAAAATTCACATCGTGTGAGGATGAACCGTATTACTGCTTGCGTTGGCCTAGTTTCTGATCAGTCTTTAAGAAGCTATTCGCTTTTATCAATGATACAGGGAAGAAAGGAAAAGATGGAAAGAGAATGAATACTCCCCAAGACAGGCTAAGTGTGAGACATTATGGTTAAGGCACCTGACCAGATTATTAGGTTTAACTCTCTCAATCACCCTATGAAGTAGGTGTTAGAAACTTAAGTGAGATAACCGAAGCTCAAAAAAGATTAAATAACCTACCCAAGGGTCCACAGAGGGCAACCAGGATTCATTCCCAGGTCTGCCTGACCTGGAGCCCATGCTCTTTATACTCCACAGGTTTAAGTGAATTCTATCACTTATAGATCTTTGAGTTACATAAAGATCAATAGAAGAGATGTGTAATATAACTACAAAAATGCTTATACTATGTATCAATTTCCTCACAGGATCTGATGGGCTCAATTCCTCCTTCTTCCCCTGCTGAAGGACAACTGTACATGACAGGAGCTCTTAATAGCATGTGCGGGGAGGGGAAGGATGACAATAGGGGAGTGTGTACATTAGAATCACCTGGGAGACGTTTGAAACTCCCCTCCACAATCACAACAAGTAGCTAAATAGGCCCTCCCCTCTCATCTTCTGGTGGAGACACTTGCAGCAGGGGAAGGCCAGAAGGTTAAAAGTCCTTTAAAATGCACAGCTGGAGGATGTTTCTGGAAGCCAAACCCCTTTACCCTCCCATAACAACACAGACTGGCACACAAGGAGCAAGATAAATACCAGAGGCCTGCTGCCTGTTCTCAGTTATCCATGCTGGCCCGGAGTGCATGGGTCAGTGAGAGCCACCAATCATTTGAAAGCCATCTCATCTAATCATGTCAGTTCTTTTTGCAGCAAACTTTTCACCAGGGACATTAACAAATAGCAAAATTAATTCATTTGAGTTTTACCCTGGCTTCCTTCTCCTTCCCACTGCTAGTAGAGATGTCAATCAACTGAAAAATGGCCAAAAGGCAGGAAGCAGGAGAGGGAAGGAACAAAAGGTCTAAAAAATCTATCAAGGGTATCAATAAACTCATTGCTGTGAGTTGATTCCAACTCATGGCGACACTGTAGGACAGAGTAGAACTGCCCCACAGGGTTTCCAAGGAGCGGCTGGTAGGCCCCAACTGCTAACTTTTTGGTTAGCAGCCGAGCTCTTAACTGCTGTGCCACTAGGGATACAGGGAGGGTATCAATAGCCCCTTAATAATTAAGGATTGAATATTGATCAATGACGAGTAAAAGCATATGGGTTTGCTTTTAAAAAAGACCTTGAGACTGCCAACCTAAAGTCACTGTCAAGCTGGCTCTAGAAACAGGGGCTGTGGAATTCACCACTGCATCCGATGGTTTTCCTACCCTGACCCAGCCTGGGTGAAGCTACACAAAGAGGCTGTCCCTCTCCTGCATACCGACTGGCATGCCAATCCCATAGCCCTTGGTGTCCAGCAGGCCCCCAATCTGAGTGAGGTTGCAGTTTCGCTGCCGATAGTACTCATTCATGGTGGACTCCAGAAGGAAGGCGTAGTTGGAATTCAACACCCTGGCAATTCCCTCCTCCGTGCTCTTCACAAACACACTCGGCTGCTTGGAATACATGTAATTCCACATGCGTTGGTAGGTCTGGTATCGAGAATTCTGGGAAAAGAACAAAAGGAAGCAAGATTGGGAAAAGGGAAAGGACATGCTGGTTTATAAAGAGAAGGAGTCAAGGTGAGTCTTAAAATTCTGACCCTTCTGTTACTCAACTCATTCGTATTCAATAGCCTTTTTTCTTTGCTTCTCTGAGCTCACAACGTTTACTGGGGTCATAGAACATTTACGTCACAGCAGGAGGAGGCAGCTATAAATTTTATATGTTTACCAGAAAGATGAAGGAGCAACAGCATCCTCAGGTACTGTAAACTTTGCCTACTGATTGGGTAAGTTGAGGTTCTGCCTCATTTACCCTGGACAGGTCTTCCATTGCCAGCCTCCACGTTCTGATAGAAAAGCTGGAATTATACTTGTGGTCCCTTCATTGTTCTTCGGGTTGGGGGCAGTGAACTCACGTTCATTCAAGACTTTTAAAGTGACATCATCTGAAGGAGCAGTGTGAGCTGTTGTTTCTACCAATACTAAACCATTTTATCAATTACATAAGTAACCAAAAATAAAAACCAAACCGGTTGCCATCGCGTTGATTCTGACTCGTAGTGACCCTGTAGGACAGAGCAGAACTGCCTCACAGGGTTTCCAAGGAGTAGCTGGTAGATTCAAACTGCCAACCTTTTGGTTAGCAGCCAAGCTCTTAACCACTGTGCCACCAGGACTCCACATACGGAACACTGGCTTCTGTTTTACATATAATTACGAGACCTAGAAAATTCTGGGGACCTATTCAAACTCTGTGTTTGGACGATGCTTTCACTGATCTCTGGGCCAACAGGCACTGAGACTTGTATGGAAAATAGAAAACTGAAGTCTTAGGCATGTTTCACGTGAAAACGAACTTCTTGGGCAGTAGGTTGGTTAGATACCTTGAGAGTGCCCACCTAAAGTCACTAAAAGGGAAATTTGCTTGCCTAGAGATTTTGGAAAGATATGAGAACTGCTCATCTGTCTGGCCTGGCTCTGTCAGCCTTGGAGATCAATTGATCAATTCATCTGTCACCATTGTGACAGTGCCTTCTCCTGAGCCTTGCAAGGAAGCCAACAGGGTCACTACCTGAGACCTAGTAAGTCAGCCATCAATCAAATCAAATCATCTTAATCTAATCTTTCTCAAACTTCAATCATTTAAAGATTATTTTAATCTTGTTTTGTCTGACTGCTACCTATAAAATTTGACTCACTTTTTAAATTTTAAATGCATAATGTTAGCCTCATCTCATGAAGTAATAGATATGATTACATATATACTTACATGTATATATATCTAACCTGTTAAAAAAACCGTTGCCATCGAGTCAATTCCGACTCATAGCGACCCCATAGGACTGAGTAGAGTGCCTGGTGGATTTGAACTGCTCACCTTTTTGGTTCGCAGCTGTAGCTCTTAACCACTACACCACCAGGGTTTCTCTCTATATATCTATACATGTATATATGTATCTGTACATGTATACATGCACCTGTACATGTATATACGTGTCCCTACGTGTATATATGTATCTATATATTATATACCTATGCTATGACTCAGAATTGACCCAACAGCAATGGGTTTGGTTTGGTTTCATACATGTACATATACATATAGTAGCCTGGGTAGTATAAACAATTACGTGCTTGACTACTAGCTGAAATGTTGGCGGTTCAAACCAACCAGAGATGCCTCAGAAGACAGGCATGGCAATCTGCTTCCAAAAGGTCACAGCCTTGAAAGCCCTATGGAGCACAGTTTTACTCTGCACACACGGGTCACCATGAGTCAGAATCAACTAACAACAACATGCATATACTGAATATATGTGTGTTTACACACACAATATCCCATTAAAATAAATATGAGATTATTGCAATTAAAAAATACTTGTGCCACATTGTACCTAATGTTATCTCAAGTGCCACCAACGGTCTATGTACAACACTTGGGGCACTGTCCCTGTAGGACCTTACTCCAGGGCTATTTTGTGGAGCAGGAGATAAATGAGCCCCATGTGCACAAATACTAAATGTTCAAAAGAGGTAACAGGATCAGGAGAGGTGACTTTTTTTCTCTAGAGGACAAACATCCCAACTTTTTTCCTTTCAATTCTCAATGTTTGTGAGCAACAAAAGGGGGTTTACTTGAAAAAAGGTCATGCTGGAGCCTCCGTGGATGGTGCCATACTCGATGGCAGTCTGGTCAGCCAGGTCATCCACTGACTCGATGGGCACATCCATGCGCTGCACAGTCAGGAAGGCTGCCAGATTGGCCGTGTAGGATGAGATGATGATCAGCGTGAAGGCCCACCTGTGCAGGAAAAGATCAGGGAGTCATCATTGCCCAGGCACTCCCAGGAGTCTTAGCCCCATCCCCAGTCCATGTGAGAGACCAGGTATCTCTCTTCTGAAGGAGCTCTCAGCTTAGTAGGGGGACAGAGAGGAGGCAGGACATATGATGCCAACGGAAATGAACTGTTTGGGAGGGTTGCCTAGAAGAAGACAATTCTTTTGTTTTTCGATTTCCTAAAGGAGGTGGTTTGGGGGTTGAAACCCTGGTGGCGTAGTGGTTAAGTGCTATGGCTTCTAACCAAAGGGCTAGCAGTTTGAATCCACTGGGCGCTCCTTGGAAACTCTGTGGGGCAGTTCTACTCTGTCCTATAGGGTCACTATGAGTTGGAATCGACTTGACGGCACTGGGGTATTCAACAGAGAGATACTCCATGCATGAGACAGCTTGGGATCCTGTGAGAAGTACCAATAAATGAGCTAAGGATGGGGAGCTCAAGCTGGGATGGCTCCCTCTGCCTCTTCGTGATGAAGCCAACCTTTAGATGAGAACTGCAGTCTAGGAAGCCTCTACCAGGAGACATGTACCATATCTCATGGAATCCCTACATCTCAGAGAGGTAAAATTCTTCTCCCAATTTTACAGACGAGGAGATTGAGGCTCAGAGAAATGAAGTAACTTGCCAAGTAACACACTGATAAATTTGTATTTTAGGATGAGGTCTGCAAACCATAACAGTAGAGACTCAGAGACTCTTTAATTAAGAATAACTGGTGAAAACACCTCTGAACTGCTGAAAAGTTGGAATTAGAAAATACTCTTACAGTGGTCATGGTATTTTACATCAGGAGGTTGTTTTATTGAGTGGATAGAACTCACTTAAATTAGAATAATTTTTTTTTTTTTGCAGCTCAGGCAGCATATGATGATAAAGCCATTAAAAACGGTTTGTTCACTTAAGTAGGTTAAACAAGCCTTCTACCATCTGGTCAACAGAATGGATTTGCATCCCAATTCTTTTGTTTATAAGTGGTTCAAAGCTATACCTAAGCACAATTTAGGGTAGATAATCACCAATTCTGAGTCAGAGGAGTCTGAATTAATGAGGCTTTATTCATTATGAAGATGTTCCAACTACTGCATTGTTTGCCACAGGATTCAGCAGCCAGCAGCTTCCAGATGGATTTTCAAGAAGCTGGAAGTCCTGTTGTCCCCTTTGCCACCATGTCCAAAACTACTGGCAGCTGCCTCCCCAGCAGTGAAGCCGTGGGACATCCTCCAGTTCAGTGGGGACAACCATCCTCCAGACCACCAGAACTGTGGCTAGACCATCAGTAAGGTGATCTGGTTTTGAGTTCTGGCTTTGTCACATTGTCACATCGAAAGCCACTCCTCTGAGCTCTTTTATCGTCTAATAAATGGGGATAACGATGCCTGCTCTATCTTCTGAGAGTTGTGAGATCAAATGAGGTAATATGTCATTAGTGATTCATCATCTATAAAGTATTGTATGAATGTGAGATATCAGAGATACATAGAAAGACCCTCAGATTGAGTATCAGGCAAAAATCACTTGGCCACTTCCTTGCTGCCATCTCTGTTGATCACCTATAAGTGCCATGTGTCCCTCCATACTAAGACCTGCTTTCGCTGCTCCTGCCTCAGCTCTTACCCTTTACTTGGAAGCTGTTGCTCGTGACTAGCCCTGGAGGAGGACCCGGACGGGTGTGATAACCCAGGAGGAGGCTGGTATTCTGAAGCTGCACAGCTCCCTTGGTTAGTGTCTTGGGTTAATGAGGGCTGGGTGTGGACATGACCTCAGCGTTGGCTGGGGCAGTTCCCTCAGCCCCATGGCTACACTCTGGTATTGCTTCTACCCTGGGCAACCATGTGGCTATTTATGCCGCTGGTCACAAGGGGAGCTTAGTGATAGTGTGTCAGAAAGCAAATCACACCCAAGCTCTTGGGGAGGGTTAGTGGAGCCCTGCTCCTGTGTGAAAGGAGCACTATCAGCTGTAAAACTGGTGTTCTTCTTAGCGACATGGTGTTTTCTGTCTCTTTCTCTGAGTGAGGAGGCCAAGGTAGGCCATGAAGGCCCTGTCTTCAGATCCCCCCACCCTCAGGGAACTGACAAAACCAGGGTCCTCAATTAATGATGAAGAGTTCCAAAGGGCAGAGGGCACAGTAACAGCCTGGGTCAGGGACTGTTGATAGCCTGACGTGGCGGGTTCTCATTAGTGCTGAGCCACCCACAAAGCTCTGGAGCTAAGGAACAAAGCCATGGGGACAGATATTTAAAGCAGAGCGACACTGAAGTTCTCAGAGCAGGGACTTCCTGCTGGGTGGGGAGCTGGCAGAGATGAACCAGGCAGCAGGGACCTCCTGCACTGCAGGGGAACAACTATCCTCTGGGGGGGAAAAAAAAACCCATGTGGAAAGAGATCAAAACCTGCAGCTGACTTCTTATCAGCCTGTCTTCTGGTCTGCCCAGATCTCCTGGGTTTCGAGGGAGCTCTGTGTCTGTCCCTGCTGAGATAGCACCTTATCCTGAGGACCTGAGACCCAGTTCTTCATACTGATCTAATCGGGGACTTCCCTGTACTATCTGGTAATAGGTGAACAACCTGCCCAAACCATTCGAGTCCTACTGTAGTTATTGCTTCTCAGGGAAAAAGTTTTCAGGGAAGTTTTCACTTCCGTAGCAGCCCCAGGGAGCCCTGGTGGTGCAGTGATTAAAAGCTCAGGGTGCTAACCAAATGAAGGTCAGCAGTTCAAATCCACCAGCTGCTTCTTGGAGATCCTATGGGACAGTTGTACCCTGTCCTATAGGGTCACTATGAGTCGGAATCAACTCAATAGCAATGGGTTTGGGCTTTTTTTTTCTGATCGGCCGCAGTGGCTCCTCAGTTAACTCTGCCCAGACCACCCCCCTGCCCCAGGTCACAGGTATTGAGGGGTAGAAATACGACTTTCCTTTCAAACTGGCTTAAATGGGGCTGAGAAGGAGGGGGGAGAACCAGGGTTGTAAGTCCTGTACTCTCTGGCAGCAAAACCTAACAGTGGATTTTTAAATGAAGATTGGGAACTTTACATATATATATATGGAGCCCTGGTGGCAAGTGTTGGAATGCACCAGCCACTCCTTGGAAACCCTGTGGGGACGTTCTACTCTGTCTTACAGGGTTGTTATGAATCGGAATCGACTCGACAGCAATGGGTTGTTGTTGTTAGTGACCCCACATACAACAAAACGAAACACTGCCCTGTCTTGCGCCATCCTTAAAATCGTTGTTAAGCTTGAGCTCATTGTTGCAGCCACTGTGTCAATCCACCTCGCTGAGGGTCTTCCTCTTTTCTGCTGACCCTGTACTCTGCCAAGCATGATGTCCTTCTCCAGGGACTAATCCCTCCTGACAACATGTCCAAAGTATGTAAGACGCAGTCTTGCCATCTTTGCTTCTGAGGAGCATTCTGGTTGTACTTCCTCCAACACAGATCTGCTAGTTCTTTTGGCAGTCCATGCTATATTCAACATTCATCACCAACACCACAATTCAAAGGCGTCAATTCTTCTTCGGTCTTCCTTATTCATTGTCCAGCGTTCACATGCACATGATGCGATTGAAGGTATCATGGCTTGGGTCAGGTGCAGCACAGTCTTCAAGGTGACATCTTTGCTTTTCAACACTTTAAAAAGGTCCTTTTTAGCAGATTTACCCTGCAATGCGTCGTTTGATTTCTTGACTGCTGCTTCCATGGCTGTTGATTGTGGATCCAAGTAAAATGAAATCCTTGACAACTTCTATCTTTTCTCCATTTATCATGATATTGCTCATTGGTCCAGTTGTGAGGATTTTTGTTTTCTTTATGTTGAAGTGCAACCCATATCGAAGGCTGTGGTCTTTGATCTTCATTAGTAAATGCTTCAAGTCCTCTTCACTTTCAGCAAACAAGGTAGTGTCATCTGCATAACGCAGGTTGTTAATGAGTCTTCCTCCAATCCTGATGCCCTGTTTTTCTTCATATAGTCCAGCTTCTCAGATTATTTGTTCCGTATACAGATTAAATAGGTATGGTGAAAGGATACAACCCTGATGTACATCTTTCCTGACTTTAAACCAATCAGTATCCCCTTGTTCTGTCCGAACAACTGCCTCTTGATCTATGTAAAGGTTCCTCATGAGCACAATTGTTCTTTTTTAAAAAAATATATATATTTTAACATATTCCCCCTTCCCCCATAATGATCTAACAATAATTATTAGTTCGTAGATGTTATGGACTGAATTGTGTCCCCCCCACACACACAAAAAAAATGCAGAAATCCTAACTCCTGTACCTATGAATGTGAACTTGTTTGGCAATAGGGTCTTTGAGAAGTTATCAAAGTTATCACTACTCTCTTCTGAGTGGTGTCTTATAGAAGAGGAGACACAGGGGAAGATCCCTGTGGAGATGCATCTACAGGTCAAGGAACATCAAGGACTGCCAGGAGCTGGGAGGGAGGGAGGCAGGGGACAGTTTCTCCCTCAGAGCCTCAGAAGGAACCAACATGGCCGATACCCTGATGTGGACTTCCAGCCTTCAGATCTATGAGACAAGAAATTTCTGTTGTTTAAAGCCACCCGCTTTGTGGTATTTTATCATGAAGCCCCAGGACACTGAGACCATACATTTACATAGCACTTTCAAGTTTTCTAAGCGCTTTCCCACATACTGAATCTTCTGACAAAGTTCGTTTTGCTCTGGATGAACCAAGAGGAGAAGGGGTTTCAGGCTACGGCTGGCCGACTGCCCCTGCAGACAGGATGTAGCACTGCTTGCCATCAACTTGCCCTCTGAGGTCCTTTCCAACTCCGAGGGATTAAGAGTTCATCACCCCTGCCATAGTTGGAAACCCTGGTGGCGTAGTGGTTAAGTGCTACAGTTGCTAACCAAGACGTCGGCAGTTCAAATCCACCAGGTGCTTCTTGGAAACTCTATGGGGCAGTTCTACTCTGTCCTATACAGTCGCTATAAGTCGGAATCGACTCTATGGCAGTGGTTGGGTGGGCCACAGCCGATGGGTGGGTAACATGGCAGCTGGCCATGAGTGCCTTCAAGCAGGGATTTCCTGGACACGCTCTACATATGCCTTCGCAGGCCCAGCCATTCCACCTCAGGCTGCTGTCAGGTCAAGAAGCTGTAATTGCTTTGCTGAGGGACATCAAGGCTGTTTTTTTCACCCTTCTTCTTCCTGATCTGGGCCACAGAGGCAGAGGAAGGGGAAAGGGATAAGGCAGCAGAAAAAGCACCCACCCACTGCCCACAATCCTCCTTGGGCTGCAAAATGTAGCCGAGCTCCCCGCTAGAGCTTGTTTCAAAAGGAGGTGGCTGCAGGGCCCTCCCACAAGGCCGCTGAGCCAGAGTAGGGCTCATCCAAGGATCCCCTTTGCATCCTTGCCCCGTTTGCCTGGTTCCTGCCACATTAGGCCTGGCCCCGTGTCTGCCTGGGACCTTACCAGACGCCACTGACACAGCGGGTGGACAAGGCGCGGGGGGCGATTGTAGAGCCCTGCTGCATGAAGCCCCCAACTGGAAACCAGAGGCTGTTGCCAAGGGAGTACTGGTTCACTAGGAGGTTGCACCGGCCCTGGGCGCATGGGTGTGGGCTGTACCACTCATAGGGGGTCAACCTGTGGGAGAAAAGGAACATGTGCCAGTGCGGAGAGGATGACTCCGGGGGAGAAGGTGCCGGGGGGTGGGAGAGGAGATCCAGCCTCACCTCAGTGCTCAGCCACTGCCTACGTGGCCTTCCACCAGTCAAACAAGTCCAACTGGATTAGGCTGGTGATTTTCAAACTGTTTTTCTATAATCAGAGGAACATTTTTGTTTTTTCCAGATAAATTCTGATGTGAAACTCCAGTTCACAAAGTGGATTAAAATGGAGCTCCTCTGCCGGACGCTGAGAGTGTCAAGGGGTGGAGAGCCTGGGAAGCTGCTTGTCCTGCTACCCTCAGTTCCCCAAGATGATCATGGAGGAACCCTAGGGTCCCACAGAAGCCCAGTTTGAAAACCCCCAGTCTAGAGCAGTGGTTCTCAGACTTTAGCCTACATCTGAATTCCCGAGAAGACTTGTGAAAACACAGATTGCTGGGCTCCACTCCCCGCGTTTCTGATTCGGTAAGTCTGGGGGAGGGGTGAGGATTTGTTAGTTCCCAGGGGGTGCTGATGCCACTGGTCCAGGGGCCATACTTTGAAAACCGCTGGCCTCAGCAGTCTCTAAGGTCGTGGTTCCCAGCCCTGTCTGCTCACCCGACTCACCTGGGGAGCTTTTAAAAAACTGCCAATGCCTGGATTCCACTCTCAGAGAGTCTGGTTTAATTTGTCCTGGTAGGACCCAGACACTTGTGTATCTTTTTTAAGTTCTCTAGGTGGAGACAATGGGCAGACAGGGTCGAGAAGGGTGGCTCCAAGGTCTCCGCCCCCAAATGAGGCAGAGCACCCTCCTCCGTCCCTCGAAGCCTCACCACTTGCCTCTCTCTGAGCTGTGCCTCTGAGGCCTGGAATGCCCTTTCCTTCCTGCCCACCCTGCACATGCCTCCTCTCCTCTGCTCAGTGGCCCCAAGGCCATCTCCCACACAAAGCCTCCAGCTTTGATGAGTGATGATGTGCACCGTGTGCCTGGAGCAGGTGTGATGTGTTCGCAGGGTGCTATCATCATTGGGCCCTTCGTCCTTCGCTCAGCTGACTCTGCTCTGGGCATGCCTACAGTTCCTCCTCGCCCACACACTCACCCATGCTGCCCAGCTCTTCATGCCCGTGAATCACCTGTCCTAGGAGATGGGCTCCCTCCCTCGGTGGGTCCTGCGGAGCTGCCTCTCACTAGTGGTGCCTCCCTCGGTGGCTCCCAGGTTCCCAAGCCGACAGACTGTTGGAATGACCTGAGGAGCTTCTGAAACCCAGCTTCCCCAGCCCCATCCCTGGAGAGTCTGAAACAACAGGGCCTGGGAATGCAAGCTTGTTAAAAGTTCCTGGGAGACTCCGATCATCAGTTTGCTTGGAAACTGCTGCCTGAGATCAGTACTTTTCAAACATTTTTCCTCTCTAAAGTCTTTTTGAGAAGTACGATGTGTAAGAGATCAAAGTGGAGCTGGTCTGTGTGTAGAGGGGTTGGGGCCCTGTAGCTGACTGCCCAGCCCCTTCTCACCCCACCAAAGTCTCTGTACCTCCCAGGAACCTCCATACTCCATGGAACCCTACTTGGAAACTACCACCTCAGGTCAGAATCTCCTAGGCTCGTAAGTGCAATACCCACGGGCTGCAAAGTCAGGCCTTCTCTACCTCCTTTTTGTCAAAGATGGCTCTTGGTGCTGTGTGTGCCTGTCTGGAAGGCAGGGAAGAGAGGCTATTGGCCCCTCAGGGCTGGTCTGAAACACTTTAGGCTTCCATGGGCATGGTGACACGGCCTTGTGTGTGTGTATCTGGGGATCAAGCCCTGAGACCATTACCAGGGCCGCGGGGTCACCTGAGAGCTGCGGCATGCTACTTACAGGGACTCAATGAAAAGGGGCAAGAGTGAATTACACAACAGTGGCACCAGGGCTCAGGGAGACAGCTTCCAAGAAACAGCAGCAGCCAGTGCAGTGATGTGGAGAGGGGAAGTGTCAGACAGCACGTTAGCTCCCTCACATCTCACCAGCTCTCACTGACAACAGATACTTGACAGCAGCAATGCCTGTAGGCCCAGGAGGGATAGGTGGTACTGAGCCGCTCCTGCTGCCTTTGGAGGCTACCGGGTTGTAAGCAAGGCCTGTCTCTGTTTGGCTGGATTTAGTGGACCCAGGATGACTTTCCTGATCTTGGCTTTGATCTCCATAGGCAGGGTGATGCAACTCCTCCTCAGCAGTTCCTTAGGGCTTGGGACGACTGCTCCATCTTCTAGCTGGACAGAGCGTGGGCTCCCCCTTTGAGCCACTGAATGAACCAGCTTGTAGGGAGAATCTGGTCCCCTAGAGGTGGAATATGTACTGTAGAATCACCTGCCTTCTGCCACTGAGGCACAGGAGACATGTGAAGAGAAAGGTGGAACGGAGTCACCACCAGGCTTCTAGAAGCTCATTCTGAGGAGGTCTCTGCTCCAATGTAACTGCCCTTTGGGGCCTCCATTATAGGAAGCTGAGGGCTGAGCAGGGAGTAGGATTCTGAGTGAGTAGATGGTGAGCCAGTAGGGCTTGTACCACTTCTGGAGAGGAAGGTGGCTCTCCTGAAGCCCAGGCTGGTCCAACAGCCCTTGAGCTCAGACAAGGACAACCCTCCCCTCTGTGCACATTCTTGGGAGGCAGAGCCTAGGGATGCTCTTCAGGTGCTTCCATGGCCCTGGGGGAGGCCCCCGGGGGAGGGCCTGGGGGAGGCCCTTGGTCTCATGGGGAGAGGGGAGGGTTTACCCTCCCCTAACCCTATTCTGGACCTCTAGTCTCAACTCAACACTCCCTGCAAACGCCTCTCTCCACCCTGCCCTACTGCTGCCTGCCACCCTCCACAGTGACCACTCGACGTGGGCAGCTGTGCTTTCAGAGGCAGATCCAGGCTGAGGAAGGGCCAGGCTCTCTGCACAGGAGTCCTCCTCCCTCTCATCTGTGCCAGGGCAGCCTCCAGTCCCCCGTTCCAGATCTGCAGCTGTTTCTTGTCATTCAGCACTTCGTGGCAGATCCTGGCAAGGACTGACGCCAAGGCAGGCAGATGCCCAGCACTTAATCAGAGTGACCTTCCTGACACCTCCCCCTCCCCCTTTCCCAAGGCTACACATGGGGGTGGGGGATGGAGACTGGGGGAGGGGGAGGGAGAAAGAGGCAGGGGTGCAGAGGCAAATTCAGACAAGCTCACCTGCCTGCTGTATGCACACGAGGGAATGGGCATGTAGATGGTGGATGGGTAGCATGGGGCTGACGGCTGGGCAAGGAGTGTTTCAGGTCCCAGCTCCTCTCCCATCCCTTAGTTTGGCTCCAGGATCTTCTCAAACCGCCCCTCTCCTCTCCTACTCCACCATCCCTCCCCATGCAGTTCCTGAGGCCAGACACTAGGTGGCGACATGAAGACAAGAACGGGGAGAGGCAGTACCTAGCCACTAGGAAGAGGACACAGCTGACAGCCAGGTAGGCTAGAAGCATGAAGAGCCAGACGCCCGGAGAAAATGGGTCCAGGAAGGAGAAATAGCCGGGTTTGCGCCCCTGGAAATGGAGATAAAAACAAGATTCACCATACAGAATCAGTCAAAATGGTCCTTGAGCAAGGCAGGGCAGAGGGTAGGATGAATGCGGGTTTGGCCCAAGATTTCATTTCTCTGATGGTTCTGGGTAATTGGTTTCAATGGCACTGGGGCTGAAGGTGTGAAGGGGGCTACTCCAAAATACCTGGCCCAGCCCTGATCTCAGCAGATAAATAGAAGCACAAGCTGGGACCCATCACTTCCTGGGGTGAGGGAGGTGTTGTGTTAGGAAATCTCGGTACTGCCTGTGTCCCCTGAGGGTGGCATGGGTGGGCTCTGAGCTGTCTGCAGTGCCAGGGTATGACAACAGCACCCCTCTTTGCCACTCACATCTTCCTCTAGAGGACCCTGATACAACAGACATCCCAGGTTTTGAGTTTGTAGGGTGGTGTCACCCACACATAGACCTTCTCATGTAAAACACACAGCAGCCCTGTGAGGCGCAGGTTATTATTTTCATTTTACTAATGAAGAATCCGAAGCCCAGGGCAGTCAAGACATGTGTCCAAGGTTATACAGCTTGTAAGAGAAAGGGCTGGGACTCAAACGCACACTTTCTGACTCAGAGGCCAGGGCTTGTACCAGTACGCTGCAGGGAACATGGTGTGTCCCAAGCCTTGGGATACGCTTCAGCCGGAGTCACGTAAGCCAGCAATGAAACCAGGAATAGGATCCCTGGAAGCCAAGCTCCCAGTCATTGTCAGCAGGGAAATGAAATGAAATGATAGGATGAAGTTAATTTGCCTGCTCTCAGCCCTTAGCTGTGTGCTTTTGGGTAAGTCCCCACCCCTCTCTGGTCTTTGTTGTAGCCAGGCTCAAAGGTTGTTCCGATGGCCTATGAACCAGACACAGCCCACAGATTTGTTTTGTTTATCCTGCCATGTTTGAAAATTTTCTATTTGTTGCCAGCATTAAGTGATTAGGAAATTTCTCATAAAACTTCAGATTTCTGGCTTTTTTTTTTTTTTACACAGGGTGCTCTGGCAACACTGAGCCTAATTCCCACATGGCCAACACTGGCTGGAGCAGAGTGTAGAGAGGGCATGGTCTCTCCAGCTCCCTGTTGCTACCAGGCTTGCTTCTTTCATTTCCTATGAAACCACAGGCATAAATGCTCCTCAAGGACCATTCTAAACTGAAAATGCTGTGATTCTATGATTCCAAGATTCTGGGTAGTCCATGGATGAGACTGAAAATCAGCATTAAGCTCTGGGGTTCTATGAACAGGTAAACTTCCAAGCTCAATGTCATATTGGTCATGGCACAAGCTACCATCATGATACAGTTCTATATCAAGGTCTGTCATTTTTATGCAGGTTCCCAGAAACACAAAGGGGAACTCTCTACGCCAATATTGAGCTACCAGCTTTCTGAGCTTTCATTATCTATAGGATGGTTGGCCAGGGAGAACATGCTCAGAAATTCCAAGTAATGATAGCGGCATCTGAGACAGGTGGGAAGGAGACAGCTCTGCGTGGTCCTGCTGGGGGTCCTGCTATATTTGCATGGCTGCAATCATGGTGGTGTGTGTTGGGGGGAGCAGTTCCAGTTTCTTCTCTGGAGGACTTTCCTTCTCTGAGAGTCAGCTATGGCATCAGTAGGCACATTCTTGAACCACTTGGGGGTACAATTTTATACTTCCATTTGAGGACAACAGCACGGTGGGTGCTCAGAGAAGTAAACAGCTTACCCTCTGCCAATGAGGCAGCTGCTCTTGGCCTTGAGGCCTTTCAGCATGTGGCAGTGACCTTTAGGATGGTCTTTCTGAAACTGATGTTCTTTCCCAGTATGTCTTAGACCAGAGAACTGCCCTCTGATGCCAACTGTTTTCTGACTCATGGTATATCCATGCTTGGTCTGCATAGAAAACTCGGGTGATTCAACTGGAAAAATGAAATAACTGGAGACAAGCTAGTAACCAAGGGGAACAGGGGAGGAATGGGGGAAAGACTATTTGAAGATGTCTTGGGCCATTGCGACATAAATTCTCTAACAGGAAGCAAAGGACTTAAGAGCAGAATTGGAGTCCCCAGAGCTAGTCACTCTCATGTCTGTCATGGGCTGACCATGTCTTCTTCATCATCTTAAGTGCCAGTGGCAGACACAGGAAGGAAGACAGAGCGTGCAGGATAAGTACACAGAGTCCAGAAGGGGATAAAGGAGCTGATCCTGCCTGCATATCTCCTGAAGCAGAGTTTACTAGCTTGGTCCACACTTTCCCCAGACAAATGTACATGCATTCCATGTACTCTATCCCTCATGACTATTTCCCTCTGTATCTCTCAATTGAGAAAAAGCCAGGAGAAAAAAAAAATTGCATTGTTGCTTTCTGAATCTGAAACCCCATTAGATGCTCAATGTCAGAAATCTATACCTGATTATATCACAGCGAGTGAAACCGAGGAAAATGACCACACTATTTAAAGCTGCCATGTTTGGTTATGAGCGATAAGGAACGACGGACAACCGTGGGAAACATTCCTGGAGACTCAGGTTATAAAACATGGAACATCACAGAAACAGCGACCAAGACATAAACATATCTTCCCCGGAAACATATCGGTCATGTTGGCAAGGCAACATCTGATTCCCCTTGTGACTGACTGACGCCAAGCAGAAGATGCAAGAAATGGGTAGTCATTTGAGATCTGGGTCTGGGCTTCTACAGCCTTAGCCTGGTCTGAGCCCAAGATGTTTATATGATGCCAAAGAGAAGTGTGTGACTTGGAAGACTCTGAACACCTATCTTTTGAATTTTTATTTATTTTTTAATACATACGCTTTAGATTGCTTCTTTCCCAAAAGACATCTGACTTACTGGCGCTTTGGGCAAATCAAGTGTCATGTGCCACAGGCATTTCTTCCAAATAATAGATTTTCCTTAACCCAAAGATATATGGGATGGTGATGCTTGTCTTCTGAAGAACTCAAAGTGTTGCACTACGTTCCCTTGATTTCAGTGCCCAGCTTTCCATATTGACAGATGGAAGAACTGAGACCCAGGGAGGTTAAGTGCTTCACTCTAATCATTGGCGGTGGCTTCAATTTCTCTGGTACTCATTTGTCAAGCTGTGCCACAGGCAGGCACAGTCTCCCTCATTCAAACGACAGCTGTACCACATCTTCCCCTCCTTTTTATCTTTGCAACTTGCTCCAATAAGCTTCCTAATTAATCCCATGCCATCTCCCCAATTCCAACAGAATCCCAACCTACTCTATCTCACCCCCTTAAAGTACTTTTAAACATTATTTATTAACACCCATTATCACTTATTGGGAGCCCTGGTGACACAGTGGTTAAGAGTTCAGCTGCTAACCAAAAGGTTGGCAGTTCAAATCCACCAGCCACTCCTTGGAAACCCTCTGGGGCAGTTCTATTCTCTCCTAATGAGTCACTATGAGTTAGAATAGACCTAACAGCAATGGGTTTGGTCTGGGGTTTTATCACTTATTGTGACTCTGTTGTATTTACAGGCGTTTGTATTGATTTATGTGTGTCTTGGTTGATGGCAAGTTGGACTAGTTACTTCTGGGGAATACAATCACTTTGAAGGCAGATAACTGCTTATGTATATTCTATGCCCACATATCTAGGACAGGTCAAAGCCCCATAGATGGAACTGAAAATTAGACGCCACCAAAATTAAAACTGATTTTCTTGACTTCTGACCACATGAGACCACACAAGCCAGCATCCTCGATGCTCTCTCATGGTAGGAGAGGCCCAAAGAGCTAGTCATCAATTGACCACAATCCTGGTGTGCTGAGATTCTTTGAACTAGAGCAGTGGAACCACTCACGGAGCTATGAAGTGGCACGGAAATCCCCTTGCATGGTGAAACATCCTCTGATCCCTAAAAAAATCTGTTAATTTGCTGATACTTCATTCTGTGTGTACAGCAGACAATGGCATCATAGTTAGAACATAACTACTCGTCCAGAGTCTGGAATCAAATGGATAAGGACCATGGAACCAGGTAATGCAGGACAAGGTAGTGATTTAAAACACTGACCACAGAGCCATATTGTCCAGGATTGAATCCTGGCTCTACCACTTATGAGTTGTGTGACCTTGGGCAAGTTACTTGACTACGTTACCAGCCTCAGCTTCCTCTTTTGTAACATGAGGATAATAAAACCTACCTTGTGGGGTTGTTTTGAGAATGAAGTGAGTTAATGCATGTAAAGGGCTGGGACAGTGCCTAGCACAGAGTAAAGGCTACATCTGTGTTTGTTCCTCTGTCTAATGGTGGCCGCGAGTCAATGCAGGGGAGGAGTGTGTGACAAAGGGGGGAACTTTCTTTTATATTAATGCTTAGCTCAATGGACAAGAAATACTGTTTTCTGTCCTATGGTGACACATGCTAAAGATGCCTCGGGGGGAGAATGCCATCTGGCTACAGCCACTTTCTATAACTCCTGGAGTTTCTAGGAATCATAATATATGAATCATGAGGGTTCCCCCAGGGCTTTCCAGGGAAGCAATTAGGGCAATATCAGGCTCTCTTCTGGAAGAATGGATCTTAGAAACAAGTGATTCCAACCTTTGGAACTCAGTTTCATCTCAGCCTTCCCACAGAAGCTGAAGACAGACTGGATGAGACACATAGCAGGTTCTCCCAGGTCTGAGTGAGGGTTGCCTATCCTGGCATTGTCCTGTACACGAACTAGTGACATCAGGTTTCCTCCTTCCCTTCTGCCCTCACTCCCTCCCCAGCATAGACTAGGACACATTTTGTACTTGCCATGTCCTCCATGTGGTTTTGGCAGTCTTTGAAGTAAATGGCAATTTAAAGAAAGGTTTCTTGTTATATATTCAAGACCCAGCAGTCAGTGGTCAATAAAACATTCTTTAGGGCTGAGAGATAAAAGAACACAGCTTCCATGGCTCCTTCTAGGAGAGGCAGAAGGAGGTGATTTCTTCTTGTTCCACCCCAGGAGCCCATGGATAGCCTCCTCAGTGTATCTATAGTGGATTGTCTTGTCAATATTTTGGTTTAATATGCACTTCTTACCTCTGATTCCAAGAGGAAAAAAGAGGTAAACAATCCCTCTTCACATGAAATGTCCAGATGGGTTTTTTTAAGTGGCAACAGTGGTTAAGCGTTTGGTTGCTCACCAAAAGGTCAGCAGTTCGAATCCACCAGTTGCTCCTGGGAAATCCTATGGGGCAGTTCTACCCTGTCCTATACAGTTGCTATAAGTTGCAATTGACTCGGTGGCAACGGGTTTGGTTTTTTTTTTTTTTGGTTGGAAAACTGGTATGGAGAAATCTAAGTTCTAATCTTGGCACTGACTTTGACTTGCTGTGTGATCCTAGACAAGCTACTCAACTCCTCTGGGTGCCATTTTCTTCTTCCACAAAATGGAACACTATAATTAACATGAAGGGGACTGTGAGAATTACTAAAACACCTGGAGATTCTTGAGAGAGAGGTGCTCAGTAAGCAGCCAATATTAAAATGATTATATACTCCCAACCCAGAACCCAGTGTCGTCTCAGTGATCCATATTTCCATTATATAGGCTATCATGTTACTTAGCTTTAAGGGACAGAACTCTATTCATTTTCCATTTTCTTATAACTGAGTATTAAGCAGTATTAGAAATGATTCACTGGTTTACTTAGTATTGTTCTCTATTTTCTTAGACAGTCTTCCTGAAATGAAACAGACCTTCTTGAAAAATGGGTAATACATCCAGCAAATGCCGCGCATTAATTTAACGCTGGCATTTATTTCTCTCTCACTTTCTAATCACTGTCTGATTTTTTCTTTTTTTTTTTGGAGAGGAAATACTCTAGATGAGGCTTAAGAAGAGAAAAAGAACAGAGTATGAAACTTTTCCATTTGTTAATCAAAGGTGGAAAAGGACATTATAGGGGGAAAATGGTCAGTTCCCATTTTTGAGGGAGTCTTAGAAGCTCTGGCTGGCTTGGGACCCTATACGGGATCACAGATAGTACCCTGAGTCTGGGAACGGATCTTGAAAGATTATCTAACACACAACCTTGACACTAAGAAAAACGCACCTAAACCAGTAAACCAGTTGCTACTGAGTTGGCTCTGACTCATGACGATCCTGTGTGTGTCACAGTAGAACTGTGCTACACAGAGCTTTCAATGGCTGATTTTTCAGAAGTAGATCCCCAGGCCTTTCTTGCAAGGCACCTCTGGATGGACTCAAGTCTCTATCCTTCAGGTTAGCAGCCAAGCATGTTAACAGTTTGCACCACCCAGGGCCTCCAAGAGAAACGCACCTACTACACCATAAAGGTAGGGAGTTGGGAGTGTGTGGGATCTGGAGACAGGAAAGCCACTCCAATGCCCACCTCCCACTGCACTACTTTTCCTCTTTCCACTGCGCTGACTAGTCTCACTGCATCTCAGAATCCTCCCTTGTAAAATGGGAGTCCTAATACCTGCCTGTGGGAATTACTATGTCAAATAAGATACCCTATGCGAAAGCGCTTCATAAATAAAGAGATGCCAGACAGATGTTCATCAACATACAAATACCCTGGACATATACGCGTCATCCTTGAATATGTCAACACTAAATTTTTTAACTTGGATGATCCACTTAAGGGTTGGCTTCCAGCACGCCCTGATGCTGTCTTGCTATCCCCACAACAGCGTGTGCTGCAGTGATGCAAGTGGACTTTAATATTAGTCTGAGCAAAACGTCGTTAGACAAATTGTTGCTGTGGAAAGAAAAGAAAGAAAACTACGTGGTAGATTCTAATGTCAAATATAAATGCTTTTGTCTTTCCATGCTGATCTTCCCGCCATTCACACAGGTATTTGAGAGCACACAGTAAGCATTGATGCTATAAAACCCTCCACTGCAAGATGCCCTCGAAGTTCTCTTATGACAGCAAATACTGAACTCCTCAATAAGAAGAAACGTGCTAATATGCCAGAGAAGTCCAGAGGGTCTTGAATTCAGATGTCCTTGGCTCGATTCCCATTCTTGGCATGTCAAGAGACACCTCAGATTGCAACTGTGGTGGGTCCTCTACATATGGCCTGGAAGCTCACCTGGCCCAAGCTGGCATTCTGATATCTTCTCAGGTGGGTGTGATGTCATACGTGGATGTGCCATCATGGGGGAAGGCGAGATCAATGAGTTCAGGTGGCAGTCATGGCCAGGCCTAAGCAGATATATCTGAGCTGCCTGAAACATCTGCCTCCCATCTCTTTTTGCTCCTAAGACCAATGGGGTAAAGGCCAGGAAGAAAAAAAAAAATTCTATTTAGGTCACTTATTCTGCTGGCCCTGAGGGCCTTGTATCAGAAGCCCAAGCTCCTGGGGCTCAGGGCTATTGACCAGGAGCCACAAAAGAAAGTTTGATGCTCACTGCCCACAAGATCACAGGATCTCCCTCCCGCTCTCCCTTCCTTCCTCTTTTCCTTCCACACTTACAAGTAAATGCTGTATGCTAAGGATGATCCCATTTTCCATACCCAAAATCATAAAGATTTATAGTCTGACAAAAGGCATCTTCTCTTAATGTATCTCCCACTAGGGTGTACTGGGGGAGAGACAGAAAATCCAGGAATAATAGAATATGGCATAAAAGTGCTCTGAATCAAAGCAGAGGGCAGTGACTCAGACAAAGAAGCAATCAGCTTCATCTTGAGGAATCGCATTGAAGAGCAAGTGCTATCTGAGCTGGGTATTGAAGGCCAGGGAAGAGTCTGTTAGATGACTAAATGGCCAGAAGACAAGCATGAACCTAGACAAGGATGGAGGAGAGGCTGACATGATGGGAAAGCAGTGAGTACATGGGGTGAAGTGAAGAACTGGAAGTGGGGTGAGAGAGATGGATTTTATTCTCTGTGCTAAGATGGATGAACTTCTTCTTGTAGGTGAAGGGCATCCAGTGAAAGATTTTCAGTAGGAAGCTGATATGATTACATTTGCAAAGAACAAAACAACCTAAGTGTGGAGGATGGACTGCAGTGGGGAACAATTCACATACATTTGATTTCTTCAATAGGAAAGCTAACACTTAATTATGCATATAATAGGCCAGGCACTGTTCTGAGTGTATTGTGTATACATTCTCATCTAACTTGCATGACAATTCATTTTTACAGGGAAAGAAACTGAAATTTACACATCGTGCAGTTAGTAAGTGGCAGATCTGGGAAGAAACCCAAGCAGTCTATGAGTCCAGAGTCTATGAATTCATTCTATTGCTTCTTATTGAATGCTTATAATGTGTGTGGTCCTTTGATGGAGAGACAGTAATGAATAGAAATGGCCAAGGAGCATCCAGGCCACTGGGATGGCAGTGATTCGGGTTAGAGATAATGAGAGCCTGAGCCAAGGCAGAAGCAATGGGGAGAGACAGAATATTTGAGAACTGTTAGGTGAGATGAGCTACTGAATGTGAAAGGTAAAAGAGAGTAAGGATGACCCAGGAAACAAGATGGAGCTGCCATTACCTGGGATGGAGTGGAGGGGAGGTGGGGGGACAAGCCTGAGCCGGAAATAGACTGAATGCAGTCTGAGAGCCTGTTTATAAGGGGTCTTGAGACATCCAGGTGGAGATGTCTAGTAATGTGTTACGTTAGTAACATGCTCCCGGAACCCAGAGGAGAGGCCAGGGTTAGATTTACAGATTAGGGAATGAGTACAATTACCCAGGGAGAGAGCAGGTAGAATGAGAATAGAAAGGGCTATGGACATTTAAGGGGCAGAGAGAGGAATCAACAGAGATGATGGAAGAGGCAAGAATCAGAGGGCAGGAAGGACATCAGGAGAAAATGGAGACTTGGATGCTAGGTACAGAGGGAGTTTTTAAAAGCAGGAGGGATTAACTCTACCAAATACCAATGCCAAAATCTTTAGCCACTCTCTTGAGTGGCAGGGAGTAGGTGGTAAGAACTAAACACTCTTCTTATTTTGGTCCTAGGAATGCCTGGGCAGAAGCAGAGTTTATACCCCCATGTTGGGAAGAAGGGAAATATCCCATAATCAATGCCTGATGATCTATAAAAAAAAATACTCACATAAAAATCATAGATTGCTGGGAATTCACAAATTATTTATGGTTGTCTTTAGACTTTAGAGATGCATTTGTCGTTGGTTTTTACTTTGCTGGGATTTGCAATAATTCTTACCTAGGCATTTGTACTTTGGGGTCATTATTTTTACTTTTACACCCAGGTTTGACTACCACCAAATGCTCACTTTTTGGTAACAGTTACTTAACAACTGGGTGATCTCATGAACACAGAACTAAGATAGAGAGTCTAGATTCCTTATAGATGGACTGAGAACAAAGGCCTAGCAATCTACTTCTGAGAATCAGCCAATGAAAACCCTATGGATCATAAGAGACCAATCTGCAACCAATTATGCAGATGGTGCAGGACTGAGCAGCATTTTGTTCTGTTGTGCATGGGGTCCCCATGAGTCGGGGACCAAACTGATAGCAACTAACAACAGCAGCAATAACATAGACTATAAATGAAATGAAATAAACCATATTTTTGTGAAAAGATAATTATCAACTAGAGAAAACTAAAAAAATAATAAGCATTCAGTATTTAAGTTTAATTTCATTAACTTGACCCTAACAGCGATAGCTTCTCTATGTAATTTTAGACTTCAGCTGTCGTGGTGGACTCTATCAGTCGACCCTTCAGCACTAGCCTTTCTTGCTAATGCCGCCTTTGTTTCAGACGCAGCAAAGTACATCTCAGGCTTGTTCTCATCAGGTCCCCTTTGGCTTAGTTAATTCAGGATTCTTCTTTCCCCAGCTTGGTACTTTCTGAGCATACTGCCTGACACACAGAATGCACGCAATAAATATTTGTTGAATAAATGCATAAACTGTCAGTTCTGCTTAGTGGAAGCTGTTCATGCCAGCACTCAGTTTTTGCTCAGCCTGCCCCTGTTATAACTCAGAGCTGAGAAGCCATGTGGTGCCTCAAGATGGAAGATGGAAGAGGGGAGGACCTGAGCAGTCAGAGTAACTAATACAGCAAGAGGGTTGTGGGTGGTGGGGACATTTGGTCAACCATCCAATTTAGGATGCCCAGAGGGTTGGTGAATTCAGGTTTGATTCTGACCAGAGTTGATATTTAGTGGTGACCTGTGGGAGGAAGGTCACCTAGCCCAGGTGTTCCTAGGTAGTAGAAACCCTTGGGGTCACGTGCCTTCAGCCACATGGTTCCTGATGGGTCCACTGGTCAAGAGCTGGGCTCTCGTTCCTTCGACGCTAACCAAGAAACCAAGGTGAGAGCCTAGTTGTATGGCCCGGCCACAGCAGGATCGTTTGGAAAGAGTCTGTATGTCTCCATTTCTTTTTGGTGCTCCCTCAGGGGTCAGTGGGGCCTCAAGAAATGGTGCTGGCTTGAAACTGCCTGAGTTCCAACAAAGATAACAAGAATGACAAGAATGCTGTCCTGAGAGCTGGGAGACTCGGATTCCTGGTCCTGCTCTGTATTAGCTCCAAGTGTGACTTTTGTTTCCTTCTCTGTAAGATGGGAATTACAATCCCTGTCCTCTTTCCTCAAATGGGGAAGTGCGCACAAAGGTGCCTTGCACAAGTTCCTGGAAGACTGAAGACTTTGGAAGACCGAAGATGCTGTCCCCACAAGCCAGTATACGCTGGGGTCCCGTCCATCCTCTGCTGCCCATTGGTGTGTTCTCAAACCTGTTTTACACCCACTCCAGCTAACCCTGCCCAGAGAAGTCTTTTTTTGGGGGGCGGGGTGCAGAAGAGGGGACAAGCCAGGTATAAATGACACTGGATGATCTGCTCTTCATTCATCAGTACAGATTACCAAGAGGGGCAGGAGTCTATATTCTATCACCAGAGTGGTTGGGACAGAGGCATGCCTGAGAATCTGGGCTGACTTATGTGGGCTGCAGGTTCCCCCGCGCCAGAAGGCAGCACAGTGAGTGAGGGGGTCAGTCCCTGACATTCTATGTACCAAGTGTTGAACAATCACTTTTGGTCACCCCTATCCAGTGAGACAGAAGCCATTTTTACCAAAAAGCCCACGAGTGTAACTTTTCCATCCCTCCTGTAGGCAAGTCCATGCAGCTGGATGGGGGAAAAAACAGCCCAGCCCATTTACATTTAAGTCTTGGAATCTAAATATTTCCGTGAGTCATTCATTATTACCATATAACTCAGTGTTTGCATGCAAATAACTGTAATGACATAAATGCGTATAAAATAAGTCTCTTACCATATGAACTCGGTAAAGAATGCTAATTCCCAGAGTCATGAATGGCTTAGAGAAATCAATCACCTTCTCCCGCTCAGCCGTAATGGTGAGGCCGGCCACAGCCAGATCTGCTTTCTGAAAGGAACAGAGAGAGCCCATCAGTGGGGTGGCCATGTGAGATGGGGGCACAGGGACTTGTGACCAGAGGCCATCACCCTGGGGAGATGTTATTGGGGCTTCTCAGTGCTGAGGGTGACTCCAAGTATTCACAGCATACCTCAGATCTGAACAATTCCTCATGACAGGATATGAATACTGAAGCTCTAACTCATGTTCATTTAAAGTTAATCAATTGCCGTTGAGTCGATTCCAACTTATAGCAACCCCATGTATGTAGAGTAAAACTGTGCTCCATAGGGTTTTCAAAGCTGTGACCTTTCAGAGGCAGATTGCCAGGCCTGTCTTCTGAAGTGCCACTGGGTGGGTTCGAACCTCCAACCTTTTGGTTAGTAGTCTAGAGTTTAACTACTTGTGCCACCCAGGGACGAAAAAAAGAAAAAAAAACCAAACCCATTGCCTTGAGTTGATGCTGATTCACAGCAATCCTATATGACAGGGTACAACTGCCTCATACAGTTTCCGGGGAGCACCTGGTGGATTTCAACTGCTGATCCTTTGGTTAGCAGCCGTAGCAGTTAGCCACTACATTACACCACCAGGGTTTTCCATTTGAGGTTAGACACCTCTAAATACACATACCATTTTAAAAAGCAGGGAGCTTACCACCAGACAGCCCAGAGACAGTCTCAAAATGTCCTAGGGTAGGGGCTCAGGAGAGGAAAACTAGCAGAGAGGGCTCCTAGGTTCTCAACATTGAGTAGTTGTTTTATTCAACTTACTCATTTGTTCAGTCAACAAAACTTCAGTGAGTGCCTACTGGGATATAAGGCAGTTGAGGGGAGTGCATTACAAAGAAATAAAAATGTTGGAACCACAGAAATAAGAAACAATCCAATGCAACCCCATCCATTTCACAGTGAGAAAATGAAGAACCAGAAACTGAGCCAGAAGCCCAAGGTCACAAAGCTTGTCCTTGTCTCAGCTGGGACTAGAACAAAGACTTCCCGGTCACTGGCCACTTATGCTGAGGTTAAAATTCAGGTGTCACCGCAGAAACAGAAGACGGGTCTCTGGCGCTTTTAATAAATGCAAAATAACCAGAATTTGTTCTGAAGAGATTTCCTTCCTTTCTCTTTGCACCCCAAGTGCCCATATCTGTCCTGTATTAAGGGTCTCTGGGAAACGAGACGCAACAGGCTTCCTCAACACTCTTCCATGTGGGAATTCTTCCTTGTGTCTAGTCTAAGTCCATCCTGTTACAAAGCAGGCCCACTTCCTACTGGTCGATTTTGAGAAAGATGGAGCCCAATCATTACAAACCAAACCAAACCAAACCCATTGCTGTCAATTCTGACTCATAGTGACCCCACAGGACAGAGTAGAACTGCCCCATAGGGTTTCCAAGGCTATAATCTTCCTGGAAGCAGACTGTTACATCTTTCTCCCATGGAGTGGCTGGTGGATTCCAACCACCGACCTTGCAGTTAAAGCCTAGCACTTAACCACTGTGCCACCAGGGCTCCTTCATGTACATATACATGAATATATATGTGTGTGTGTGTTTGTATGTATATACACATCTCGATCCCAATTCTCCATTCCTAACTCATATATACATAGCAAAAAACCAAACCCTTTGCTATCGAGTCGATTCCAACTCATAGCAACCCTATAGGATAGAGTAGAACTGCCCCATAGGGTTTCCAAGGAACAGCTGGTGAATTTGAACTGCCGACCTTTTGGTTAACAGCTGAACTCCTAACCACTGTGCCACCAGGGATCCAATCATTACAATGACCTTTATTAAATTTGAAGAGTGTACTAGAGATCATCTGGCTGGTTCTACCGTACTGGAGACTGGATAGGGGCGTAAGAATAAGATAAATGGTGCGAGACTGTTAAGAGAATATGAACTCTGTGGGCACACATACCTAAAGGGGACTGTGGGGTCACGGGCATGGCCACCTCTAAGCAGGGTTTCCCCAGCTTCCCAGCTCTGTTGGAGAATGGAAGCTCTCAGGTACCAGGGTGGGTGGCAATACCTTTGCAGAGTGGTGGCTGAGGGCACAAAGTGAAACAGCTCAGACAGGTGCTGGTAGAGAAGGCAGAGCGTTCCTGATGTCTTCCGTCATGCCAAGGAGTCCAGGGCCTACGCACCTTCCTCCCCGAGCTCTTGTCAGCTGGGAGTGGCGGACTGCGGCAATCTAACCTGATGATTTGGATCTAAACTGTACTTTTATCCAATTTATCTGAATCTTAGAAATAGACATGTAATTTTCTGTTTGATCTGGAAAACCTACTCAGAACATTCCAATTAATATTGAAACAGATTTGCAGATAATCCCCAATATTCTGTTGGCCATTTACTTAATTCTCTCCTATGCATGGGCAGTGGCAAAGCTCAGAGCTTGTCTTCAGTTCTAGTCCACGCTCGGCCCTAACTAATTTTTTTTTAGTCACTTCACTTCTCTAGGTTTTCTTAACCTCGGCCATAAATCAAGGGTAGGTGGTACAGTGGGTAAGAGCTCAGCTGCTAACCAAAAAGATGGCAGTTTGAACCCACCAGCTGGTCCTGGAAACCCTCTGAGGCAGTTCTACTCTGTCCTATAGGGTTGCTATGAGTCAGAATCAACTGGACAGTAACGGGTTTGGATTTAGTATGAGGCCAAGAAAGAGTCCCTGGGAGGTGCAAATAGTTAACATGCTCAGCTGCTAACCAAAGGTCAGAGGTTTGAGTCCATCCAAGGGCACCTTGGAGAAAGGCCTGGAGATCTATTTCCAAAATCAACCATTTGAAACCCCTATGGAACAGAGTTCTACTCTGACACATGTGGGGTTGCCATGAGCCAGTCGACTTGACAGCAACTGGTGGCAGTGGCCGGGCTGAGACAGTGTTTTTCTGTAACAGTGATTCTCAAAATGCAGTCTAAGGGGCACCTGCATCAAGGTTTCCAAGGAGCACCTGGTGGATTCGAATTGCCGACCTTTCGGTTAGCAGCTGAACTCTTAAGCATTAAGCCACCAGGGTTTCCGAATAACCTGCAGGGTTTATTAAATGTACATCCCTGAGTCCCATCAAGACCCCCTGGATCAGCCTCTCTGGCAGCAGGACTCAGGAATCTGTATTTGTAACAAGTTGCCAGGTGGTTCAGACTTGTGCTAATATTCGACAATCATCTTTTATCACCTAGGCACCGTATCTCAGACTGGCTTCCCCCGTGGTTTACATTTCAGCTTCTTTAACTCATCAGCTGATGCAAAAGATGAAGAAATAAATGAGGAAAAGGCCAATCAGTTCTGAACACACACACACTTGATTCTTACTAAGTCATTGCTAGAAAAGCAGCGAGACAGACATGCTGGCCCACACCTTACACACAAGGGAATTTATGATTTCTGTACAAGAGGCTAAATCCACTGGCAATGGTCAGTTTCTTCTACATCTCAATCCCAATTCTCCACTCATAATTCACGTTCAATTAGCTAAAGAAGCCATGTGACCCAGCACAGGTTAACAAACTCGGGACCTTATATAGAGAGGCCAGGCTTAAAAGAAACTCAAGAGCACACGTAAGAGATATTTAATAAAAAATGAAAAATACGAATGACTCTTCGTACTCATTCTGTAGTTCTCCAAGAGAGTGTTGATTACTGCTATCAAATGAATCAACCCTGGGATTACAGAGTGAGGTTTGATTAGGGGATTGTTAGTGCCTGGATTTGGGAGACTCTTTAAAGAGCTGTTTGGGCCTTTCAGAGCCTCGGCCTCTGAATGATGTTGGCGCTGACTTGAATTCAGAGCTCACAAGCAAGGATGTGAAGCGACAGAAGTTAACTGAAAAGGCCCAGCAGGTGCGATTCCAATCCTGTGCAGGCGGTTAGGACAAGTTAGACGAGCCCTGCCCAAACCTTAGGTGAAGACGACGAGAGTTAAGTGCACTGGAATGAAGAAACTGAAGTAGCAATTGGGAAAACTAAAAGTGATAAAACATGTAAGAGGTAAACAAATTATCCAATGCTCTTTCAGGTTATTAAAAAAACTACAAATCAATTAACCAAAGTAAACAACTCTGTCCTCAAATTCCTCTTCCCCACACTCAGCTTCCATGCAAAAAGGGCAAATTTTGGATTAAAATTTGGAAATCAATTAAAAATTTATAAAGGTTAGCCGACACTGACATTGTTGTTAGGTGCCATCAAACTGCTTTAGACTCAGCAACCCCCTGTGACAGAGTAGAACTGCCCCATAGAGTTTTCTATTGTAATCTCTGCAGGAGCAGACCACCAGGTCTTCATCCCATGGCGCTGCTGGGTGGATCTGAACTGCCAACCTTTTGGTTAGCAGCTGAGTGCTTAACCATTGTGCCACCAGGGCCCCTAACAATGGCATTATGGGAAAACAATTCCATATGGAGAGAAAGCTGGACACGGACTGCCTCCCACTAGGGACTGTCCTGTGTGCACAGAGAATGACCGCGTATACAGGGAGTGTTGGCCCTAAGCTCCGACAGGGCATTTCCGTCTGTTCACAAATAGACACTTCCCCAAACTAAGCCAAACAGAAAACCCTGCTTCATGCCTATATTGCTGACCCTTTCCCCGCCAGCCCAGTCTCTCCTTCCTTTCTCCGTCACCAATGTGTTCGGCAGGAAAGGCAGGGAAGTAGGAACGAGACAGGAAGGGGCAGCCACAAACAAAAAGAAATCATGGCGATTTTGTGGTGTTTTTTTTTTTTTTTCTATTTAATTGACTCAGTATAAACCCAACCCACTGCCGTCGAGTTGATTCCGACTCATAGAGACTCAGTATAGAACGGTAATTATCTACCTTGGCTTCAGCGCACCCTGGGGTATCACCAACAATCTCACGGGATCGAATTATTCCAAAAGATGTGCGTTCATTTTACTTTACCTTAGTTAAAAAGACATTACGCTATAAAGCACTCTAGATGAGCAGATGATGTGCTGTGAAACCAAACTACAACAAAAAGTACACAAATGCTGGGAATCGCTGGTGTGGGAGGCTGAGTGAAGTGTGGCTACGAGGACAGCTTGTCTAAGCCCCTTCATTCCTCTGGCCACTGGTGGGGGCGGGGGCCGAGCTGTCCACAGAAAGAGCTGTGGCCAGGACACCAGAAGACTCACTGCAGCAGTGCCTGTGACCTTGGGCAAGTTATTCCACTCTCTGGGCCCTGGTTTCCTCAGCTGTAAAATGAAAAGTTTCATCCAGGTGCTCTCTAAGCTTGTTTTCAGCTCTAAAGTCTCATGATTTGATGGGTCTGGCTAGAAGAGGTCTGGCCTAGTTTAACTTGTCCCCACTTGGCTCAAGAAGATGATGGTGATCAGCAGAATTGAATGCTGTGGAGTAGTTGTGGAGAACGAGTTCTAAAGTCAATTTTGTCACTGGGAAGGAAACCCAGGAAGGTTAGGGAGATGCAATACCATCTGGGAGAGCAGATCTTGCAGTGTAAGTGTGGGGTGTGGAAAACTGGAGAAGATTGGGACCACCAGAGCCAGTGGGTAGGGTCTGTCACAGGAAAAGGACTTGTAAAAGGGAACTGCCAGAGAATTCTACATGCAGCCCCATGTCCCTGGTCCTCCCGTGTGGGTGTGTGCACATGCGTGGGTGTGTATAAATACATCGCTCTGGAGAGAAAGACCTCTCTCCTCTCCCCATTTTTTATTGAAAGTATTCTTTGAAGAGTTTCGTGTGCTGCGGCAGAGAGATCCCCTCTTTTATCTCCAGGATGCTCGTGGAATTTACAAGGGAGGGCAGGCTGGAGCCAGCCTGGAGGTGACTTCCAAAACATACCTCGTGGAATTTAATAGAGGTCACAGCACCACCGCCATTGCTATCAAAGCCTGGAGGTCTGTGTGGCCGCCGCTCTTCTCCTGGGATTTGGGCCCTGGCTGGAATGAAGCAGGAGACAGCACGCTCATGCAGGGTTTCGGTCTGCTTTTTGCCTGGGCCTGCTGTGTCCACCTACGTTTCCCTGAGGACAACACAAGACAGGGATCTGATGGCAGCCCCGTGTCCCGGACAATCTGATGCGGTCAAAGTGTCCCTTTGTCTCCATCTTTAAATAGCTGCTGCACTTTTCTGGGAAAAGTCCTATTCCTTCCTCTCAGCAGTGCCCCGGCACCATTACACCTTCAGCTGCCTCAGTCCTTTCCTCCCGCCAGCTGGTGGTCCCTCCCGTACACGCAGCCAAGCCAATGAGAAGGTGGGAGGGCTGGGCAAAGACCACCCCAAGACCTAGCTCTGCCTCTGGCTGACCAAATGTCCTGGGGCAACTCACCGCTCTGGAGCTCCTTTTTCTCAGCCGTAAAGTGGGGCAATGCCTGCTACCAGTATTGGCTCTCCTGGCTCCCAGAGGACCAAGAGAGATGATGAATGCGGGAGAGCTGTACAAACCGTAGAGTGCTGTCACACAAATGAGGGGCTGTTAAGGCAAGAGAGTGGGTGGCTGAGAGCTTAGCCTTTACCGTGAGACAGAACTGTCTGGACTCTGTCACTTGCTGTGTGACCTTCAGCAAGTCATTTAACCCCCCTACACCTCAGTTTTCTCATAAATAAAATGGGCATAATAGCACCTACCTCCTAGGGTTGCTGAGAAGGTGACTGAGACGATGCCTGTAAATGTGGAGCATGTGGCCTGGTGCAAAGCAAGTGCCCAACAAAACGTTTGCTGTTAGGATAATGGCAATGGTGATGATGATGACAATGAACTTGACAATGGCGATCACCTCAATAAGGGCTTCTGGAGGCAACGCCTTAACCAATGGTGATTTGTAAGAGTGTAAGGGGCAGACAGGCCTGTCCTTCCTATGGGCAGAGCTGACTGTCACCAAAGCCCCTGGGCACTTGGCCCCCCGATGGTCTTTTCTGGGTGGCTTGCATCACACATACAACTGTGCTGATATAATATGCTTCCTGGTCTGCCCCTGTCTCTGCAGACCCACATGGGGTCCCTCCCAGGCCTCACCCTGACCCAGTGCTCCAAAAACCCTAAGAAAAAAAGCCAACGCCGAGCTTGGGGACCCAGTTACTCTCCACAGTCTCTTCCTTGTTATATGATTCTCCTCTGCGGAGAGCTGATTAAATGACCTTCCCAGCTCCCTTTGAATTCTTGGGTCCACGGCACTATCTTTGATCAACTTCCAGATCTTTCTTCTCTGGCTTTTTCTCACTGTTCCCCAGACCCTAGCAGCCCCTGGGGAGGCCAGCTGGTCCTTCCAGGCCAGCAGCTTTCTACCCCTTTGAAAGTCACATCTGCACATACCTGTTTTACCTGCTGCTTGTGTTTTTTTTTTTTTTTTTTTTTGTGCTCAGCAGCGCCTCATTTCTTGGCTGTCATTTATTTAACTCTGTGATTGCATTACTTAACTCTGGAAAGCTTTGGGAGGATACAGTCGGAATGAGAAGATACCACACAAAATAAGGTCGTACTAAGCATTCCGGGAAACCTTCATTCCAAGGTAATTGCCTCTGGAGAGCCCCCGTGTATTGAAAAGGCTTACTGAATTCCAAACAAGGCCAGGCCGAGGCCCGCGTTATCCATAAACACCCAGACAGGAAAGAGCTCAGAGTCCACCAAATCTGGCTTTTACAGGAGGGATAAGACACGCCCGGCTCTGCCTGAGGGTCTGTCGAGGGTGACATGGGACTGCTGCGCTCACGAAGGCCCGCGGGAAGTGTCGTGTCATGGGTCTACTTTGAGTGTAGAGTCTCAAGGTGGGCAGGGTTTGCCCCCGTCCCTGGCTATCACCTGCCCTCCGCTTTAACACCACACTCCACTTGCCCCACGTCCATTCAATGCTCTGTACAGTGTCTGCCCTGTGTTAGGCACTGCCAGGTGCTGGGGCACAGCAGTGAGCAAACAGTCCTGACCCCTGATGGCAAGGAGCTGCCAGTCTGGTGGGGAACGCAGGCATCCAGCAGACCATCAAAAACAAAAAAACGCAACTCCAAAGTTAACAGCTGTGCTAAGTGTTACAAGGGAGTCATATTGGCACCATTGGAGTCCCTGGGTAGTGTAAACAGTTAACTTGCTTGGTGCTAACTGAAAGGTTGGAGGTTCAAGTCCACACAGAGGCACCTTGGAAGAAGGGCCTGATGATCCACTTCCTAAAAATCAGCCACTGAAAGCTCTGTGTTCTACTTTGACACACATGCAGTGGCCATGAATTGGAGTTGACTCAATGACAACACGTTTGGTTTTTGGTTTATTGGCACCATGAGAAGGTAGAGAGGGCAGTCTGACAGAGTCTGGGAAGTCCACGGGGGCCTTCCTAAGGAAGTGACAACTGGGCACAATTACATGAATAGAAGTTACCTGCGAGGAAGCTTGGGGTAAGCATTCCCAGTGGAAGCGTCAGCATGTGGCAAGGCCCTGAGGCAGGAAGGAGCTTGGTGTATCCCAGGGGCTGAAAGACACCAGACTGGCTGGAGTCCAAAGGCCAGGGCACCTGCTGTAAGATGAGGCTGGAAGGCAGGCAGGGACTGGGAAGTACAACACTTTGACAAGCAATCGGGGGACCCTGAAGTATTTTAGCTAGGGGGTGGTCTGCATGATCAGGTTTGTAATAACTACAGTGCTTTCTGTGTGCCAGGCACTGCACCAAGTAATTCACTTGGTGCTCACAATACCCCCTGTGGAAGGTGACTATTATTATCCCCATTTTTTTAGGTGGGGAAACTAAGGCACGGGGGATTAAGTAACTTGCCAAAGGTCACAAAGCAAGCAGGTAGCAAGACTGGGACTCAAACCATCTCTTGACACTTGCTAAAGCCCCTTCTTGCTGACAGCTGAATCAAGCTGATTTCTGGCAGATTCCTTTATGCAGGAGGGGCTTTGTCAGGAAGCCAGAATGTTATAACCAGATTCAGGTCTCCCTCCAGACCCGGTTGGGCCTAAGGAAGACTTGAAGGCCCAGGCTCCCACTAGAGGGCGCCCTTCTCCCCTTACCCCTTCTCCAGACCCTGTTCTCTTTAAGACCTTGGACAGCATCACTGGGTTACCCAAGCAGAAGAGGATCAGGGCCCCATACTCCAGCTTAATTACACCGTGGGAAGGAATCGAGACGACAGGCCTAGCCTGAGCCAGGGGCCAGGAGAGGAAGGAGCATGCTGCATGGAGATGCTTCCAAATTCTCCCCAGCCCCCCAGGTCCTTTGCGCTATGCAGTTGAGCAGATTAACATCTGCATCTCAGCCCATTTCAAATTAGATTATCTGCTCACTTCCTGTTTTCTGATCCTGCTGGGCACCTTTCTTCCTCACCCCTCTGCTCCCACCTATTGAAATGCCCAGGAAACCTGCCATGACTCACTGGGGTCACCGAGCTGCGTGGCAATGGGACTGAAGGAGACAGGGACGCGCACTCCCACTCCTGGCTCATACATCAGCAGGAGTTATCATTTAGACGTCATAATAACATGCTCCGGAACATGCTCATCTGCTCCTGCCACATGAGTCAGGCTGTCTTCCCACTCCACCCGCTGGGGGCTGGGGCCAAGGATAAACTCTGAGGGGTCACATGGCACCTGCAGAATGTTTGCTGCCGTCCACTGGGGAGGCTGAAGGCCAACCCCACTGCTTCTCACTTCTTTCAGGGAAGAGTGCTCAGTTAACCACCTGTCTCTCTCTCTTACACATATACACACTCTCAACCCTGTTTGCACCCCCTATGCCCCCCCAAGAGCCTTTGCAAACCAACCTGAGCTCAGATCTGGAGGATTTCCCAGGCTTACCAGGCCGGAGCCTGTGGTGGTAATGCTGGGGGAGGCCAAGGCCCAGAGGGGCGCTAACGTTCCCGGAGGTGCTGCGATGCCTTCTGCTGGTCCAAGTGCTCCCTGTGCTGTTTCTTGAGGTGACAGTCTACTGCCAGGGTTGGATGGATTTCTTCAGAGTTAAATTAAAATCCCCATGAAATATTTAGTTGGCTCAGTGCAGGGCTGTGTTACTGGTCTATGAAGCAGATTTCAGGAAAGAAACAGGCTCGAGAAGGGGTTGGCAATTCATTGGCTGGTGAAGCAGTGTGGCTCTGCGGTCCTGGCTGGGCCAGGAGGCCCAGCAGATACTGTTTACCTTGCGACCTCTGTCACAGGCTCCTATTCCTGGCTCTGGGACCATCTTGCCCTTTGGGTCAGGTACTTATGTTTGAACCCCAGCTTTGCCATTTACCAGCTGGGCAAGTCACCTGCAGTCACAGCTTCGGTTTCCTCATCTCTAAAATGGGCAGAAGGATGTCAACTTCTTATGATTGTTCTGAGGGTTGAGTCCAATAACCTGTGTAAATGGAGCTCACATGCAGTCCTGCCTCTTGCAATGCCCTCTCCCACTGCAGCCAGAGCCAAAACCCACTGCTATCGAGTCGATTCTAAGGCACAGCAACCCTACAGGGCAGAGCAGAACTGCCCCGTAGGGTTTCCAACAAGCATCTGGAGGACTCGAACGGCCAACCTTTTAGTTAGCAGCCAAGCTCTTAACTACCGCGCCACCAGGGCTCCACTACAGCCAGAATCCAGTACCCCCGAGTGTACAGCCAGAGGAGCCTTTAAAAAGCTAAAGCAGATCATGCCATTCTTCTCTGCACTGCCCTCTAGAGTTCCTTCTTAATCTTTCTTAGGCCACAGACCTCTTACGCGGTTTGGTGAGAAGGCTCTTAACTCCTTAAAAAAATGCCTAGATGACTGCATAGAAATACAGTTAAATACTGTTACAGTTTTCGTGACGCAATGACATATATGCAACTTTACATAACAAGAGCTAGAGGTGGGTCTAATGTTGTTAGCTGTTGTCCAGTTGGCCCCGACTCGGGCAACACCCATGCACATGGATTGGACTGTTGAGAGGTGGGTCTAATAGCTAACATATCACCGGTGATAAAGCCACGGGTACAGTTAATACCTCTATGGTTTGTTGACCACATTCATAATTTAAGAAAAACACAGATATAATTTTTTCCCTTCTAAGTTCGTGGGCTCTCTTAATCCTATCTTCAGGCCCCTGGGCGTGCATGGATCCAGGAAGAGAACCCAGAGAGAGGCCCTGGGCTACTTACAAAAAAATCCCAACTCCTTAGCATGGCCTGCCAGGCATGCATGGTAAGGCATCACCAGGTAAATGAGCCACACTGGCTACCGTCCTGTTTCTTGAGCACAACAGACAAGTTCGTTTCCACATTAGGATCTGTGCATTTACTCTTTCCTCTCCCTGGAATGCTCTGCCGGGTCTTGGCCTGGCTGGCTTCTTCTTGGTGTTCATTTACACGTCAGCTTTCGAACTACATGCTGTCAGAATAGTCTCTCCTGAATTCCCATCAAAAGGCCTCTCTCCCCTGATGCTCTCTGTCTCATGATCCTGCTTGTGTTCTTCACAGCAAACATCATGAATTAAAATTGTCTTGTTTATTTACTGATTTACCTATTTATTGCCTATCTAGAATGCAAGCTCCTCAACATCAAAAACCTCTTGCCGGCCTTCCTTCTCCACCATGTATCTCCAGAGCCTAGAACGATGCCTGGCACACAGAGGCACTAAATCAGTAGTTGTTGGATGAAGGCATCATCAAACGAATGCACAGATGAATCAATGGAAGCAGGAGCTTAATTCATACTATTCTCTTACCTTGACTCTGAGCTGCTGGAACAATTTTGTAGTAGAGTGTTTTGGCTAAGATAATACACTCCAAGGCCAGCTTTGCCCCTTACTAGCCATGTAATCTTGGGCAAGTTACCTAACCTCTCTCTGCCTCAGTTTCCTCAACTGTAAAATGGGGATAATAATAGTACATACCTCATAGGGCCATTGTGAAGATTAAATGACAATATACAAAAAGCACTTAAAACAGAGCCTGTTCTTGCTTCACGAGTGTAGGCTATTACTATTTTATTGTAATTTAACAATCACTTTTGATTTAAAAAAGAAAAAAAAAACAGATTACTGTTTCAGAAATATCAATGCAGGTTTTGAAGAGCATGCAAAGAAATCCCACAATTGGAAAAGCAGTAGGTGTTATTGATGTCATACAGTGTTTCCGTAGTTAAGAATTAACAAATGAAATGTTTGGTCTAGGCAGCAACAACACATGTGGTGAGGCCCCAAGACCTTAGGCTCTTTTTCCTGGCATCACCACTACCATCACCATTATCATCCAACCTGGTTTTCTGAAGATTGACCAACAATTTACATGTCAAATAATGAAAAGACATAGAATCTTATCTGAGTTGTCAGGCTGATATGCTCATTTTAGAGCCCTGGTGGCACAGTGGTTAAGAGCTACGGCTGCTAACCAAAAGGTTGGCAGTTTGAATGCACCAGCCGCTCCTTGGGAACCCTATGAGGCAGTTCTACCCTGTTCTATAGGGTGGCTATGAGTTGGAATGGACGTGACGGCAATTGGTGTTTTTTGTTGTTGCTGTTGTTTATGCTCATATCTAATCCAAATGCCCCTTTTTGCTAGTCATGTTGAGGAAGCCTCCAGCCCCGGCCATGTGATAAGAGGCACCACATCTACCTGTGAGTCCATACTCTCCCACTCTCCCAAGTCCCGCTGGTTAAGGTCTGGAGCGCGCACGGGGCCCTGCACTGAGCGAAGCCTACTGGCCCACGTGGGGATCAGACTTGCGGCTCTAACCTGACAAGCAGGGGGCCAAGTCTACACCTCAGGGCCTATGGGTACCAGGCCTGTGCGGGTGGCTGTGTCAGGCAAGCTCAGGCAAGCAGCTTGTGCAGCTGCTGCTGCCGCAGGAAAAATCTGACAGTACCACCAGCTCATGGTGCTCTCTTTCTTTTATTTCCTCCCTACTTGTCAGCCCTGTAATTAGGGATGGTGTAATGCACAGGCCTGCTATTAGGGCTGCTTTTGTTGGGTGAAGTAAAGTACCACCAATTGCTGGGAGCATTGCTGACAGCCATAGAGAACTTCTAGAGGTCTCTCCTTTGCTCTCTCCATACTCCCAGCCAATGGGTCCCCTCTCCTGCTTCTCCCTCCTTCCTGACAGCTCCTGCCAGACAGAGGTGGCCCCTACTCCGCCTCAGAGACCTGCCCTGAGCTGCCCCACCACACCTTGAAGGGTGAGCAATTATCTGACCAATTAGCTCCACTAATTGGATAGTATCTAGCCTTTTCCTCATTTCTTATCAGCACAGGAACACGTAAAAACCATTGCGAGGGGCAGCAGGGGCTTTCTCAGGGCTGCCAGCAGTTTTTCGAGGAGAGATATGGCAGTAAATCAGGCTGTAGCCATGTTCCTGGTGCGACAGAAGTGTGTTTGGCCTATTTCGGGAGGGGTGTGCCACCTGTTGACATGGCTCCTGTGCCCATCAATAATAACATCTCAAAGCTTCTTTCCCAGGTTCTATCTTTTAAGCATCACAACAGCCTCTAAGGTCAGCAGTGGCCTGTTTAGAGATGTGGGAATGAAGCTCAACAAAGCTAGAAACCAAACCAAACCTGTGGCCATCAAGTCGATTCTAACTCATAACAATCCTACAGGACAGAGTAGAACTGCCCCATAGGGTTTCCAAGGAGCGCCTGGTGGATTCGACCTTTCGGTTGGCAGCCGCGCTGTTAACCATGACGCTACCAGGGTTCCCCTCAACACAGCTAAGCGGTGTTAAAACTAGAGATAGCGGTTACCTTTGGTGGGGAGAGGGTGCGAGCTGAGAAGGTGTGTAGTGGCGGTGGTGGTGAGGGACAGAGGGGCTTCCAGGGTGCTGATAATGGTGTAATCCTTGACCTGGGCAGTGATTACATGACTAGCTTCCTTTGTGATAATTCATTAGACTGATAACTTAAAATTTGTATACTTTTCTGTATGTATACAGAAAATAAAAATGTGTTTTAAAAGTTGACCGATTTGCCTAAGTGGAAGACGGAATCCCAGCAAAGGCTGGCTCCCACGACTATACCATGTTGCCGTCTGGCTACGTTCATGCCTGACGCTAAACATCCTATTGATTCTATGGTGTGAAAAGCCTCCCAGATACGCAAGGGGCTGCGGTGACTGCATTAATTGTGTCACAGTCTGTGACTTCACACCCACAAGAAAGGTAGGGTCAGGCGTGGCAAGTCTTCGCTGTCTCTCAGTTTAAACATCTGTGTGGCTTCTAATTCAAGAAGGGGTAAAATGAACCTCTGCATGTTTTAACCGGATTTTCATTTGGATGGAAAAAAGTCTAGATCTCTCATCGGGTCCAAACAACTGGACAGATTGTTAAACTTCCATAGGACCTAACTCTCTGTCTGCAGGGAACAAGAGGCGAAGCCCTGGGAGAGACCTGCCTCCCTGCTGGGAGCTGCAGTCACCCTCCAATGCTTGCCGGCCCCCTCTGTGAAGGGTTCTTAAAACCCATCTGGCCTAGGTCCCACAGCCAAGCTCTCACAGGGTTTTGTATGAACTGCCCACCAGTATCTGATCACAGAGCTGTCAGATGGCCCTGTGTCTAAGTCTGCCTCTTGCCAGCTGTGGGACCTTGAGAACGTTATTTAGCCTCTCTGAACTTGTTTTCTCATGACCAAAGTATGAATGATAAGTTTCTACTTTGTGGGGTTGTTGTGAGGATTAAATGAGTTAATGTGCAGGGCTTGGCACGGAGTAAGTGGTTCATAAATGCTCACTGCCTGACAATCTACTTCCACTCAGCCATCGCAAACCCTATGGAGCACAGTTCTCTTCTGATACACGTGGTGACACATTGAGTCAGGATCGACTTGATGGCAGCTGGTTTTTATTGTTATTATTGTGCTGTTCCTGATTCCGGATCCTGCCTCCATCCCTTGTCCATTCCTGTGAGCCCTGTAGACCTGGTTTCTGCTTTGGGCTCTGCCGTCCTGCCTGGTGGGGTTTGCTGAAGGCCAAACCTCCAGAGCTGACTTGTTCCTACTGCCTTCCCATGGGTTATCAGTCAGACTGACACCAGCCTGCACATCTGCTGTGTGTACTGACCACCCGACCCTCTGGTCTGATCGCCTGTGTCCCCGTTTGCCACACACTGGCTCCCTGCCAGGCCCCTGGCCCACAGTTCTGCAGCCACCAGGACATGGCAGTGAAGCCACATTACTTTCAGGTCTGCACAGGGTGTCTCCTGGATCTGGATTGGGATCTGTTTGGCAGGAGCCGACAGTGTCTTTCTGAGTGGTCCAAATTCATTGACTGGACCACATGCTGCCATTTACAAGGACCAAGGCCTTCGTTTTTTTGCCTAAGCTGCAGATGTAGACCCAACTCGGGCAGAGGAGTTTATCATCAAACAAAGGGTCCTCTCTGAGGGCTGCAGAAGACAAGGAATAATTCCATAGGTTCCGGAATGGACAGGACGGAGAGGGGCTCTCAAATGGCTGCCTCCATAGCTGCCAACAGTGTCACTGGCACGACTGAGACAGGCCTGGCTCTCCTGCTGATGGATGGTGAGATGTCAGTTGTTCCTGATAAGCTACAGGATGGCAAGAAAAATAGCCTGTAAGTAAGTCCCCCAGAGCACATAATGATTCTGGCCAGGAACTGCGAGACAGCGAAGCCAAGCCATGGCAACAAGCAAGCTGAACACCACAAGACCTTCTGGTGCAAATTCATTTCCTAAGTGAGGGATGGCCAGAGGACAGAAGGGATCGTCACATCAGGGATTCTTTGAAGCAGGGCTATTTATTCACAGGAAGACAAGAGATGACCAGGGCCTGTCTACTGGGGCAGGCAGGGAGCCACAGCAGCAAGATTTGATGACCACGGTACAACGTGTGTTCAGGGTGGCTCTGCATGATAATTAAGAGTGCACATTGTGTATCAGCCCAAGTTTGAATCCTGTTCTGTCACTTCCCAGCTATAATGACCTTGGACACGTTACTTGACCTTTCAGCCTCAGTCTTGTAATCTATAAAATGGGGGTAGTAATACTTTACCTTGTAAGGTTGTTTAAGGATTAAATATTTGTAAAGCAACTGGCAGTGTATCTGGCACATGGTAAATACTCAAAAAATGGTCCCCACTACTATCATTAAAACAATTTTCAGCCAAGGGACAGGCAAAGGGTCAGCACTGGGAGCCATAAGGGGCTGCATGCAGCACATGGGAGTCTCAGGGTCCACACAGCTCTGGGCGCCTGTTCCATGATGTTCAGGCTAAGGTCCTCCCTCTTTCCCAACACACATACTCAAGGAAATAAAGCCAGCAAGCACCATGAGAGTGGGTATATTCTAAAGGCAGGTGGGACTGAAATGTGTGTGTGGTAGGGGCTGAGCAAACACCCAGGTGGGCCAACTAAAGGTCCAAGAGTGAAGAGAGGAGGAGCTGTGACTCAGAACAAAATAGGAGGCTGGGGATCAATCTTAGAGTCAGACAACTAACCTGGACATTCCCACCTCGGGGGGAGAGAGAGTTGAGGTCGTCTCATTTCTTTGTTCTCAAAGCAAAGCAATGTAAGGTGGGAAGTAGGATGAGTTGAACACGCAGTGGGGTGAGCTAGAGGCCCAGCTGTGGACAGCTCGGGCAGGCACAGCCCAGGGAGGGGACACAGGTTGGGGGTGTGAGAGGGCAGGTTGCTGTGTGAGGACAGCTGAAGAAACTACCTTCTCCTGCAGCCCCCACCTGATGGATGCACCAGGACAGCTGGGTTGTGGGGGCTTTCCCTGCTACTAGTACTGGAATCATCTGAAAACCTGCAACTTGTTTTCAGCATTGGACTGTTCTGTTTAGGCTCTAAGTTTCTTGGGGTCAGTGTGTAATGGTTAGTTCTCTTGCACATACCATCACAGCATTCCATCCCTCCATCCCTCCATCCAGCCCATATTCTGCCATAATCTGGGTACTGTTCCAGGAGCTGCCAATACAAGATGAGTAAGAGAGACATAGCTCCTAATCTCAGGGAACTTACATTCTAGTGAGAGTCTATGATGTGCCTGGCACACTACAGATATTATATTTCATTTATTTCTCACAATAACCCAGAGGGTGGTGCTATTATTCCCATTTTGAGGATGAAGAAACTGGGGCTCAGAAACATTAGGCGACTTGTCCAAGTCCACATAGCTCATAAGTGACAGTGCAGCGATCTGCACCCTTCGAGACCAGCAGAGAGGGAAAGGGATGTGAGGCCAGGAGTGTGCACATCCCTTCCATTTCACCACCACGTGTGTGCTGACGACTCCCAAATAGAGCTGGTGCCCAACTCTGCCTCTGGCCGGCCTTCCTCCCCATCTCACTGACCTACTGTACTTTTCCACCTCAAAGTTCTGGCAACACTGTAGTAACACATCATACACACCTTATCTCTGCCATTTAGAGCTTCTCTGTTCCTATGCACCATTTTCCCAACCAATGACTTCACCATCCACCTGTCATTCAAATCAGAGACTAGGAGTCAGCCTGGAGTCTCCCCTCTCCCTCCCCTCTGCCTTCTCTCCCCATTCAATAACCAAGCCCCATCCATTCTATCTCTGAAATGCCTGTGTAATTCATTACAGCTACTCAAATCATACTGCTGCTACCTCATCAAGCCTGAATTATTCAATACCCTTTGTACTGGCCTTTTTGCTACCAGGTCCTCTCTACTCTATCCATTCACCAAACTGCACCAAGGACTACTGGATCTCAAACTTGAGCATGCATCAGAATCACCTGGAGCCGGGGAGCAGATTACCCAGGAAACAAAGTAAGCATGGGCTCACTTGTGCTTACTTACTAATCTGTAATGAACTATTTGACATGGGTTACACCACATCTGATTACTGGGTAATCCATGCGTGTCAGGGATCATAACTTTGAAAAGAGGCTTTGATTGTGTAGGAAGATGCTGTGGGGTTGGGAGAGAGATAGATGCCAGCCATACCTAGAAGCAGAATCTTTGATGTGAAGAAATGTGAAACTGTTCACTACAGACGATCTGGTAAGCAAGGTAAGCACTGTGCTTACCTTGCCTATTGAATAATCTACTCCTGCCTGGAGTCCCCACTAAAATGCAGATTGTACCACCCCCAGCCCTGCCCCCAGAGTTTCTGAGTCAGAAGGCCTGGATGCAGCTGCAGAATTGGGATTTCTGACAAGTTCCTAAGTGATGGCGATGCTGCTGGTTCAGGGACCAACTTGGAGAACCACTGTTCTAGACACTATTTCTACAATAAAGATCTAACCATATCAGTCCCTTGCTTTAAAAAAAACCCACTGACTTCCCACTATCTTTAAGATATAGTCCGAGCTCTTTACTGTGTTCTAAAAGGATCTACAATCTGACCTAGACGTGCCTTCTCAGCATCACCTCAAGCTGCTGATCTCCCTTCAGCCTCTGAGGTGGCCATGTTGCTCTATCCATGTTCCTTAAACATGTCATCTGTGTCAGACTCCATGCCTCTGCCCAGTCATTTCCCTCTGCCTGGAAATCTTTTCCCCTTATCTGCTTGACAAACTCATCCAGCAAGGTCCAACTTGAATGTTACTTCCCATAGAGGCATCCCGGTGTGTTAGAATGGCCATGGACTCTGATGTCAGGTAGGCTTGGGTTTGAATCCCACATCAGTCATTTGTTAGCTGCGTGATCCTAGGTTAGCCTCTCTCTCAAGCTGAAGTTACTCTCTACTCTTTCACCGATAACGTGAATAATAATATTTATATTGTGAGATCACTGCTGTGTGGAGAGGAAATTACATATGACAAATGCCTGGCAAGTAGTAGATACTCAATACACAATAGTTATTGTTATCATTATTTTGTTCTACTGCCTTTCTTCTGTGCATTCCTATAGTTTTTGCAAATGGTTTCATTTTGCATATATCACATGAAAAAAAAAACTGGTTTTTTTTTTGTATCATATTATTTTTCCACATAGAGCCTCCTTCCTAGTAGAGTTGAAACCATTGTATGAATTATAAAAAGGTGACCCTCTATGATGGGTTATTTTATGTGTCAACTTGGCTGAGTTTGGTGCCCAACTGTTTGGTCAAACACTTAGTCTAGATGTTGCTGTGAAAGTATTTTGTTGATACAATTAACATTTACCATCACTGACACTAAGTAAAGGAGATTACCCTTGACAAGATGGATTGGCCTATTAATTCAAAGCCTTAGGAGCAAAAACTGAGATTTCCAAGAGAAGAAGGATTCTGCCTCAAGACTGTGACACAGATATCCTGCTGGAGTTTCCAGCCTGCCTGGCCTATGGATTTTGGACTTGCCAGTCCCCATAATCACGCGAGCCAGTTCCTTAAAATAAATCTCTCTCTCTCTGCATGTATATGTATATTATGTGTAAGTCCCTGGGTGGTGCAAATGATTTTCACTGAACTACCATCCTAAAGGTTGGCAGTTCAAACCCACCCAGAGATGCACAGAAGAAATGCCTGGCGATCTGCTTCTATAAAGATTACAGCTCAGAGACCTATATCCCTCATGAAATTAGATGCAAAAATCCTCAAAAAAATTCTAGCCAATAGAATTCAACTATGTATCAAAAAAAAAAAATTCACCATGACCAAGTGGGATTCTTACCAGGTATAGAGGGATGGTTCAACATTAGAAAAACAATTAATGTAATCCATTATCTCAACAAAACAAAAGAACCACATGATCTTATCAATTGATGCAGAAAAGGCATTTGACAAAGTTCAACACCCATTCATGATAAAAACTCTCAGCAAAATAGGAATAGAAGGAAAATTCCTCAACATAATAAAGGGCATTTATACAAAGCCAACAGCCAACATCATCCTAAATGGAGAGAGTCTTAAAGTATTCCCTTGAGACTGGGAACCAGACAAGGATGCCCTTTATCACCACTCTTATTCAACACTGTGCTGGAGGTCCTAGCCGGAGCAGTTAGGCTAGACAAAGAAATAAAGGGCATCCAGATCGGTAAGGAAGAAGTGAAAGTATCTCTATTTGCAGATGACATCATCTTACACACAGAAAACCCTAAAGAATCCTCAAGAAAACTACTGAAACCAATAGAAGAGTTCATTAGAGTATCAGGATACAAGATAAACATATGAAAATCAGTCGGATTCCTCTACACCAACAAAAAGAACATCAAAGAGGAAATCACCAAATCAATACTATTTACAGTAGCCCCCAAGAAGATAAAATGCTTAGGAATAAAACTTACCAGAGATGTAAAAGACCTACACAAAAAAACTACAAGACGCTACTGCAAGAAACCAAAAGAGACCTACATAAGTGGAAAAACATACCTTGCTCATGGATAGGAAGACTTAACATTTAAAAAATGTCTATTCTACCAAAAGCTTTCTATAGGTACAATGCAATTCCGATTCAAATTCCAGCGAGATGGAGAAACAAATCACCAACTTCATATGGAAGGGAAAGAGGCCCCAAATAAATAGAGCATTACTGAAAAAGCAGAACAAAGTGGGAGGCCTCACTCTACCAGATTTTAGAACCTATTATACTGCCACAGTAGTCAAAACAGCCTGGTACTAGTACAAGAACAGATACATAGGCCAAGAGAACAGAATTGAGAATCCAGACATAGATCCATCCACCTATGAGCAGCTGATATTTGACAAAGGCCCAAAGTCAGTTAAATGGGGAAAAGACAGTCTCTTAAAAAAAAAGGTGCTGGCGTAACTGGATAGCCATCTGACAAAAAATGAAACAAGATCCATACCTCACACTATGCACAAAAACGAACTCAAAATGGATCAAAGACCTAAATATAAAATCTAAAACGATAAAGATCATAGAAGAAAGAACAGGGACAAGGCTAAGAGCCCTAATACATGGCATAAACAGTATACAAAACATTACTAACAATGCACTAACAAGAGAAACTAGATAACTGGGAGCTCCTAAAAATCAAACACCTATGCTCATCCAAAGACTTCACCAAAAGAGTAAAAAGATTACCTACAGACTGGGAAAAAGGTTTTAGCTATTACATTTCCAGTTAGCGTCTGGTCTCTAAAATCTACATGATACTGCAAAAACTCAACTACAAAAAGACAAATAACCCAATTAAAAAATGGGCAAAGGATATGAACAGGCACTTCACTAAAGAAGACACTTACGTAGCTAACAGATAGATGAGGAAATGCTCAGGATCATTAAGGAAATGCAAATCAAAACTACAATGAGATTCCATCTCACTCCAACAAGGCTGGCATTAATCCAAAAAACAAAAAATAATAAATGTTGGAGAGGTTGTGGAAAGACTGGGACACTTCTACACTGTTGGTGGGAATGTAAAATGGTACCACCACTTTTGAAATCGATTTGGCACTTCCTTAAAAAGCTAGAAATAGAATTACCATATGATCCAGCAATCCCACTCCTTGGAATATATCCTAGGGAAATAACAGCCTTTACTTGAACAGATATACGCACACCCATGTTCACTGCAGCACTGTTTACAATAACAAAAAGGTGGAAGCAACCAAGGTTCCCAGCAATGAATGAATGGGTAAGTAAATTATAGTATATTCACACAATGGAATACTACACGTCGATAAAGAACAATGATGAATCCATGAAACAATTCATAACATAGGGGAGGAATCTGGAAGGCATTACGCTGAGTGAAATTAGTCAGTTGCAAAAGGACAAATATTGTATGAGACTACTATTATAAGAACTCGAGAAATAGTTTAAACAGAGAAGAAAATATTCTTTGATGGTTAGGAGGGTGTGGAGGGAGGGAGGGAGAGGGGTATTCACTAATTAGATAGTAGACAAGAACTATTTTAGGTGAAGGGAAAGACAACACACAATACAGAAGAGGTCAGCACAACTGGACTAAACCAAAAGCAAAGAAGTTTCCTGAATAAGCTGAATGCTTCGAAGGCCAGCATAGCAGGGGTGGGGATTTGGGGACCATGGTTTCAGGGGACATGGAGGGCAACTGGCATAATAAAATCTATCAAAAAAAACATTCTGCATCCCACTTTGGAGAGTGGTGTATGGGGTCTTAAACGTTAGCAAGCAGCCATCTAAGATGTATCAATTGGTCTCAACCCACCTGGAGCAAAGGAGAATGAAGAACACCAAAGACACAAGGTAACGACGAGCCCAAGAGACAGAAAGGGCCACATAAACCAGAGACTACATCAGCCTGAGACCAGAAAAACTAGATGGTGCCTGGCTACAACTGATGACTGCCCTGACAGGGAACACAACAGAGAACCCCTGAGGGAGAAGGAGAGCAGTGGGATGCAGACCTCAAATTCTTGTAAAAAGACCAGACTTGATGGTCTGACTGACACTAGAAGGGCCCCGGAGGTCATAGTCCCCAGACCATCTGTTAGCCCAAGACAGGAACCATTCCCAAAGCCAACTCTTCAGGCAGGGATTGGACTATAGGACAGAAAATGACACTGGTGAGGAGTGAGCTTCTTGGCTCAAGTTGACACCTGAGACTATGTAGGCAGCTCCTGTCTGGAGGGGAGATGAGAGGCCATAGGGGGTCAGAAGCTGGCCGAAAGGACACAAAAATAGAGAGTGGAGAGAAGGAGTGTGCTGTCTCATAATGGGGAGAGCAACTAGGAGTATACAGCAAGGTGTATATAAATTTTTGTGTGAGAGACTGACTTGATTCATAAACTTTCACTTAAAGCACAATTAAAAAAAAAAAAACTCAGTTGCCATGAAGTCAGTCTTGACTCATGGTGGCCCCACGTGTATTAGAGTAGAACTGTAAAAAAAAAAAAAAAAATTACAGCCCAGAAAACCCTATGGAGCAGTTCTACTCTATATCACATGGGGTTGCCATGAGTTGCAATCAACTTGACAGCAATGGCTTTGGTTTTTACACTATGTGTATGTGTGTGTATCCTGTTGGTTTTGTATCTCTGGAGAATCCTAATAGGGCCTCCCAGCAGACTTAGTGGGCACATGGCTCACCAAGCTGAAGACATCTCTGTAGGAAGAAAATCTGTGGGTGGATAAGCCCCACACTAGAAAACATGCTTGGTGAGCAGAGTGAGGACTGGAGTTCAGAGTCATTCACGCTTGTACAATATGCAACCTACACAACCATACTTGAAGGTTCTATGCATACAGAATGTGAGCTCCATGAAAGCAAGAGCTATGTCTTATTCAACCTGAATGTACAATCAATGTTGAATCAATGTATCTAGGGACAGGCAATATTGGCAGAGAACAGGAAGTATGCCAACAGGAGTTATGAGTCAGAATCAACTCAATGCCAATGCTTTTTTTTTTTTTTAAGCCATATTAAGGAATAGGATCCTTACTCCTGGAGAATAAGGAGCAAAAGAACCAGGCTTAGCAACATCACAGACTTTGTCTTAGGGAATAACTAGGGGCTGAATTACTAGAACTGGGTGGCAAGCAAGAACTTACTTTGGGGAACAAGGCCGAAGCTAAGTCCTTGTATGTTGAACCAGAGCTCTTGAAAGGATTCCTAAACTCTTACTAGAGGCTGGTGCATGGCTGAGCCTGCAGGTAAGGACCTCACCTCTGCCATCATGGGGGGGAGGAATCAGGACCAGAGTATTCTTAGAATATATTAAGATACCACTTTCCATAGCTTCCTTCCCTACCTCGACCCAAATCAATTCCCAACTGCCTGTCTCATCTAGGATCCCTGGTGGCACAGTGGTTAAAACCTCAGCTATGAATGGAAAGGTCCACAGTTCAAACCCACTAAAAGATGTGGCAGTCTGCTTCCATAAAGATTTCAGCCATGGAAACTCTATGGGGCAGTTTTACTTTATCCTCGAGGACACTGGGTTTTTTGGGTACAGGGTCACTATGGAATTGACTAGACGGCAGTGGGTTTGGTTTTGTTTCCTCTGCTTAACAGCAAACCAACCTCTTAGAGGGCTTTCAGATGCTTAATTAACACATTTCCATTTCCTTTGCAGACCCCTTGCTCCCCTTAACAGCTGGCACTCTGGGGGAAGGCGGTAATAATTCCCAAGAAGTAAGCCTTCTGACAAATTTCACAGCCTGCTTCTAGATGCCCAGTGGGTTTGGAGGAGTTCCCAATCTGAAGCTGCCCTGGTAGCTCTGAGACAAACTGAATCCCAAGCCCCTCAAAAGCCCCCATCACAGGGATCTAAGGATTGGCAGGCAGAACGCTGGGGTCTTTCACTTCATCCGTGGCTGCCCTTCTCTGGGCCTTATGTTCCACAATCCTGATGAGGGAATGGGCTTAGAATGCTTTATGGGAGATGAGGATTTCAGCTACATATCGTGACAGATGATGTTATCTTTTGGCCCTGCCCCATTTGGTGCTCCCCCAGCAATGTTCTCACACCTCTCACAACTACTCTGGAGCAAACATGTTTTCACGTGCCTGGATGCTCCCTACCCCAAAACTACCTAGTCTGTAAGCTTTCACATACAGAACCAGATCTGATTTGCCCTTCTACCCCAAACCTCTAGAACAGGGCCTGGTATATAGTAAGTGTCAAAGTCATGTCTGTTGGTTGATAAACCAATTGATAACCTGGTTTTCTAAGCCTTGCGTTGATATAAACCTGTTGAGGGGAGCTCTCCCTAGGATTATGCTAGGAGTATTTACCACATGGTGCCTTATTCTATATGAGTCAATGGAACTATTATTAACTCTTTACTGTGTTTCAGGCACTGTGACAGGCAATAAGGATGCCATGGTAATAAGATATAGAGCTTGCCCTCAAGGAGTTTCCAGTCTTACTTCCACCAAGAATCCATCCCAGGGGTCCCTATTCATAACTAATTCCTGCCTCCTACTCACGTACTTCAGTATAATGTGGCTGGTGTGTCTAATATAGTACTTATCCTCTAAGACCTCATTTTAAAATGATTTCTTCTGGCATCTGTCTGCCCTTCTAGCTTGTAAGCTCCTAAAGCAAAGGGGCCTGGTTTTAAATCCTAGCACTTCCATGCATTAGTCTCTCTGGGGCTCTGCTTTCTTGTCTGTAAGGAGAAGCAGTGGTTATATATAACACAGCATCCCAGAAAACAGAGTTGAGGAATAACTGACCCTCTTAAAGAGCCACTCAGAGATGCCTTCTTTATTGCTGTTCTACTGGACCAGCCTATTCCTTCCTGTCCATTCCTGTGGCAGACAGACATAGTCAACGAGAGGACTCGACTATGATGGTTCTCTGTTGCAGCCACCAGTTCTCATGAATCCTAGTGGTGTAGAGGGAAGAGCACATGATTGGGGTATGAATAGAGTATCAGTCTGGGCTCTGGCTACCTGCTGTATGTCTGAGCTTCCATTAATTACTGAGCTCTCTGACCTCTGTGTTCTCATCTGTGGAATGGGGTAATAATCCTTGCCATGGCCATTTAAGAATTAAATGCAATAGCATGTGTAGAGCTCCTACAAAGAGCGTGGCCCTTGTCAGGAGCTATCATCAGTATCCTCCCCCATACTTTTTGGCTCCCTTTCCCATTTGGTGACTCAGCTGTGATCTAGGAAGTTGCTGTTGTTAGCTGATTTTGACTCATGTTGACCCTACGTGTGCAAGGTAGAACTGCTCCATAGGGTCTTCAAGGTTGTGATCTTTCAGAAGCAGATTCCCAGGTCTTACTTCTGAGTCCCCTCTGGGTGGGTCTGAACTGCCAATCTTTCGGTTAGTAGATAGCAATTAATCATTTGTGCCACCCAGGGGCTCCTGAACTAGGAAGAGACGTGACTAAGTGTCTGCAGCAGAGGAAACCCCCATTCTGATGGTCTACAAAGCTACAGGAAGCCAGGGGAGGGGAAAATCTAAAAGCCCGGGCATAGCCCTCCACTGACAGCAGGTCACAGCCAGGTGGGAGTCACCCGGGGCTCTCACTGACCACTGGCTGCGGCTCTTGAGGCCCAGCCGCAACTTCTGGGGGGTATGCAGCCTCACCCCTGAATGGGAGAAGGGAGGCAATCACAGAACAGAGACAGACGAGCCCGGCTATTGGTGGGGCCAATACAGTCAACTCAGAAGAATGGGAAAGTGGCTGCAGTCTTGAAACTGTTTCTATTGGCTTTTTATCAGATCGGTGAAAGGACTCAAGTGATGGAAAAGAACCTTTAGAGAACTCAAAATGAGACCAAGTGTTGTAAAGACAGGGACAGATGAGGCAGAGCAAGGCAGTCGGGGCCGAGATGCAGTCCAGGGCCCTGGACCTTTTAGTCTCTGTTTGTGAATAATGAACCAGACAAGATGGATTGCCTCCCTTCCCAGGTTTCAGGGGATGGGGAGGCTGTATAGGTGGATCATTCCTGGAATGTATCCTTCAAGTCACAATCTAGAAAGGACTTTTCCCTGGGTCAAAAAGCCCATTCCTCTTTGCCTGAGAGCCAAAGTACCTTAACCCATGTTAAGAATTTTACAGGAAAGGGCATGTCTCCCTACTCAATCAGTCAGAGATTAAATGCTGAAATTCCTACAGTGGAGCAACCGTCTCCCAGGCCTCCTCGTTGCTAAGGCCTGATTCAGGCTCACCCCGTCCAGCCTGGATCGAATGAGGATACTGCATCCAGTCCCCCCACTCCAACTGTCTCCTTACCTGTCACAGTAACCTCTAAACCAAAGCCAACTTAAATAACACAGACAAACTACCCCGGCTCTTCAACAGCTCTGCTTTAGCCCTCTGGACATAGTTTAAATACCCAAATCCCAGCAGAACTGGACCCTGCCTACAGCCCTATTCTTGCCCGCTCTTACTTCGCGTGACTCTAGCCACACAAGACTATATGTGTCACGGTGTCCACAGCACCTGGATTATCCTTTTCTATCAAGACAAATCTTCCCGATCCTCTGCTCAATCACCACGTCCTTGGGGAACCCGTCTCTGCTCCTGTACCACAATCTTGATCATACTTCTACCATGCCTAACCATGTACAAGTCATGTGACCTTTAACAGGCGACTTAACCTCTTCGTGACTCATCTGTATCATGTGGTTACCATGTGGATTAAATGAGTTACATAGTAAAGTGCTATTATCACCATAAGTATTATTAATATAAAATGTATCATACTGATGGTAATTGTTGGTTTACCTGTCTCCTTAAACAGATTCTCAGCTCCTTAAGGGCAATGCCTGGCACCGGAACAGTACTTGGCAGACAGTGGGCACTTTGTATTGTTTTGATAAATCAATGAATGAATGGTTGAATTATAATTGAAGCCCATCTCTTCTTGATTCAAGTAAATGCAGAAAACAAGCTGTTATGGATTGAATCGTGTCCCCCAAAAATATGTGTTGTAAATTGAAACCTCTCTGCCTGTGGTTATAATCCCATTTGGGAATGGATTGTCTTTGTTATGTTAATGAGTCAGGATTGTTTAACTCTTTTTATAGAGTGTATTAAAAAAAAAAAAAACCAAACCTGTTGCTATCGAGTCCAGTCCAACTCATAGCGACCCTATAGGACAGAGTAGAACTGCACCATAGAGTTTCCGAGGAGTGCCTGTTGAATTTGAACTGCCAACCCTTTGCTTTGCAGCCATAGCACTTAACCACCAGGGTTTCCATAGAGTATACAGAGATATAAAAAGGATTAAACAAGCCAGCAGTGCAGAGATGGGGGAAGAGCGATGCCAAACCACATGAAGATTGCCTAGGAGCAGACACTCAAAGAGACAAGGACCTTTCTCCAGAGCCAACAGCAAGAAAGACTTCCCCTAGAGTTGGCACCCTGAATTTGGACTTCTTGCCTCCTAAACTGTGAGAAAATAAATTTGTTTGTTAAAGCTACCCATGTGTGGTATTTCTGTTATATAGCAGCACTAGATAACTAAGACACAAGGCTTAAGTGGGAAGGGACGATAAACCCCTCCCTAAAAAAAAAAAGAAAAAAAAATTTTTTTTTTTTTTTTTTAAGCTAGGCTGTCACGTGCGGAAAAGAGGTGATTACCCCATTTTGGCCCCTAGATCTGTCTCTTTATTTTAAAGAAGCTGAACAGAATTCTATGACTGACCTATTTGCAGTTAAAGTCATCTCTGCCTTCAAGGTGAAAAGTAATCCCAGGGGACTAGTTGTTGTATTTTTTTTTAGTTCAGCAAAATGTGTCTGGACAACCATCCCAGTGGATTGAGGCCACCGCAGCCCACCCCACCAGGTCTCTGGCAGACTCCCTCCGCAATCCTTTTTTCCAAGAGCCCATGAAGGGAAATGGAATGAGGCATTTCAGCTTCGTTTATGCTTAATTCATCAAGATGTCATTGGTAAGAGCTATTTGATGTCCAAAGCTTATGAGCCTTGAATCTAAGCCTTCCAAAGTCCTTTTCTCTTTGAACTGAAATGTGCCATTTGGCCAACATGGAGGTGAGTGCCCACAGATTACTTGGTTCCCAACTTTGAAGCTAGAGGGGCCTCTAGTCCTTCTCCAGTGTGCTTTCTCGTACTCAGGCTGGGACCAGTTCCTCTCCTTGCAGGTACCAGTTCCTCTCCTTACAGGTACCAGTGCTGAGCACTTAACAGCCAAGAGGGCCTTATACGCAGACGGTCAGAGCAGAAGGGATCTTAGAGGTCATCTGTCCAGCTCTCTCACTTTACAGATGGTTTACGGTGCCTTTGTGGACAGATTCAGATTTGGGTGCCAGGTTGTGGGCACCTTTCAAACTCTCTACTTATAAGGACTTCTCAGACATTGACACCAGTCGTGGCTGGAGACAAGGCTATAATTCCAGCAGTGAAAGGCCATGTGACTTGGAGTCAGGTGCTAAGTTATCACCCCACCTCTGCCACTTGCTGGCTGTGGGACACTGGGTGAGTCGCTATGCACTTTAAACCCTCAGGTCACTTATCTGTAAGGTGGGGATAATAATACCTACTTCGGAGAGCCGTAGGAAAGGACAGACGAACTCATGCTTGGGAAAGTACTTTGTAAACACTAAATCACTGCACGAAAGTAAAGGATTTTTAAGACAACATCCAGGCAGATACTAGCCTGACTACAGGGGTTCCCAGTTATTTGCTGTGGGAAAAACTGCTAGTGTCTTGGCAAGGGCTTCAGAGTTCCTTTATGAAGGCTTTATTCCCTGATCCTCCACTCTGCCTACCTGTATTGTAACTCCAACCCAGACAAGTCAATTCTGACTCATGGCGACTCTATAGGACAGAGTAGAACTGCCCCATAGGGTTTCCAAGGCTGTAATCTTTATGGAAGGAGACCTGGTGGTGCAGTGGTTAAAGCACTAGCCAAAAGGTTGGCGGTCTGAACCCATCAACCTCTCTGAGGGAGAAAGAAGTGGCAATCTGCTTCCATAAAGATTACAGCCCTGGAAACCATATAGGGTCGCTATGAGTTGGAATTGAATAGACAGCAATAGGTTTGGTTTTTCGGAATCTTTATGGAAGCAGACAACCACATCTTTCTCCTGTGGAGCTGTTGGTAGGTTCGAATCGCCAACCTTTCAGTTAGCAGCTGAGTGCTTAACCACTGAGCCACCAGGGCTCCTGTCCATAAGATACTGGTGCTTGATTCTGAACAGCTCTTTACCCACTGCCACAGAGTCAATTCTGACTCATAGTGACCCTACAGGACAGAGTAGAACTCCCCACAGAGTTTCCAAGGAGCACCCGGTGGATTTGAACTGCTGACCTTCTGGTTAGCAGCCATAGCTCTTAACCACTGTGCCACCAGCATTTCCAACAGCCTCTTACATAAGCTATTTCTTCTTAAACAGCCAACCTCTCAGCTCCACAGCCACCTCTAGCTATAACCTTATATCTTGCTTTCCCATAAAAGCTAAGCATCTAAAGAGTAGTATTCCACAAACTGCTATCTCCATCCCCTCTCCTCACTCTCCGTACTCACGGCCACCCACTGCCACCTGACCTCCACCTCAGCCACCCAGGGAAACTGCTCCTGCTAGTGACCTCTGTATTGACGAATCTGATAAATGCTTTTCTGTACTGACTTTACAAGATTTCTCTGGAAAACCTCCCGACCCGCTCTTTCAGTCGCCTTTACAGGATCTCCACTTCTGCCTACGTCTTGAACACATGTTTCTCTCTCTGGCTGATTCCTTTCCCACGCACAACTCCAAGTAGCCACCTATTCATTGTTCACTCCAGCATCTCATCTTCAGTCTGGACTCTGGATGGCTAAAAGGGACTCCAAAGCTACTATTTCCAAAGCTAAACTCACCCTCCTTCTCAGATCTGGCTTTCTCCTGGTTTTCCCCTCTGGGACTGTCACCACCGTCTACCCAGATGTCCACATCAGAAACCTGGGGGTCGTTCTACCATTCTCCCTCTCTCTCATATCCCATATCCATTTGGTCCCTGAGTCCAGATAATCCACCTGTTAATTGGTTTGCGACAGATTACAAAACCGTATATATAGTGTGATCTCATTTTTATGAAAAGAACTTATCTAAACTATACATTCTTTATTAAAAAAAGGAATGACACCAAAGTGTTAACTAGGGATGTTACTAGATGTTGGAATTATAGGTAATTTTTTATTTTTTAAACTTACATGTATATTTTAAAAGAATATATTATATACCTCTATATAAGAGTCCTCGAGCGGTTAACGTGCTCAGCTGCTTAAAAAAACGCTGGAGGTTCCAGTCCATCCACAGGTACCTCGGGATAAAGGCCCGGCAATCTACTTCTGAAAAATCAGCCTCCAAAAACCCTCTGGAGCACAGTTCTACTCTGATACACACGGGGCTACCCTGAGTGAGATCAACTTGATGGCAAGTGGTACCTGTATGTAAAAGAAAACGCAGACGTAGATGTGATGCCCTCTAAGATCTCCCAGCTGGGACATTTCATAGCCCCAAGGGGGTCCCATAGGGAATCCTATGCTATTACAGTCTCTGAAATCTTCCTGTGAAGCTTGGGGGAGTCATAGAGGATGGCTCCAGGACTTGGGCTCTTGTAATCCTAGGGAACATCTTGGAAGGCATATCAGAGCTTCACATCTGGGGCAAGGTGTGGTCCAGTATCACCCATTCCTGCCCAGGACCAACTCCAGTGGCATTCAGATAGCCATCTGGCTGAAATGCCCTTCCCTTCTCCTTGCCCAGTAACTCCTACTCATTCCTTAGACGTCAGCTCAAACAGAATTTCCCAAGGGAAGTCTTCCCTGCCCTCCCTGCCCCTTGAGACAGAATCCTGTTCCCCTCTCTGTGGTCTCATAGCTCCTTGCCCTTAGCCTCCCTTGCACCTAACACATTTAGAAACTCACTGATCTCTGTCTTGTTCACTAGCCTGTAAGATCCATGCGGACAGTGTCCAGGTTTATTTTATCCCCCACTGTATCTCCAATGTCTACAATAGTTGAAGATATTCAATAAATATTTATTGACTTAACAGATTAATAGATTGATTAATTAACACCACGTAGCCAAATCTTGATGAGACCAAAGTAGCAGTGTTTTTGCTTGAAAGACGACCTGGGGTGAATTTTAAGATCCCCGTCTGATTGCCCACGTTGTTCAGTATGGAGCTGCATGTCCTTGAGTCTCAGGCTCCTGTCCTCCTCCTGTCATTCCCTGCCAGAGCTCGTTAGGGGGCTGATAAGGAGATGGCTGTGTGCTGACTCTGCCATTCCTGAAGTTACTCTCCTTGGCACCAGGTGGCCCAAGGGGGCTGAAGAAATGGGCTCAAGGTGACGGAGTATGTCAGTAAGAAGGGAAAGAAAAGGTCCAGCATTTCAGCGTTCTCTGGTCTAACCACTGAGCAGCATCTCCATAGTGGAATCCAAGTAAGAGAATGTTTCAGGAAGGAGCCAGGACTGTAGAAATAGCAGCAAATCTCTTCTGCCTGTATCATCCACAGGGCGTGCTTGGGTCTCAAAGGCAGCAGAGAGACCCTGCAGAAGTCTTCATCCCCTCACCCCCTAATCTCTGCCACGATAACCCTCCAGGGTTCCCTGGGCCTTTGATGGCCTTCTGCCTATTTGTCATTTCTCCATTTGCAAGCCTTTCTGCGAGGGAGGCCTTACTTCTCATCCAGATCACGGCTGGACTCCAGTCACACCAACAAGTCTTGCTGTTTTACCTTGCTGTGCCTTTGCGAATGCTGTCTGTACTGCCAGGCAAACTCCTAGGCACCCTCCTTCTCCACTTCTTAAACAGCTTTCCCATACCTCCTGTCTGTATAGAACTTCTCACAATGTGTTGTCAAGGATTACTTATTTAACACCTCAATTAAATTTGTCCCTGAAGACGAGGATCTTAAAATTGTATCTTGTATCCTCAGTTTAGTACATATAAAGGGTTAAAATCTTATTAATTCAACAAATGAAGAGAAGGAAGAAAAGAGAAAAAGAAAGGAAGGGCAAGAGGCATGGAGGTATGAGGGAGGGAAGACAAAAGAAAAGGAAAAAAGGAAGTGCCTGGGTTTACCCTGGTGGCTGTGAGTTGAAATTGACTCGAAGGCATTTTTTTCATGACCTCAAAGTCCAGCTGAGACAGGGTACTATAGTAGGAAGAACACAGGCTTTGGAGTTAGACCTGGCTTTGAATCCCAACTCTGTCTCATGCCAACTGCGTGGCTTTGGACAAGTGGTTTAAGGTCTCTGAGCTTCAGATTGCTCCTTTGTCAAATGGGGATAAAAAAAAAAACAGCTAGCTAAAAGGTGTGTCTGGAGAGGATTAGAGATAATGTATGTAAAGTGCCTGAGCAGTGGCACATGCTGGAAGCCAAGGTGGAGCAGCAGAGGCTCCTTCCCCTTTGGAGAGCAGAGAGGGAAAGGGGTGGATTCAAGGTCATATCCAGAATATGTGTGCTCTGGATTGGGTGCCCATCACCTATTCTGACCATTAAACTCAGTTACGGAAATATGAACAGTGAATTAGTAATGACAGAATTAATTTTCACAGATGTTAACAGTGTATACCAAGAAAACAAGAGATTTCCCCCTTGAAGAATGTTGTTATACCCTTGCTTTAACCTAACAGATGACTGACATTCTGTGATGCTCACCTGCGTTTTAATCAAGTCTCCACATTCACCCTGAAAATCTACAGCCTATTCGAGTCCACCTAGGCTCTGGGTCTGGAAAAAGACATTAGTGATAGCAGAAAATAATACAAGAAGTAACAAAATAACTGTGTCTGTGACCAACTCCTTTGACAGTTATTCCCTTCCCCCTATTATTTATCCACGTGTCCCCTGACAGTACCTCTCAGATGTCAGAGCCAGTGATGTGGGTTTGCTCTACACTCAGAGCGTGCCCCAACTCTGCCAGGGGGTGGTAATGTGCAACAAAATGATCAGAACAAACAAAGAGCATCTGGGATTATCTAAAAGTGGAACCAAACTCACTAGTATGTGATAACTGGTCAGACTCCATTACTTGTAACAGACGCTAGTCTGAGAGAGCCATGGGGCAGAAATCATGGCTGTCGTATTTACATTCTTGCAGAAGCATATTCCCTCCTTGCTGCGGTATATCCTTGGTACATCACCAGTGCCTCTTATGGTTCCTGCTCAATAAAGACGTGTGGAATGAACAAACAAATAAATGAAAAATGTGTCAATGGCAAAACACTAGCAAACTGAATTCAATAGCATATTAAAAGGATTATACACCATGACCAAGTGGGATTTATTCCAGGGATGCAAAGGTAGTTGAACGTAGAAAAATCAATCACTGTAATCAAGGGAAAAAACACATGATCATCTCCATTGACACAGAAAAGGCATTTGACAAAATCCAGCACTTTTATGATAAAAAAAAAGCACTCCAAAAACTAAAAATAGAAGGGAACTTCCTCAACATGATAAAGGACATTTATGAAAAACCCATACAGCTAACCTCATGTTCAGTGGTGAAAGACTGAACACTTTTCCCCTAAGATCAGGAGCAAGACAAGGATGCTTGCTTTCACCATGGCTATTAAACACTGTACTGGAAGCTCTAGCCACAGCAGTTAGGGAAGAAAAGGAAATAAAAGGCATCTAAGTTGGAAAGAATTAAAACTACCTCTATTCACAGATGACATGATCCTATATATAGAAAATCCCAAATAATTCACATGAAAAAGGCACTGGAGCTAAAAAATTCAGCAAAGTTGCAGGGTACATCAACACACAAAAATCAGTTGTGTTTCTATACACTAGCACTAAACACTCTATCAAGAAAATTAAGAAAACAATTTCATTTAAAATAGCATTTAAAAGTATAAAATACCTAAGAATAAATTTCACCAAGGAACCAAAAGACTTGCATACTGAAAACTATAGAACATTGCTGAAGGAAATTAAAGATGACCTAAATAAGTGTAAAGACATCCCATGTTCATGGATTGTCAGACTTAATATTGCTAAAATGCCAATAGGACCCAAAATGATCTACAGATTCAATGTAATCCCTATCAAAATTCCAACAGTTTTTTTTTTTTTTTTAAGAAAAAACAGAAAAGCTGATCCTTAAATTCATGTGGAATTGTAAGAGGCCCCAATAATCAAAACAATCTTGGCAAAACAAGAGCAAAGCTGGAGGACTCACATTTCCCAATATCAAAACTTACTACAAAGCTACAGTGTGGTATTGGCATAAGGATAGACATATAGACCAGCGGAACAGAAATGAAAGTCCAGAAATAAACACATACATCTACGGCCAACTAATTTTTGACAAGGTTTCCAAGTTCATTCAACAGAGAAAAAATACTGTCCTCAATAAACAGTGCTGAGACAACTGGATTTCTACAAGCAAAAGGATGAAATTGGGCCCTTACCTCACACCATATATGAAAATAAACTTGAAATAGATCAATGGCCTAAATAAACCCATTGCTGTTAATTCTGACTCATAGTGACCCTATAGGACAGAGTAGAACTGCCCCATAGAGTTTCCAAGACAGCCTGGTAGATTCGAACTGCCGACCTTTTGGTAAGCAGCCGTAGCACTTAAACACTATGCCACCAGGATTTCCATGGCCTAAATATAAGAGCTAAAACCTTACAACTCTTATAAGAAAATATAGGATAAATTGTCATGTCCTTGGTGTCGGCAATGGATTCTTACATACAACACCAAAAGCACCAGCAACAAAAGATAAAAATAAAGTGGACAAATCAAAAATAAAAACTTTTGTGCTCAAAGGACACTATAAAGAGAGTGAAAAGACAACCCACAAAATCGGAGAAAATATTTGCCAGTCATGTATATGATAAGGGATTGTATCCAGAATATATAAAGAACTCCAACAACTCAACAGTCAAAAGACAACCCAATTTGAAAATGAGTAAGGGACTTGAATAAACATTTCTCCAAAGAAGATATTCAAATGACCAATAATCACACGAAAAATGTTCATCATCAGGGGAAATGCTAATCAAAGCCACAATGAGATACCACTGCACACCTGGTGGGGACGCTTATTATTTAAAAAATTGGAAAATAACAAGCATTGGTGAGGATGTGGAGAAATCAGAACCCTCATGCACTGCTAGTGGGAATGTGAAATAGCGCAGACCCTGTGGAAAACAGTTTGGTGGTTCCTCAAAAAGTTAAACATAGAATTACCAAGTGAGCCAGCAATTCCACTTCTAGGTATATACCCAGAAGAATTGAAAGCAGGAACTCAAAATGGATATGTGTACACCAATGCTCACAGAAGCACTATTCACATTAGTCAAAAAGTGGAAACAACCCAAGTGTCCCTCAACAGATGAATGGATAAATAAAATGTGATATATACATATAGTCAAATATTATTCAGTCACAAAAGGAATGAAATTGTAATATATGCTACAGTACAGATGAGCCTTGAAAGCATTATGCTAAGTGAGATAAGTCAAATAGAAAAGGACAAATACTGTATGATCTCACTTACACGAAACATATAGACTACGCAACTTCACAGAGAAAGACGGTAGATTAAAGGTTACCAGGGTTGTGGGGAGAGAAAATGACAAGTTATTGCTCAACGGGTACTGAATTTCTGTTTGGGTGATGAAAAAGTTTTGGAAATAGTGGTGACGGTGGCATAATATTGTGAATGTAATTAATGTCACTGAATTGTATCATTAAGAATGGTTAAAACGGCAAATTTTACATTATATATGTTTTTTACCACAATAAAAACTTTTTCAAGTATGAATCATTCACTGGCTGCCTGAATAAATGGAGAGTATATGAACATGCAACACACATTTATGCCCTTCTCTCTCCCTACCCACCCTACCGCCAAATCCACATCGCTGTCCCTTCCTTACCCTAGCGATCAGCTCCCCGACCATTCCTGTCCAGGTGCCGTTGGCCTCAGGAACGCCGTACACACCATCCCCGACCAGGCGGATCTTGTAGTTGAATCGGAGGATCTCTGCCAGCTCCTTGAGCATGTCCACACAGAAGCCCTCGTAGCGGTCATTGCCTTCCATCTCCTGGTGGTTCCCCTTCAGCATTAAATATGGGTTTTCCTGCAGCAAAACTGGGCAGCTGTCATTCTCATCTTAGCCCTGGCTTATCAGTCACATGTGATGGGGAGGGACAGGAGTAGATGAAGTTGGGAAGAAGATGAAGTGGAAGGGAAGACGTGCCTTCGGTAATGGGCTACTTTGGAGGTGGTGATTAGCTCTGTTCCCCCACTCACTTCCCAAATCTCTTCATCACCAAGGTGCTTCTCTTAGCAGGAATACACAATGGCTCCCATTGCACAGGGTCAAGTTGAAGTCCCTTTACCTTGTTTAAAGTCATTATCTGACCCGATGCCTTCTCTACCCCTTTATTCCTTTTGATTATTCTGCAGAGATCTATTGCTTTGATACCTATCATATCAGAGATACAAGGATGCTCCAGATACAGCAGACTGGGTAAGAATAAATACATGAACAACTGCAATCCAAGGCAAAGCATGATCTTTCCATGACAGCATTGGAAAGAGGGATGGATTTCTTCCAGCAAAAGTCCAGAGAAGGTTCCATGGAGGAGGTGGATCCAAACTGGGCTCTGAAGGATGGCAGAACAAGGACAGATGGAAGCAGTCATATCTATGAATGAAGGGGAAAGGCATGATCAAGGGCATAAACCAGGGTAAGAGGAGCAGGGTCTACTCATGGATTCCCCAGTTTACTTCGATCACGGGTTGTGTGGAGGGGTGGGGGAGGGTAAACTTAGAAAGATGAATGAGGGTCAGCATAGGCTTTGGATGCCAAGATGAGGAGACTATACATCATATATGTATAGTAAAACAATGAGGGTTTTAAAAACTTAAGGCTGTGAGTAAAGAATATTAATTAATCAGAGAGGGAGAATCAAAGGATGATGACAGGCTGTTTCTGGTATGAGATACTGAGGTCTGAGCCATGGACTGGCTCATGTTGGTTTGGAAACAGCTGAAAGGATGCAAGAGCCACAGAGAAACACAGGCTTGATGATTGGTTGGGTAGGGTATCGGGAAGGCAGATTTTCAGACCCTCGGAGCCTGGGTGAATGACAGAGATTTTTTTTTTTTTTTTTGGTTTTTGGCGTGGATGGTTGGGGAGGCTGGGGGATTTGGAACATGCTGGATTTGAGGTGTTAACTGGTAGACTATCTAGGAGGAAATGTCCAACGGGATGTTTAAAATGTGGAGAGAGGGTAAGATGGGGGACAGAGATTGGGAGGCCTCTATAGTGGTGATAGCTGAAGCTCCAAAATATATTAGGTCACCGAGGGGGAAGGATTCAGAAAGAACAGAAAAGAATAGGACCTTGTGGAGAACCTGATCTCAGAAACTGGGAAAATGAAGAGTAGTTGTAGAAGACAAAGACGAATTGGCCAGAAAGGCTGAAAATCAGGATAACACAGTCATGAAAGTCAAGGAGGAAGGAGTTTCAAGAAGGAGAATACAGCCATTCCCCCCACAGAGATCAGGGCTATGCAAGCACATCTGGATCAGGTGTCACTGTGGACCTTTCAGAAGGCAGATTCCATGGGGGGTGGTAGGACTCTTTGAGGACTAAGAAGTGAGCAACTGGTGCTAAAGCCAGAGTAGATCAGCATTTTGAGAAAGTTAGGAGATCCTGGAATGAGGAAAGCATGGCAAGGAGCAGGCTGCCTCTCCTGACTGCTCTGAGTCATGCCTGTCCTGCCAGCTTCAGTTCCCCATCTGCAAACAACAATACCAGAAGATACCCACGAGCCCATCCAATCCTATGATTCTACAGACTGGAGGGTAGCTTGAAGGGCAGCAGGGTGTAAGTAAGACAGTAGTCAGAATGTTTTAGGTTGGGAGAGACTAGAGTATATTTAGAGGCAGAAAGGAAGGAATCCCTAGAAAAGAACAGATTAGAAAAGTAAGAAAGAGAAGGGTTAGCTGGTGGAGCAAGATCCCAGGGACCAGGAGAAGGAGGTGGGATCAAGGTGAGTGTGAGGCTGGGAAGTGGGCCTGGAGGTAAGGTGGAAAACATGAGGGTGGATACAGAGCAGAGGTGAGGAGGCCAGGAGGTGAGGAAACCCTTGCCAGCCACCAGAGCTATGTCGAAAGTGGGTCAGGTGGGGTTGAAAGTTTGGCAGATCTTCTCTAGGGATATGATAGGTAGTGAGCAAGAGGTGAGCACAGGCATTTCCAATGTCAGCCGGAGTCATGAGGCTGAATGCAGATCAGCAGCAGGGACCAGGGAAAGCCCAAGGCACAGACAGTTCGGGTTGGGGATAGGAGTGAGAGGAGATGGCAGCGATGATTCTAGAAGTTAAGAGAGGGAAGTGTTGAAGTGTTGATCTGCTGAGCTCATACTGGAAGGGGCTCCTGGGTTGGGGGAACACGGAGGGTCAGAAGACCAGGCGTAGGAGCAGAAGATAGGGAGAGCAGTCTGTGGGCCTGGTGAAGTGGGAGAGTGAGACGGTATGCCAGGGATGAGCTCTGGGCTGAAGGTAATATGGTTCTGATTCATGATCAAGTCCACTGTCATGTCAGTGAGATGGGGCCAATCTCCCTGCCTTCTACACATGCCAGCCTCAGCTCAAGGATTTCTCCCTCCCCCTCTCCCATGTAACCTAACTCATCATCTGTCTTGGAGTCCCATCACTTCCTCCTACTCCAACCCACTTCTCAGAACTCCTACTCCCAGTCAGCGTCCCTCATACTTAACCTTCGGTGTTTTCCTATCTGCACCTGCTCCCTACGTACAAGGTAAGTGGGGCCTGGGACTGACTCTTCCACTTCTTTTGTATGCTCCACCTGCCTCCAGCATTAAGCAAGCACTAATTATGTGAGTGAAAAGCACTTAAATGGCTGCTTGGACATGGCTTGGCCAGGGGTGTCCATTCCTAGTTTGGCAATGGCCTAGGCTATCTTTAATTGCCCCAAGGAGTGTCACAAAATTCTCCAATCCAAATACTTTCTACACTCAATTTAATTTAAAATTCACTTACATATTCAAAGTAAATACATGCACGGCTGTTCTTGGAGGGAGGAGACACACTGGAGAGCTAAAATGTCAGAAAGGCCGGGGCCCCTTGGTGCTTTGGGAAATGTGGGAGGCCAAGCACTGGCCTAGAGACTGTCTCTTGCAGAAGCACTGGAAGAACTGAAGCAGGCAAAGCCTGGAGGCTGACACAGAACAGATGTTCAAGGAATGGTTGCTGCTGCTGTTAACAGCCGTTGAATCAGCTCCCCACCATGGGGACCTCGTGCACGATAGAATGAAACACTGGCCAATCAGTTGCAGACCAGACCATTGTGATCCATAGGGTTTTCACTGGCTGATTTTTGGAAGTAGATCACGAGGCCTTTCTTCCTAGTTCATCTTAGTCTGGAAGCTCCGCTGAAGCCTATTCAGCATCATAGCAACACTCAAGCCTCCAGTGACAGATGGGTGGTGGCTGCACTTGAGGTACACTGACCAGGAATCAAACTGAGGTCTCCTGCATGGAAGGCAAGAATTCTACCACTGCATCATAGCTGTGACTAACTCTGTGTATTTGCTGGTGCTGACAAGCATGCACTGACAGCAGCGGGACATAACACAGATACGTGTGGAGTTTTAAGAGAGAAATCATGCAGGATGACCATTTGCCAGGGATCACTCACAAGTGATCACTAAGGGGCTGAGGGAACACTCACTACCTTCATCAACTCCTGAACCCCTGGAAGCCTGGAATGGGAATTACTGGTCTACTGACCAGAGTGTGATAAAAGCCACAAAAGAGACACAAACCTTGGTAAGAGGGGACAGCACGTGCAAAGGCTGGAAGGCAAGAAAAGGCATGAATGGTATGGCGAGGACATGCTGGGACACCAGCACCACTAGATGTCCGGTTGCATGGAGAGGAAGCAACGAAGGTAAGCAGGGCCGATCATGAAGGGTTTATCCACAGAGCCAAAGGCAGCAGGGCCTGGGGAACCACTCACTCAGATTTTAAAATGATCACTCTGACAGGATGGGGGGGCGGGGGCACAGGGTAAGCAAGTGAGAAGGGAGCCCACTAGCAGGCCATGCCAGGAGTTCAGATGAAAGGAGTAACATGGGCCTGAATTACGGCACAGACAATGGGGATGGATAGAGGGCACAGAGGGCAGGCTCAAGAGGTATTTCAGAGGTAGAAAAGGACAGCCCAGCAACCACACTGCGCCTACCTCCTGGCTCGGCCACCCTGCCCCAGCTCCTCCAGCTGGAATGGCTATGGACACCACCACCTTCTAATCTTTCTGACATTTCCACGTTGGTTCAGATAAACTAAGGCTGGAGCTGAGACGGCAAGCAACTAAAATGCTGGGAGCTGGAATTGCTCTCCCCTTCCTTTGCTCCGGAGCCCTAGTGGCACAGTGGTTAATAGCTAAGTCTGCAAACCAAAAGGTCAGCCGTTCAAATTCACCAGTTGCTCCCTGGAAACCCTATGGGGCAATTCTCCTCTGTCCTACAGGGACATTGCTCTAATGATCCCTCCGCCAGGAATACTCATCCCTTAGGCAACTGGTTGGCTCTCCCCTCACCTCCGTGAGAGCTTTGCTCACATCTCACCTTCTCAGTGAGGCTGACCCTGACCACCTTGTTTGGGGGTCACTCTCAACACTGCCAAATCTCCTTCCCACACCCTACTTCTTGTTCCCCTTAGCCTTGTTGTTGCTGTCATTTGGCTGCCACAGAGCCGGCCCCCAACTCTTGGCTACCCCACGCGCAATCAGATTAGACCGTTGTGCTCGATAGGGTTTTCGCAAGTAATTCGCCAGGCCTTTCGTCCTAGTCTATCTTAGCCTGGAAGCTCCACTGGAACCTGTTTAGCATCAATAGCAGCATGCAAGCCTCCACTGACAGATGGGTGGTGGCTGTCCCTTACTTAGCCTTAAAAAAAAAAACCTTACCACGTTCTAATTTATGGAGAGATTATATTTACTTTTTACTGTCTATCACAGATTTCCTGTTGGAATGTAAGCTCCTTACAGGCAGGAATTTTTGACTGCTTAGTTCATTGACATACGTCCCAAGTACCCAGAACAGTGCCAAACACAGAGCAGGTACCGAATAAATACTCACTGAATGAATGAAAAGATTCAGTGATCCCGTTTCCTATCAAATGAAGAGAAAGCGCAACAGCCTGGCATTCAAGTTCCTAAACAATATGTATGCAACCCACTTTTCTGGACTTATGCCTCTCTACTTCCCAACCAATGCCCATTCCCTGGGCCAACCTATACTTTTCAGCATTTCCCAAACACCTGACAATTCTCTCCTTCCTTCATTGCCACCTCTCCCACCCACCCTGTCTTTGAAATGTCCCTTCCTGTCTAAGGCTTTGCTGACCTCCCCAGTGGGATGAGGCCTCTCGCTCCTTCAAACCCCACAGGAATAGCTTTGCAACTCTTTCGTGTTTTTTATCACACTTGGCTTACAGTAGACCAATAATTCCTACTCCAGAGTTCTGGGGCCCCAGGAGTTCACCAAGGCAGTGATGGAGGTCCCTGAGCTGTCTGTATGACGCCTAAAAGCCTAAAAGAAACAGATACATTTGCAGACCATGTGCATTTAGCAGGGATAAGGTTGAGCAGGCTAACTAATACATCAAGTCTCTTTGCTTTGGGCTGGAATTACATCAATGTGGCAATACTGGTTATCTCCTGCTGGTAAGACACTGTGCCAGGCAGGTAAATAGGCTTTTGGTTAGTTAAAAAATAAAAAAAGGGGAGGGGGAAAACTAATTATGGCTTAATATAAGCAGTTCATTTAATTGACAAATCTTTTAAAACATGAAGTTTTCAGGAGGGAGGAAAGATAACATCTTGGTCATATATGCAGCTGGCTTATTCTATTTGCTAAATTATAACCTTTTTGAAGCTAGAGATGAGTCTTACTCATCTTTATGTCTCCTGGACTGAGCACAGTGCCTGGCACATAGTGGAATTCTGTAATTTCTGAATAGAATGGAATTGAATAAAAAAGGTCTTGCCCTATGATATAGATTAATTGAGAACTCTCCTGTCACCACCTGGAAATAAAGAATCAGGCCACATAAACACACAGAAACTCACGTGTTCACTCGGAAGGTGGGGAGACGGGGAGGGACCCATTTTGTACATTGTAGGCACCAAGCAAGGTGGCCACTGCTGGGAAACAGCAGTGAGCACCCAGTGCCCTGGATCCAGCCCCCTGATGGGTTTCTCCCACCTGTGCCGTAAGGTCCCCTTCCCTTGGCTGTGCACAGCTGCCCAGCTGCCAGGATGCCCCCTGGAAGAGGCATCCATACCCTGTAGTGTCTCTTCACCCAATCCGTCTTCCCCAGCTGCTGTGAAACGCATCAAATATCATTTCCATATGCAACAGCAACTTGAGTTTAATTACACTGTCATAAATTGGCCTCAGTGCTGTGATTAGAGCTCCCATCTTCTGTTCACTGGGAAGGGAAGCCTGTGACTGTATGGAACTGCGGGAGGCACCCTGGGGAGCTGCAGCTGGGAGGCCCAAGGAGCACCCTGCTTACCAGGATGGTGGTGACGACCAGGGTGGTGTTGAAGAGACTGTCGGAGATGTTGGACGCGTAGAGGCGGCTGTCCATGCTGAGGCCCTCTGCCACATGCCACTGGCCGATCTGAGAAGACCAACAGGAGAGGACTAGGAGAAATGGGGGAAGGAGGAGCTGGGGATGGGGAGCCTGGGTTGCTGAGGTCCTGAAGGTGTCCAGGTCTGGGAAGGCAGGCACAGGCCAGGCATCCAGGGTTGGAAGAAGCTGAGAGGCCAATCCTCTGCCTCTGGTTGGGTGGCATTTAAACCACAGAAGGAAGGGGGATATGGAGCATGGAGCAGCGAGGCTGGATTAGGGCCAGGAGATACCTCACACAGGGCTAGGCCGGCTAAGGGAAGGGTTGGGAGAAACGTGAGAATAAGGAAAGGAAGGGGCAACAACTTGGGAGCGGTAGAAGGAGAAAAGGGAAAAATAAATCAGGAATGGAACGCGACCAGGGGAGTGCTCTCACAGGGAAGGTTACTAAACATCTGGAATCAGATACTCTGAGGCAGGATTGAGCCAGCAGTGCTCTCTCGCTTCAGCCTACCTTCAATAACTCTAACTAACTAAGGATGGTGTACTGGAGAGAGCTGCATATACCGGGCCCTTGAATGAATGTTTGGTTAATAGCTGAATGAATGAATGAATGAACCAGAAAAGAAAAGACCCAGGTTCTAGTCCCAGTTGATTCCCCTGCTAGCTGTGAGAACTTAGGCAAGTTATTTAAATCTTTTGGAGCCTCGGTTTCCCCATCTGCACGTGGGGATGGTAACTTTTGCCCTGCCTTCTTCATAGAGCCACGTTGAAGACCAACTGAGACGATGTATGCACCACTTTATGTTCCATTATTCAGCCAGACCCAGAAGCATGGGTCCCAACTGTGCAACCTCAGAAAAGTTACTGGACCTCTCTGTTTCCTCATATGTAAAATGTGAATAATAATAGAAACTTCACTGGGGCATTGTGAGGATGTATTTAACCTGGCACTTAAATGCTATTTTCCCTCCTCTTACCCTTTGTCTTGAAGACCTTTAGGGAAAAAAGCCCACAGCTTACTTGGTTACCCATTCTAGGAACTTACCTAAACCTAAGCTCAACAGCAGAGAATTGTGTGTTTGGTGGTGGCTGGTTTGTTTGGTTTCCCAGTGGAACGGTTTTTATAAAAAAAACCTTAAGTGAAATCCCAATATATTTCTCCTAGCTGGAGCCCCTGGCAGATCAATTTTGCCGCTGAGCAGTTTGAGGTGGGCAACCAGGAGAGACGCTGACAGCTGGCTGGAAACCCAGTGAAATGCACACACCCGCCTCTGCCAGGCGTCTTCAGGCTCCAGCAGCAGCTTCCCTGGAAAACCCTCACAAGTCCCATGGATGCCATGTGGCTCTGTTCCTCAGAGCTGGGCTCTGGGTTCCTCTTCTGGAAGCTCCAAGAACCACAAAGACATGTCTCACCTGGGTCACCCCACCCCCAGTCGAGGGAGCCAGGGAGCTGAGGGTCCATCTTCCTAACTTCCTGTAAGTTGGAGCTTGTAGAGGAGACGACCAACCCAGGACCATCTGGGACCATCAGCTGGGACCTCTCCCAGGCCTCCAGTTCCACACTGGAGCCCTATGGTTTCGGCAGGTGGGGAGGCTACGGTCTCCACACGTGAGGAGTCCTGAGGTCTCAGCATGTGAGGAGCCCTAAGGTCTCCGAAAGTGAGGAGTCTGGTGGTCTCCGCAGGTGAGGAGCCCTGAGGTCTCTGCAGGTAAGGAGCCCTGAGGTCTCCGCAGGTGAGGTGCCTGAGGCTCTGCAGGTGAGAAACCCTACAGTCTCTGTAGGCGGGGAACCTATAGTCTCTATAGCCTGTGTAGGTGGGGAGCCCTACGGTCTCTGCAGGTGAGCCTTTCATCCGGAGAGATGACCAAAAACTCCCCTCCATGCCTCTGTATGGATGTGACCTGGAACAGGGTGAGCAGGTGTCTCCATCTATTCAAGGATGGAATGAACCTGTACATGCTTGTGTTCTAGTTTATAAGCAGTGTCTCAGGCATGTCCAGACAGCAAGCCCCATTTTACAGAAGAAATCCAGGGCAGAAGAAAAGAGTCCACCTAACTTGCCTAAGGTCACTCAGCCAGTCAGCTGAGAGGCCTGAGTTTTCACTCTGTGTTCTTCACCCAGATGAAGCTCCCTAAGGAAGGCTGTGCAGCCTCCTTGTCTGACTGCCACGCATTCATTTACCTGTCTGTCTCCCCGCTAACCTGTGTGTGTGCAACAGCAGGGGCCATCTTATTTCTGCTCACACCCCAGCACCTTGCTCAGGGACTGCTACCCACCTGGAAGCAGGGCAAGCCATCCTTTCATATCAGATTACTGCTGCGGGCGAGGGCTGGCAGAGGGCAGTGAGCCCTCCTCTGGCCCTCTGGAGCACCTGTGATCTCCCCAAGAGGACAATCAGGTCAGGTCATTTCCTGCGCGTCCCCTTCCTCAGCTCTCTCTACAGGCTGAGGGGGTGGGGAGTAGAAGGGATTAGCAGCTAGACTCAAGTGAAAGGGGAGAAGGTAACAATAGTTACTGAACACCTACTGTTGTGCTAGGTGTGTTGTGTTCTATCATCTCTTTGAATTCTCCCATCAACTCTGAGAGTAGTTATGGTGCTTCTGTTTTACTTATGGGGAAACCGAGGCTCTGAGAGGTTTGGTGGCGTGTCTAAGCCACCTGACTAGTTGGTGCAGCACTGGCTTGAACCCAGGTCTGTCTGACCCCTAAGTCTGTGATCTTTCCTATCCCTGATGCTGCCCCTTAGAGTGGGGGTCACTAATACACCATTCACATAAGCAGGCCAGGCTAACCAGGGGAGGGTCTGAAGGGGCCTCTGCTACTCAGCTAAAACTCAGAATACAATGCTTTTTTCTCCTTGGTTTTGATACCCCACAGGGTCAGGTGAACTGATTCTCCTCTTGAAGGCTGAGTTTCTCTGTCTTCAAAATGGGTAAATTGGCTTCTGATGGCCTCTTAGGCTGGGAAGGGCCATATCTGGACAGAAGAATATAGAGAGCAATTGGGCTAAATGTCAGCATTTGGATGTTAGGAACAGGATTGACCATCTCAGAGTCCTATTTGTCACTTAAACCTACACCTTTACCCCAAAACGGCCAGTTAGACCTTGGGTCTCCCTGTCCATGTTCCCACTTTACCTCTCTGCTTTTAGGGGATCTAATCCCACCAACCATCTGCTCTAGGAAGCCCCAGTCCTGGTCTTACACATCAAAGGCGCTAGAGAAGATCTCACAAAAGCCAGGGATAGAAACTATTTACCCAAAGCTAGAGCTGACAGTCTGAGCAATCCTCCCACCCTGACACCCCCTCCTCTGAGGCCATGGCAAAGGTACTAATTAGCCCCCAGGCTCCAGTCAGGAAATCAATCTCCCACCCACTCTCTCCCATTAGCCCCCAAGAAATTAATAAACTCATCAGATCCAACAAAGTGCTTGGCAGCTATTACCCAGTGCAATCTAATTGCAGAAAGGCAGTGGTAGGGAAAGGGAGAGATAGCCAGGCGCCCTGGGATAGAGGCTAATTGCCCCACCCACTGGGCACCTTCGAAGCCACACACATGCCGGGGTGGGCAGGAGACAGAGCTGTCATCACTGACAATCTGTGCCTCTGCCTCCAGCCAAATCCCCTGGCTCCGCCCTGCTGACACCTGCCCTGAAGCCTCCTGTAGCAACAGCTGTTGTGTAAGGCTCTTCCACATGCCCACGGGTGCTGTCTCCACGCTTCAAATCATATTTTTCTTTTTCTCTCTCTCTGTTCCTTCTGTCTCTCCCATTTCCTCTGCTTTTCTACCAGGTTAGAGGTCCAGGAGTTGGAGAGAAAGGAGCAGAGTGTACAGATGTGAACACGGCCATTGCTGGCCTAGCCAGCACCTTGGTGCAGATAAGAAAAAGGTGCCTCTCTGGGCTGATGTGGGCCTGCAGGTGCACAGCCAGGCATACAGAATGCAGGCTGGAGTTCAGCTGCTTCTCACCCTGAGCACCGTATGGCCTGCACCAGGAATGTAATGGCCCTGGGTTTGGAGAACCTGGGTTTAACCTACAGCCTTTTTTTTTCCCACTACCTGGTGGTACAGTGGTTAAGAGCTCGGCTGCTAACCAAAAGGTTGGCAGTTCAAATCCACCACCCACTCCTTGGAAACCCTATGGGGCAGTTCTACTCTGTCCTACGAAGTTGTTGTGAGTTGGAATTGACTTGATGACAGTGTTTTTTTTGGGGTGGTGGGGATTAACGTGGCTTCTCTGCTTATTAGCTGTGCGACCTCCGTTTCCCCCACCTACAAGATAGGGACTAAAATAGTCATTCCACCACCCATCTGTCAGTTTGCTGTAATGTGGTGGCTTGTGTGTTACCATGATCCTAGAAGCTATGCCACCAGTATTTCAAATACCACCACCTATGGTGGACAGGTTTCAGAGGAGCTTCCAGGCTAAGACAGGCTAGGAAGAAAGGCCTGGCAATCTACTTTCAAAAATTGGCCATAGAATATTATCTGATAAAATGCTGGAAGATGAGCCCCCAGGCAAAAAAACCAAACCCAGTGCCGTCGAATCGATTCTGACTCATAGCAACCTAGGTTGGAAGGCACCCAAAATACACAGTGGCCACAGCAATGGACTCGAGCGTACCAACAATCATCAAGATGGCACAGGACTGGGCGATGTTTCATTCTGTTGTACACAGGTTGCCACAAGTTAGAGCTGACTCAATGGCAACTAACATCAACAGCAGAACACTAATTATTACTTCAGAGGGTTCCTAAGGAGATTAAGTGAGATAGCGTATGTACGAAGTACCATATAAGTATTCATTAATTTTTAACATCATTGCCTGAGACAGGAGGTCAGATCTCTTCTGTCTCGCAAATGGCTTTGCACTGTAGATTCTAGTTTATTAGACAAATAAACCAAGTCTCAAAGTTTGGTTCCCTTACCAGCAGTATCAGTGTCAAAACTGCAAATCCACCCTAGACTGACCAAATCTGAAATTCTAGGGGAAGGGCCCAGCAATCTGTTGTGACACGCCCCCAGGAGATTCTGAAGCAGGCTGGAGAAGAGCAGAGCGGAAGGAGGAACTCGGATCACAAGACCACAGGGAAAGGCAAAGGTGTAGACATTGATAGTGACCCAGCTGGCAAATGTTTAAAAATGTGCTCTCCAGGGAAAAAAGTCCTTAATTTTTAGTGTCTGCCAATTTCTGTGGTGTAAACACTCCTGCTGGCCGATTTCAAGCTATCAAAAGGGGATCACCAGACATAGCATTGGGACGAGGTGTGTAGAGTGGGCTCTGGCTGTATGTGAGAGCCGGCCCCAGCACACCACAGCTGCCAGGCGTGCACAGGCCCTCTGCCGGCCCTGGGAGCTTACACTAATCTCACTGCCACCCCTTATCAGTAGATAAGGAAAGCGACATCCAGGTAAGTTAATAACTTGCCCAAGTCCCAGAGCTGGTAAGTGGAAAAAGCAGAATTCAAAACCAGGCCAGTGTGCTGCTTAACTGGGATCACAGTATTTAAAACAAATGTGTGCTCCTTCTAACTACTGATTCTAGTGCCGTTAGAAGAGATGCTTTATGACAGCAATGCTTAGTCAAATAGGAACATTTAGGTAAATATAAGTGATATGAGATGGGTTTGCATGTGTGTAGAAAGTACCATTTATCTGACATCACCAAGGAACATAGAATCCATATAAATTAATAATAAGCTTGCTCCTTTAAGAACTAAAATTTTGGAGATTTCAATTATTTATTCAAAACCGTATTTCCAAAAATCCTTTCTAAAGGAATTATATTTTTGTCTACCCTATTAAACAGAGAAGCCATCTTGACTTTAATAAACCCATTGCCGTTGAGTCGATTCCAGCTCATAGCAACCCTATATGACAGAGTAGAAGTGCCTCAGAGGGTTTCCAAGGAGTACCTTGTGGATTCCAACTGCCAACCTTTTGGTTAGGAGGGGAGCTCTTGACCACTATGCCACCAGGGTTTCCAAACAGGCAGTGTTATCACAAAGCCAGTTAGGATACTGTGCTGGGATAGAACGCTGCCGCATGGGTTCCTGTCACATGCAGGGCCACTTGCCTGTATTTCTGTGTACTTTTCAGTGTTTGTCCCTTTTCTCACTGTGAGCTGTCACTTCTCACTGCCATCAGGATACCTGCCTCTCAGAGACCCTACCCTCCCAGTAACGGTGCTTAAGACCGAGCTTGGAAGAACAGCTTGTAAAGAAAGAGTAAATAAGGCTTGAAGGGCACATGGAGTCCTTGGGTGATGCAAACAGTTAATGTTCTCGGCGGCTACTGGAAAGTTTGGAGGTTCAAGTCCACCCAGAGACACCTGAGAAGAAAGACCTGGTGATCTACTTCCAAAAAATCAGCCATGGAAAACCCTAAAAAACACAGTTCTACTCTGACACATGTGGGGCCGCCATGAGTAGGCACTGAGGCGGGCCTGGGGGGCTGTAGTGAAAGGCTCCCTGACGTCAGTATGGGATACCCACAGTCCTTTGGAAAGGTGATTCCTGTACAATTGAATGAGTGCCAGAGACCTGGATTTGGTCTGCCATGTGACCCCGGGTGGGCATAAGTAAGCTGGTTACTCCCTCAGCATCACACTATAGAAAAGCTCGCCCGGGGGGCCATGACCACAGGGTTCTCTGCTGCTTCCCAACGGGAGCCTGCAGTGTGTCACCTGGAGTCTGCTGACCTGCATTAGCATCCTCACCCTGTGGCCGAGGGGCTGGGTGACCGTGACAAGTCAGTTTCCCCAGGTCTGGCCCCTCCCTAGCCTCCACCCTAATTAATGTCAGTTCCCACGGAACTTCCCCTGGACCAGGATCCATTCTGGCCTCTCTCTGCTCTGTTCTCCATGCAGCAGAAGCCAAAGTCATTTCTACAAGATCTCAAATACAACCACACCAGGCTCTGCTTAAAACCTTCCATTTCTTTTCCATTTTGCTTTACAGATAAAGACCAAAATCCTTAACACAGCATCCATGTCCCTGCATGGCCGGGCCTCTGCCCACTCTTCTACCCACAACTCGTGCTATTTCCTCCAGCTTCATCTGTGCTTCAGTCTCACCTACCTTCTTTCATGTGTTCAAGCGCCTCCTGCCAGGGTTGTCTTGCGTGCCATTCCCTGTCTAGAACTCCCTCCTTCTTGCATGCTCTTGACACCCCTCCCCCAGCCTTCTTCTCTTTCATCTAGTTCAGGGGTTGGCAAACCTCAGCCACAGATCAAATCCAGCTCATGCTTGTTTTTGTAAATAAAGTTTTATTGGAATGCAGTCAATTACCTTATGTACCATCACACCCATTCGTTTATGTACCATCTGTAGCTGCTTTCAAGGTCCCTGGGTGGCACGAAAGGTTTACGCTCAACTACTAACCCAAGGAAACCCTGGTGGCGTAGTGGTTAAGAGCTACTAATGCTAACCAAATGGCCGGCAGTTCAAATCCACCAGGTGCTCCTTGGAAACTCTATGGGGCGGTTCTACTCTGTCTTATCAGGTCCCTATAAGTCGGAATTGACTAGATGGCAATGGGTTTTTTTTTTTTTTTGGGTTTACTAACCCAAAGGTTGGCAATTCTACCTAGCGGTACCATGGAAAAAACCCCTCGCAATCTGCTTCCATAATGATTACAGCTAGGAAAGCCCTAACGGAGTACAATTCTGGTCTGCAACACATGGGGTCCCCATGAATTGAAATCAACTTGATGTCAATGGGTTTGTTTGTTTTTTTGGTAGCTGCTTTCCTGCTACAAAAGCAAAGTTGTGACAAAGGCCTTACGGCCCATGAAGTCTAAAATATTTACTACTTGGTCCTTTTAGAAAAAGTTTTAGCAAACCCTGATCTAGTTTATGCCTGTTATTCCTTCAGCCTCAGCTTGAAGGTCACTTCGTCCAGGAAACCTTTCCTTATCTCCCAAAATCAAACTTCTTCCAGGACCATATTCTTTTCCTTCGGAGCATTTATCTCAGGTCATGACTGTGCATTCATTAACGTGACGGTTGTTTACTGCCTGTCTTTCTGACTATACCACAAGCTTTGTGACAGCAGACAGCGAGGCTGTTTTTGCCCTCCCTTTTTGGAGCCCTGGTGGTGCAGTGAACAAGAGCTCAGCTGGTAACCAAAAGGTTGGCAGTTCAAATCCACCAGCCACTCCTTGGACACCCTATGGGGCAATTCTACTCTGTCCTATAGAGTTGCTATGAGTCGGAACTGACTCAATGGCAATGGGTTTGGTTTTTTTTGTTTGTTTTATAGTCAAAGAAGGGAGCCCTGGCAGCACAGTGGTTAAAGCGCACAGCTGCTAAATGAAAGGTCAGCAGTTCGAAACCAGTAGCGACCCCACAGGAGAAAGATGCGACAGTGTGCTTCTGTGAAGATTTACAGCCTTGGAAACTCTACGGGGTAGTTCTACTCTGTCCTGTACATTTGCTATGAGTCAGAATCCATTTGACAGCAATGGGTTTGGTTTTGGTTTTACCAGTAGGTCCTAGCACAGTGCCTGCACATTAGCAGAGCGGAGAAGAGCTTCATCAAATCACTTCCCCTCTCTGTGCTTCTGTTTCTGCACTGGCTGCACGGGTGACCCTCAGGTCTCTTCCTGCAGATGACTGCTGGAGGCCCAGGCACTTCCCGATTGTTGGCTGTCGTCCTTGGGACTCCCACGCCCAACCGCTGTGGGACAGCCCTCACTGTCGCCTGAGACACGGGGCCCTGCGAGAGCAGCTACACGCGCCTCCAGCTCATGGCCCTCTCCTGCCTCGAATCACTCAAGACTTGTCATTTTGCCACTTTGTTCTCTCCCAAGTAGGTAGAAAGAGACTCGTTTTTAAAGCCCTCAGGGATTTCCTCACATCCTTGCCTACATCCGTGGGTGTGCACATGGCTCTATAACATTTAATATTTTATGTACATTTAGACGCCTGTTCTTCGCACTCAGTGCTGCCAGCATCCAGCTTTTTCTAGGGAGGCAGACATAACTCCAAGGGAGGCTAAATCCTGCTTCATTAAGACTTCCCGCATAATTACTGACCACCTCTGCATGCTGGGCCCACAGCCCCGTAGTTTAACGTACATAAATCTCACTGACTCTGTGTAACAACCATGCTGTTATTCCCACCTGAGAACTGTAGGCTTAATATAGGCACTTCATACAACAATAATGCTTAATGCAGCCACTTCATGTAACAACTGTTTGTGGAATGAATGAAACTGAGACTCAGAGATGTCAAGCAACTTGCTGAGGACCACACAGCAAGTAAATACGGGATAAAACTGGGATCTGAACTTTCCCTGGTGGCATAGTGGTTAAGAGCTCGGCTGCTAACCAAAAGGTCGGCAGTTCAAATCCACCAGACGCTCCTTGGAAACCCTATGGGCAAGTTCTACTCTGTCCTATAGGATCACTATGAGTCCAAACCAACTTAACGGCACCTAACAACAATTATACCATTTAGTAGCACTTAGCCACTACCAAGTTCGGGCAGGTGGAGACTATGATGACCGTAACACATGGGTCTTTCCATCTGCCTCTCTGATCAGTGCTGTTGATCTTGTTGTGAGTTGCCATCAAGTCGACTATGACTCATGGCAACTCCATGTACAGCAGAATGAAACATTGTCCGGTCCTGTGCCATCTTCACAATCAGTGGTATGTTCCAGCCCATTGTTGAAGCCACTGTGTATTTTGAGTGACTTCCAACCCAAGGGGCTCATCTTCTAGCACTGTATCAAATCCACAGGGTTTTCACTGGCTAATTTTTGGAAGTAAATCACCAGGCTTTTCTTCCTAGTCTTAGCCTGGAAGCTCCGGACAGCTGAAACCTGTCCACCATGGGTGACCCTGCTGGTATCTGAAACACTAGTGGCATAGCTTTCAGCATCATAGCAACATGCAAGCCACCACAGCATGACAAACTGACAGACTGATAGTGGCTCTGATCAATACCCTCTGTGAACTTGTTCGCTGGAGAATAAAGCCCTGAAGGAAGTCTATACGAGAGCCCAGAAGAGTGGTCCTGGCCAAGGTCCAGCGGTGGTGGCTTAGGGGCTTGGCACAAGGGGAAGCAGGGGTGCCAGAAGACCCATGCTTCCCTTCCACCTCTGCCATGCATAAGGTGTATGCCTTTGGACAAGTCACTTAGCCTCTCTGGAGATAAATGAAGCTGCATGCCCATCGTATAGAACTGTTGTTGACAATCAACTGAGATAATGCCTGTGATGGCTTTTGGTAAGCCAAGATAAGGGAACATAAGACAACAGTACCATTTTCCATTTGATGGGAATGCAGCTGACCAGGAAGAAGTCAGGGGAATTGGGTTCAAGTTCCACTCTGCCATTTACCCTGTGGCTTTGGGAAGTCAATTTTGCTCCCTATTAATTAACGACAGTCTTTCTTGCTCTCTCCCTTTATTGGAATTATCTACGGGGATCACAGATGTGACTAAAAGTTTAAAGGCCTATCCAAATGCAAGGTCTTTTTATTCCAAATCATTGTTCTCTAGGGCTATCCGAAGTTGGATGAATCATAACTGACCACCTTTTCTTTTTAACCTTAAGTGCGGGTGCCAAGTTGAAGTTCTCATGGGTGGGGTGGGGGGGATTAAACTCAGTTGCCGTGCAGTTGATTCTGACTCATAGGGGACTCCATGTATGTCAGAGAAGAACTGTGCTCCCTGGGGTTTCAGTGGCTGATTTTGGAAGGGTGCATAAAATTATATATTAGTGTTTCTTTGAGTGTACAGAACTGGTTTTGATATAATGGACAAAAGAAATGTGATGGTCAAGTGTGAAACACTATGGCCACAGACCCCAGGAATTAATCAAGATTGCAACATAATACTGAGTAACATTTTCAGAGCCAATATAGTACAAGTCTGTACCTTGATATAAGACCAGCTAAAAAGACCTGTAATATAAGCCTCCATAGTGAACACCTCTGGTATGAGGAATAAAATGTTTATTGAATTTAAATCCAATATCTCTAGTCATAAAAGTTTAGCTTACAGGGGAGTCGGGGTTATGAACAAGGGCCCAACTGAGCGCCTGGGGGGTGATCTGGAAGAACAAAGGAAGTTGTTGAAGTTGGTCAAAGATCTCATTCTCTCAGCCAAAGGAGCCATCAAAATGTGTACTTAAGTCCAGAACGCTGTGAAAATTCAAGATCAAAGGAACACATGACAAGTGCCAAAGGTAGGAGGCCAAACGCAAGTCCAGGAAAAGTTGAGAAGGCCCTCCATCAAATGAACTCTACCCGGGCTATCAGCCTTCAACTCAAGATGGTCTAAGGCAGTGTTTTTTTTTTTTTTTTTTTCACTGTGGGTTGCAACCCATTAGTGGATTATGAAATCAATATTGTGGGTCAAGACTTGCATTTTAAAAATGAAACAGAGAGGAGAATAGATCAGAGTGTAATCTGCCCAGCAGGAGTAAATACTGCTTCATCGACCTTGGTTTAAGTTGCGTACATATGGATGTCTGTGTGTCCTGGATTGTAACCTAAATGTGAGTCAGGCAGCAAGAGTGTGAAAGTGCCTGGCCTAAGGGATCTGAGACACTACATTTTCACGACTCTATAATCAGCCTAGCAGGGTACCTTGAACAAGTGGATGCTCAATATACTTTTTGGCATAAATGAACTCCTAGTCCTAGGCACTTGTAAACACTAACTATAGAAAAATTATACAAGCTATTATTTTTTTTAGCATTTACCACATGCCAGGTACTGGACTAATCGCTTTACATGTGTTATCTTACTGATCTTCCCAATCATACTACAAGGAAGGTACTGCTATCATCCCTACTTTACAGATACAAAAACTGAGGCTCAGGGAGATTAGGTTTCTTGCCCAAAGTTCCAGAGTTCATGCAGATTCAAACCCGGGCAGGCTGTCTCCAAGACCACAATGCTATGCCACCCCCAAGGTATTGATCGTACCATGCTGTGGATATGTGGTTAAACATTTAGCAAACACTTAAATTGTTTTTCTTTATCCATTGGTATTTGCCTTAGGTAGTCCTGCCTGAGTTTCCACGTCCCTGAAGTCGGCCTTTGTTTCTCCTTGCCTTCGATTCTGACATAAATATTTAGAAAAGGATACTTAAATAAAACTTGAGAAAGAAGGCAGCAGGTAGACTGCGAGAGTCAAGCACCGGGAGATCTGGTTTCCTGCCATCATCTAGCTCTGGTCTCCAAGTCCCACATCAGACCAAGAGCTCTGTGAGACCTGTGCTCAGGCTCCTCACCCTCCCTTGCATCTGGGGATGTCCACTCAAGCTTCAGCCTGAGTGTCACTCCCTTGGGGAGGCCTTCCCCAACCGCCCTGACTTGGCCAGTATGGGGAGCCACACATAGCGCCCTGGATGTCTCCTTTGTAGCACCGTCACACTTGTAATCATACAGTTATTCAGATAATTATTTGCTTCAAGCCCATCTCCCCCACTAGACAACAGTCCACAAGCAATCAGACTCTGTCTTGTTCACCACTGGATCCCCAATGCCTAGCCCACAGTCTGTCAGTGCTCAGTAAACATTTGGTGATTGCAGGAGTCGACTCCCCTTTGTGGTCCCAGCTCCAGGACAGAGCCTGGCCTGTAATGGTGCTCAGTAAATAATATCTGCTGCATTGAATTATGCAGTTCCTCTGGGCAAATCACTCCTCTTTAGTTTTCCAGGATCTTACCTATAGAAAAAGGATATGGGCTAGGTCCCTTCCAGCTCTAACAGGAATTCCTGAAAAAGCCAGGTATATTTGGTTTTATTTATAATGTAGTGGCATTTTCCAAAGGGGTTGAGGTGGTACCTGGGAGAAGCTGCCTGAGGGGCCTTGGACAGGTGAATGCAGGAGGACAGTGGCGGCACGGTTGCCCAGGCATGAAGGTGAAGCAGGTGGCCATTTACGTGAGGAGTTAGGATGGCCTCTCTCCCAGCTGTCACAGCTCTCTCTGAGCCCTGTGGCTGATGGCTGGCACTCCTCCATTACACAGCCTAGTGTTTAATATGTTTGTGTGGTTAACACTGAAATACACCTAAGGGTTTTCTCAGGTAAGCACACCATTTACAAAGGGATGGCAGATTTGATGCAAGGGGAGAGAGAATGCTCTTCTAAAAACCCAAACCCGTTGCCATCAAGTTGATTCTGGCTCATAGCAACCCTACAGGACAGAGGAGAACTGCCCCATGGGGTTTCCAAGGAGCAGCTGGTGGATTAGAAATGCCCACCTTTTTGGTTAGTAGCCAAACGCTTAACCAGTACGTCATCTTCTACTCAGATCGCAACTAAAATATGGCTTATTGTTCCAGGGACTACTCATTAAGAGGGGTGTAGCCCAACTGGAGTGTGTTCCAAGGACACTGACCAGGAAGGTAAAGAGACTGAAATTACATTATAATAAGGAAAAATAATGAGGCAGACCTGAGGAGGATAGAATATATGTGTGAACCCAAGGAGCAGAGCTAAGGCCAAAAGGAAGAGGCTTAGAACGATTTCTGCCCAATAGGAGGAAGCACTTTCTAACAGTGAGAGCTTTCCAAGATGTCATATGCTGTCCCGACAGGTGGTGAGTCCCCCTTCATGGGAGGTGTTTAAGAACAGACTCTACTTCATGAGAATGCACTTGCGAGAATCCAAGCATTTGGCTGGAGCACTAGTCTTCAGGGCTTTTGTTATTCCTTTAGCACAGGAGTGTAGGATCTAGGTTCTACAGCCTGGGAAACTGGATGAAGGCCAGGGTATCAATGGGCAGATGAGGCCCTTGGACATCATGAGAAGACAGGAGAGCAGGAGTGTTGGGCAGTGGGTGCAGAGAAAAAAGGGCCACTGTAAGAAAACTTTAGCCACACATCACTCTGACCATTGCTGGTTTCCTCTCCTGGCTGAGTCTCATTCATCTGTCTGTAGCTCGAAGATCTATTGGTTGGTTTTTGCCAAGATGCCCAGACTGCCATCCCAAATCCCCAGACTCAGGGATGTGAAGTAGAATTTGATCTAGCCCTCACCGCTCCTCCTGCCAAAGAGAATAAACCCATGTCGGCTGTTCTCAGAGATTCCAGTGACAGGTGAATAGGGCATGAGTGGAGCTCAGTGCATCCCCAGTCAGCTGTGACTCAAAATGCCGCCCCAAAGATGCTCTCATGGATTCAATGGGCTCCCCACCTAGCTTGGAGCTTAGAAGTTAAATTGCCCAGAGTGGGGCTCTGGGGGTTCCTTTCTTTTTGAACAGGTCTTTCTTTTTAGACAGAAGTGCAGAGTTTAATAATTTTTTTTTTTTGCCTGTACCCCAACTTCCCCTTTTTTTCTTAAATGGCCGAAAATATTACAGACTCATCTGAACATTCTGGGGGATGACCAAATGCCTTACTCAAAACGGCATGTGGTGAGATCATGGCCGAGTCCGTAAATAAGAAGACAGACTCATCCACACAGCCCTTTTCTCACCTCCCAGAAGACAGGAGGTATTTCTAATTAGCTGCCGAGGAGAGAATTTATCAGAGAGCTCAGGCATTCTCAAGACTTTTCATCGTACAAGAAGATCACTGCCAGTGAGCATGACACAGCAGGGCCTGGAGGTGCCTGGCTTCATTTGGTACTCTCCAGGTGGAGAAGTACCTTGCAGAAGGTTGCGTTAATAACACAGAACCCTGAGCTCTGAGGGACAGATGCCACTTGAACTAATAGTTCTAACGAAGGCTCTGGGCTGAAGGAAGTTGGTCACTCACTGTCGTTCAGCAACTCAGGATGATGAAGTCAGTAGAACTGCCTGGAGCAGAGAAGGGTGTGCCTTCTGCGTTTTCCAAGACGGGCTGAGAACGGCACATCCCTGACCCAGCTGGATGCGGGTGCATGGGTGGGGGGTACTGTGTGCTCTGGGAAAATGGGGAGCTTTTAGTTTGGGGGTATCAGCAGCTCTTGCTGAGCAGTGCCATGTCAGGCAGGCCTTTGCTAAGCTCTGGACTCTCCCAGACATGGAGCCATGACTCCTGGTTCTCGTCTTCATGTCCACCCAGGGCCACTGCAAAGGAGGGGATCCTAGGCTCCGATGGAGACAAGAAAAGTGGTGATGGGGTGGGGAGCCTGTGGGGAACCCATCCCGAAGCAGGGAGGGGGATTCTGGCAGAATTTATTTCCACCCAGCATGGCTGCTGGCGTGAGCTGGTCACTGAAGCCCTCTCCCATAGCTTTGGGGTTACAGCAGGAGTGACGTGAGCCTAACACTCATTCCTGCTTTGTCTTTCACTCTGCCCTGAACCCCTGAATGAGGCGAGAGGTGAGATTCCAGGAATGCAACATACAAAGATAGATAAATTGATAGAACTCTCCATGAGAAATGACAGAGCTAAAATTTGCACAATATAGTCAAATCCTCAAAGCACATCTACAAACAACATTTCATTTTGTTCTAACAATAATTTTATGATGCATATAAAGTAGATATTATTATGATCACCATCCATATTTTACCAGGAAAACACTGAGGCTCAGGGAGCTAGATACCATGAGAGCTGTGACTCAGGCCGGAATCCTCAGCTGCTAACCGCCTCGCTCCTTCTGCTACCCCACACTGCCTGCCTCCACTCCCCTTGCTGGGATTTTCCACTTTCTCCTTGGCCTGTTTGCCTCTGATCCCCACACCTCTGGCCCGTTGCCTGCCTCACCTCTCATCTGAGCTGATTGACGCAGGCTGCTTCATGGGACTAAATTAGCAGCTAAACCTCTCCCAGCTCTCCCAGGCATGAGCTGGCTGAAGAGCCACAAAGAGGAGTCACTCAGAACTGGCAAACTTCCCCAGGCTGAGCTCAGGCGAGAAGCGTGATCGGGCACATTACAAGAAATATGTTTAAAATGTAGCACTTTCAAACCCTGCTCCTCTGCCCAAAAGCAGTCCCCCATTTGAAAATGTAAGTGGCTTTAATTTGTTGGCCCGCTGATTTGTGAATAAGCACCTGCAGTCAGTGAATTTTCCATCAAAGCTGACAAACAGCAAGTCCCTGTGTTTTGGGAGAGAGACCCAGCCTTAGGTGGCCCTGGAAATCAGGAGAGGAGAGAAAGCCCTTCAGGTCACCTCCCTCCAGCCCACCTGCCCTTCGACCATTGTCACCTGCTGGCCAGGAGAACCAGAGTGCCCCCAGGAGCAGGAAGCTAACAGCCTTTTACTTAGTTAGGAGTACTGCTAGTAGAGAATGGAAAGAAAATGAAAAAGGAAAAACATATCAGTGATTCAAGGGGCCTTCCATTTCACATTTTCAAATTCCAGTTGCCAGTGGGAAAAGCTGTCACATGAAATCTCTCCTGAACAAACTGGGGAGCGGTGGCTTTCGGGGACTCTCGTGAGATAACCCGCAGGCCCCCAGTGCTGTGGCGTGACCACGGGATGTGTGTGCCTTAGTGCCAGGAGGGCACGTCCTGTTAGCTCCTGGCATGGTTCTGGGTCCCCAGCTCTGGGCCCTAAACACACCAGTTCCTATCACCTGGAGCACCCATTCCCCAGAGCTGGGCAGAGCACGGTGCTAAGCTGGGCCCTGGACTTCAGGAGTGCCCAGTGCTGGAGCTGATCCTACAGTGAAGGAATATTATAGAGCCTGGGGGTGGAGGGCCATCAGGGAAGAGCTTCTGCAGGGGGGAAATGGGAGCTCAGTTTTGAAGCTGAGAGTAGGAGTTACCAGGTGAGAAATGGGGGCTGGCCTGTGCATCACGGCACTATGAGAGGGCCTCATCTGGACTTGTTCACTTCATTTCATTTGAGGAGCAAGTGGCAGAAGCTGAAGATGAGTGGCAGGCAGGGCCCAGCCCAGGCTGGCTGCGCAATGGGAATTTCACCCCGAAAGCAGACGGGGGTGAGGGGGAGGAGCCCTGGGAGGGGCTCTAAGCACAGGGATGACACACCTGCCTTTGCATTGTCTAGCAGGAGAGCTGCACTGGATGACCTTTCTGTCTTAGACCTCTTCAGCTCTACCAACGTAGGACGTTCCATGAGATGTGGTCTATTTTAAACCTCACGTCAATCCCCTTTCTCTGTCTCCTTAATTAAAAGGACAAAATAGTGACTCCTTAGCGACCTTCAGAGCAGCCCCCAAACCAAGCATCCCTTTCTCCCCTGCCTCCATCCTTCCGCCCCTCCGAATTTCCTCATCAAAGGCAAAGTCGCTGTGGCTCTCGGGGAATCGCCAGCCCAGCAGCCTCCCCAGCTGGCCCACTCCTGTTAGGTCTGTCCGCCAGCTGGGAGCTGGCACTTGAGGCTGCTGATTTCCAGCAATTAGACCCCTGCTCCAGTGCCCTGAGCCAGGTCCTGGGAAGGAAGCTTCAAAGGATCTGCATATTTATGGTGAACTCCTTCCTCAAATTGAAACTGTATTAGACAGTAGCAATCACAGCACGCTCAAAGCCGCTTCCCCCCGCTGGCAACCTGTCTGAGCCTTAATGGCTGTTCTCGTTAGCACAGATGGAATTGGAGCTGTCACCACGCTCATAATAGAGGGCTGGGGGCGGGGGGGGGGGGCGCAGATGCCGGGAGAGACCTCGCCAGGGAGAAAACGACACCCTTGCTCACTGTTCATCCCATTTGAAGGCAATGCCAAAGCCAACTGTGACTGACAGCGTGTTTTTATGTTGTTTTTTTTGTTGTTGTTCTTTGTGTGTTGGTCTCCTAAGTGGGGGAAGGGGTCTGGAGGTGTGGATTCCACCAATAGGTCTGCTAAAATTGCCGTCAAAGCAAAACAACACGTTCCCTGGTGTTCTAGCCTAGAGAGGGCCATGCTCAGAAATGTAGCTGCCTTGACCCCACTCTGGGAGCTGCCCAAGCAAGCCCTGCTACTGTGAGCCAGAGGGATCCAGACTTCCCCAGGAAGGAGGGAGTCTTGCCTCTGTGTGGGCTTCTGTCAGGGGAAATTGCAGGAGAGGAGATTAAAGAGAGGCAGCCTGCCCTCCCAGCAACTGGTGGGAACCTGCAGGAACATTGGGAAACTGTAGCTGGAGCCTCTGAAACTTCTCAAGAGGTCAAGGAACCCCGAGTTCCTCATTTGTAAGGGTAACCCAGAAACGCTATGGCGCCCACCCTCCCAGCGTTGGTCACGACTGCTCTCCAATTATTCCAGAGAACCAGCCCCTTGAGTGGCGAGTTTCTAACAGCTTTGGAAAACAAGATGTGGCTATCAGCTCGCGAGGCTTTTTACTCACCCCTTCTTGCCCAGCCCTGCCAATCTCGCCATCTCTGCAGGAACACAGAGTTCAATGAATCAGTTATTTAAGTAAAGGGTGGCACAGCTCCAGTTTCCGTGAAAAGTTCATGAGAAAATGACCCTGGGTGTTTGGGCACGGGGGAAGGTGGAGTAATTAACTGACCCCAATGCCCAGAGTTCAGAATGAATCAAAAATGTGAAAACTCACTCCAGTAAGAAAGCTAACACAGTGGAGAGAAATTCAGTGTTCAGACAGAGGAAATGGACAGTCCCCCAGTGCCCTCAGCTCTGTGCTGTCCAGCCCCAGCTGGGGCATGGTCCCCGGTTTGGGCCTGGTGCTTGAAAAGAGAACTAGACACACCACAAAACATTAGCGGTAAGAGCTTTAGAAACTGTGTCACATTGGGAACAGCTGGGGGTCCCTGCTTGAGGAAAAAATAAAATAAAATAAATAAATAAGGGGAATAACAACTCATACTCTGTATGGTAATTGTTAGCTACAATTTTTGCCTTTCCCAAAAGACTATGGGGCCCTGGTGGCACAGTGGTTAAGAACTTAGCTGCTAACCAAAAGGTTGGCAGTTTGAATCCACCAGCTGCTCCTTGGAAACCCTGTGCGGCAATTCTACTCGGTCCTGTAGGGTCACTATGAGTCGGAATTGACTCGACCGCAATGGGTTTGGTTTTGGTTTGGTAAAAGACTATATAAGCTCTCGAAGGGACCCTGACTCATTTGTCTCTGAATTGCCAAACCCTGACACAGAGTAGATGCTCAAAAACTTAATGCTGAATTCAGGAATGAATGAATGAAGTGAAATAAACTATTTTCAAATGTTTGAAAAGTCCTTAAGAGAGCTAAGCAGTGTTCTTCTGGGTTCCTCCGTAGGGCAGAATTAGGAGGTGATTTTGAGCCAGTCCCTGGAAGAATCTGCAGTGTGTTTCCCTGAGAGGCACGGATTCCCCAACCCAGGACATGCTCCCAACAGAGGCTTGGGGACTGTCTCCCTCATGGGCTCTTGTAGGACATGCTTGTATTGGCTTGGGAGATGAGACTAGAGGCCTGCAACGTCTCATCGAACATGTTCTAGAGCGATGTTGCATAGTGGAAAGAACTTTGAAGACAGCTAGAGTAGCGCTCTGTTCTTAAGCCTAGCACTTACTAGCTATGTGAATGAGGACATATTACTTTCTCTCTCCCTGTCTCAGTTTCTCCACCCACAAGATGGAGGGAATAGCTTTCAGGCAGGGTTGAGAAACGGATAGGAAATTTTAAATATATATACATCACCTAGCTTACAGCATGCATGTAGAAGACATCCATAAGTCAGTCCCTGCGTGGTACAAATGGCTCATGTGCTCCGTTGCTAACTGCAAGGTTGGCAGTTAGAGTCCACCCAGAGGCACCCTGGAAGAAAGGTCTGGCAATCTAATTCTGAAAAACTCAGCCATTGAAGACCCCATGGAGCACAGTTCTACCCTAACACACGTGGGGTCACCATGACTCAATGGCAGCTGGTTATTATCATGGTGTCAGCAAAGTCAGCTTTCTATTGAACTCTAGCAGACAGAAGAGAGTGCCACACAAGTCAATAACCCTTTGGGTTCTGCCAAGCCATATGTTGAGGGGTAACCATCTTCACTGTGCAGAAGGAGGAACTGAGGTACCCCCCCCTCCGCCACTGGATAAACAGTGAGCCAGTAGAAAAATTCAGATCCCGCGTCTTTAGCTAGGGATGTCAAAACCCAGTGCCTCATCCCTTCCTCTCCCGAAGGCTTAATTAGAGCCTGTTAAGCTATTTCTGATTCTCAGATGAAAGGTGTGCTTATCTTATTAACAAAGTCACTCGGGGGCTGCTCAGGACCTCTGATCTTTAGACCAAGTTAAATGAAGGAAATTAAGGGTCCTTTAATACCCATTTCTTTTTTTCCTCACCTCTTTCAAAGGGAATTTCTAATGCCAAAATCAGGAAAAGGAGGCTATACTACTCCAGGAATAGTCAAGGTATCTTCTGGGGGATGGAAATGGGGAGATGGGAGGGAGATGGGAGGGAGACGGGAGATCTCACCTGGGAAGAAACTGGGGGAAGGGTCTACAGAAGCTGAAAGCAATGTTATCAACTTTGGAATACCCAGACTGTCGGAAGATGGTCCGGGTTCAGAAATGTAACTTATTAACCCGTTGCTGTCAAGTAGATTCTGACTCCCAGCAGCCTTACAGGACAGAGTAGAACTGACCCCTAGGGTTTCCAAGGCTGTAAATTTTTACCAAAGCAGGCTGCCACACCTTTGTCCCATGGAGCAGCTGGTGGGTTTGAACCGCAGACCTTTTGGTTAGCAGCCAAGTGCTTAACCACTGTGCTACCAGGGCTCTGCACAGAATACCATAGGGAACATTTCCCTGCAAATAGGTTCTCACAGAAGGTGCCACAGAGTCCCCAGATGGAAAATCCTCTCCATACACAGTCAAAATAGTAAATTTTTAAATGGTAAAAAAAAACCCTAAATTCTGAAAGACTATTTAAAAATGGCAATAATCCTTTAATCAGCCATCGGCAGGGACTATGGCTTTGAATTCAGACATTTTAGCAATTACAACCCACTGGGCCCCTAGACAGTGCCTTCTAATAACCAAAAACAATTCTTAATAGTCATTCACCCAGGCTGAGGGAGAGAATAGAATGAAATCAACATGAGAAGATGCCATTACTAAAGAATACCCATTCGATGGGTTATGAGGAACTGAGAGACCTTCTGGTTTGCAGCAGGCGGCAGCAAAGCAACAGGCCTGGATGTGGTATTTTGATTTGGGGGCTCAGGGGTTCCAGCAAAGAGAGGAAAAGCCAAGAGTGGGAGACCCAAGAGTGTGGGCTGTGGAATTAGACAAACCTGGATGTGAATCCAGCTCTGCCCAAAGTCCGTGCTAACAGTGGGCCAAGTTCATAGCTTCAGTTTTCTTATTTGTGAAATGAGGATTTATCTGCCTTGCAGGGTTGTCTTCAAGATTGGAAGTGATCTGTGCAAAGTGCCTGTGTGGTGTCTGCAATGTCACCGGCACTCATGAGATGTTATTTCTCTTGCTCCTTGTCATCCTCCCTTCCCCTGCCAGCATCACCTTGGATGGAACTGGGACAATATTAGAGCACTCCCACCCTGGATGAGAAGCCCAACTCATTATCACTACCCAAACGATTCCTTCATCCTGTAATAAACAGGGAAGGACACCTGTCAAGAGGCAAAGATTGGGCTGGTGATTGGGAGGGGACCTGGGGACCAGCACTGCAAAGCTACGTCTGTGCCCACGATGCATTCTGCACAGTTCCCACTTGGTACTTATGGAACCTGAAACAGAGAGGACGGTCACCAGATGTGTCGAAGAAAAATGGGTAATAAGGAGGGTTAATACAATCCACTTTATAAATCCAATCAAGAGTGTATGTCCCTTAGGGTAAGTGAAGGTCAAAAATACCATCCACTTTAATGTTTTTTTTTTTTTTTCTGCAGCAGATTGCAGAGTCCATCCAAAATGAGCTCAAAGTGAAACAAAAAAAATTTTATGATAGAGGCTGCAGTTCACTGACACTCTTCTACCAACTGCCATCGAGTCGGCTCCAACTCATGGTGACCCCGTGTGTGTCAGAGTAGAACTGTGTTCCATGGGGTTTTCAATGGCTGATTTTTCAGAAGTAGGTTGCCAGGCCTTTCTTTCAAGGTGCCTCTGGGTGAACCTGAACCTCCAGCCTTTCTGTTAGCAGCTGAGCAACACCCCTGACACTCTTATAGTAGGGCAGTATTTTTCAAAAAGTAGTCTGCGGACCACCTGCATTACGGTCTCCTATCTGGGTGCTAGTTTAAAAATATGCAGATTCCTGGAACGCATTCAGTTTTACTAAATTAGAATTTATAGCAGTGGAGCCGGGGGATCTACATTTTAAAACAAACACCATGGGTCATTCTTGTGCACACCTACGTTTGAGAAGCCCTGCCCTATAGCAGTAACCTTTACTTTTGACGAAGGAGCCCCTGCTGCTGTTCAAGGTACCTTGAGCAGAATCTGTTGCTGGTTTTGGGTGGGGTAGAGGGCTGAAGAATGGGTGCTGGTGGTTGACGATACTTCTTTTCTTAATGACTGAGGCGCCCATTGGAAAAGCCAGCCTGAATGGCAGCCACTGGAAATGCAAAGCTAAGGTGAAGAGGTACTTTGAGCCCAATCAGCTGTCATTCAAGAGGAGGGCGGGACCACACCAGCAGGCAACTCGACCACCACAGATGTCACTTGAGGGATGGAGGGCTGGAGATGTGGACTCTTTCCGGGAGGAACTCAGAAGACAGGACTGAGGTTCAAGGACAGTTTTTCAAAGCCCGGGGTTGGGCTTTCTCTGGTGTAGTCTGGGGTTTGGAAGAGTCTTCTGTTCTTCTAACCATTGTTCCTCCAACACTGTTCTCCACACACTCCTTTTTCCTCACTGCATTCTATTTTTCCCCTTAGAGTCATCACTACTGACATTGTTATAAATGTATATTTGCCTGTTACCTGTCTCCTGCTATAATAGAGGCTCCACATATGCAGACACTTGGCTTATTTTTTAAAACCCATGCCTAGAAGACAGCCTGACACAGAGTAGGCACTGGACAAATACTTCTTGAAAGAATTAACGAACGTTCTTTACTCCACTTTCCCTAACATACTGGGACTCATGGAAAAGCCTCCCTGGCAATTGCCCTAAAGCCTGATGCTTCATAACTCAAAATTACATTTATTTTTTTTTCACATCAGTCTTCCTCGCCAGACTGTGAGCTCTCTCCATGCCTTTTAAGCTTTGTTTCCCCCATGTCCAGTACAGTGCCTGGTATATAGTATGTGCTCAATAAATGACTTATTAAATAAAAGATATAGTCATTTTGTTATATTCCTTCCCATTGTCCCAGGATGCTACCTAACCCTGCCCCCGGTTAGGAAGTTATGAAAAAGTGCTAGCCGCTGTCATTTCTTTGGAGTCCCTGTGTGGTATCAGCAGTTAAGCACCAAGCTACTAACCAAAAGGTTGGTGATTTGAGTCCACCCAGAGGGGCCTCATAAGAAAGGTCTGGTCATCTACTTCTGCAAAATCGGCCACTGAAAACCCTGTGGAGCACAGCTCTACTCTGGCACACATGGAATTGCTATGAGGCAGAATTAACTTGGTCATTGCTTAAAGATCAAGTAGTCCTGGCTTTGTGAGGTACCATTTAAAGACTCATACCAGGATTCAGGACTTCTCACATTTTGTCTGGGACTCTTTCTTGTTACCTTGTTGTCTTCCAAGAGAATGACCTTGCCTTATGGCCCAGCATAATCACTGTTCTCCTAGAAAGAACCCCATTGGACCTCTTCAGAAGGGTTGGATAGAAGCCTCATTCCCAGGGGCAGAATGGCAGGAGGCAGATGCCACGAGGCGTCCACAGAGTAGCACAGGGTTCCGTCAGAATCAGCTTGGGTGCCTGATGAATGTGTTCGTTCCTGGGCCCTATCCTAGGCCTATCAAACCAGGCTCTTCTGGGGTAGAGTCTAAAAATCTGTGTTTTTCAACAAATCACCAAGGTGATTCTGATGCATAATTTGCCATAACGATTAAGAACCTGGACTTATGACTTGGACTGAGAGTGAGTTCCAAACCTGTTCTGCCATTACTAACTGTTCAAGGACAAGTCAGTCAATCTGTGCCTCAGTTTCCTCACTTGTAAAATGGGAATTCGGAATCTACTTGACAGCAATGGCTTTGGTTTTTGGTTTTGTAAGATTAAATGAGAAAATACTTATCATGCCCTTGGCACACGGTATACAGCCCATGGTAAGGGCTTAATAAATGCCAGCAATTATGATGATGATGAAGAAGATGATTCTTAAGAATCTCCTGGAAAAGGAGAGTCTGCAATCCCTTCAGTGGTATATCCCCTTGGATAGGAAACTCAGCCACTTAGATAGGAAACTCTTCAACATGTCTGCATCCTGCTGTAACTAGTACCTCATTTCCTTCTTTTGAGAAGGGCTGGAGTAAGAATAGAGATTTGATTATTAGGCCAAAGGGGAGGGCAGGAAGACCTTCAGAGAGGCACGTGGAATGGCTGTCAGAATCCTTGTTTCCTCTGATGTAAGAAAATTGGAGGAAAGGGGAATAAGAAGGTTAATGGGGGAGAATGAGAAAAGGAGTAGGAAGCTGAAAGGAGCTATGAAGGACAAAGCACTGCTGAGATGACAGGAGCAGACAGGTAGCAGACAGCGGAGGAGCGGGTGACTGGCATGGTGGTGTTGTGGGTGGGTCAGAGAGGAGCTGGCAGGAAAGATGGTAGTTCTCCAATGCTGAAGGGATTCCTCACCCACATGAGGCCCGATCTGTTCCTTACCAGTGGGCTCCCTGAAGGCTAACACTGGTTCCAGAGTTAAGGAAAGATTTAGGAAGTAGAGTAATCCAGAAGAGTGGACAAGGCCTGGAAGTCCTTCCTTACATGACACCCTCTCGCCTTTCCTCTCCCCCAGAAAGTGTGCTGCCTTACTCTTGGCGCCTTGCTCTCTGTGCAGTCCCCAACCCACACTGGCAGATCCTGGGGGTGGGAAGCAAGGCCAGCACATGCCAGGTGCCTGGTACAGAATGCAGGCTGTCGTTCTTGGGAATAACTGAGAGCAGGTGGGCATCCTGGGCTCCAAGGAGTCAAAGAAATGGGCCAGGAACAGAGAAAAGAGTGAAGAGGCGGGATCTGCCATCACAGCAGCACTAGGCTTACCTGCCGAAAACCGTTCTTGGTGAATTGTAAGATTTTCAGGGCATAGTTAGATCTCTGGCCTTTGCTGTTGAATTCGATGTGGCCGGTGAGACCTTCCAATTCTACCTGTCCAAGAGAGAGTGAGTTACAGCACCACACTGGCCCCGTGTACCACCTGGCCCCAAGCAAGCATTCCGCTTTAGGGATCCTATTTAGGGATGCTCAAAACAGCAGACGCCATCAAGATCCATCTCCTGCTGCTCCCAGCCACAGCATCTTGAGACTACAAGTGAAATGTTTCTGGAGCCAATTCAGACTTGGCTGGGGCTGAAGGAGGAGAAAGGTGCCCCCACACCCAATGGCGCCACACCTGCTCTATAAACCAATAAAATGTCAAGATTCTAGATTGAGCTGATTCTGCTGTATGCATTCTCCAGACCTTTGGGGAATGCTATTTAAAGCATTGATTCTCACTGGACAGCTACCAACCTGCCTTCAGGTCTGCAAGAAGTTGGCATGACCCTATACCTGAGTATAAATGCAAAATCCAAGATAGACTCTCCAGCAGACTTCTCTGGCAGATGTCTTCCTAGTGGTTATAGGTGCACGCCAAACCCACCAGAGGAGGCATTGCTGGGAAGGAGAACATTGGGAAAATCCAGCACCAACTTAGAAGTTCTGAGCCTGCAAGCTCCCTGAGCAATCAGAGTCTCCAGCAACACTGCCCTTCCCAGCTATGACAGGCCAAGCTTTGCTGAGACTACTTCTGGAATTTAAGGCTCAAGGGTCACTGCCTTGTAGACAAACTTGCCATGTATTCTCGGTGGTTGTTAGGGATTAGGGAACAAATGTGACCCAGGACCCACTGAATTGGAGTCACCATAAATTGCTGTTTTATCTGGGGCTGCGATATATCAAGAAGACGTGGAGTAGAGGGGCTCTTGCTCCTTGAACCGACCACCCAGCGAGCTGGCCAGGTGTGGCCTGCAGGGCCCTCAGCCGCTCTCACCATGCGCAGGTAGTTCATGAGGCTGGTGCCGTGCTGCCAGATCTGGGCCGAGCCGCAGGACAGAGGCTTCACGCCGATCTCCTGGCTCCGGTTCAGCTCCTGCACCGCAGTCACCACAGCATAGACAGCGTCAAACAGCAAGGCCGAGGAGAGCTGGAGGTCCGGCGGACAGTGGGCAGGGAGAGAGGTGGGGTGGAGGGAAGAGGACCAGAGGGAGAGGGAGAGACAGGTATAGAGGGAGGGAAGGGAAGGGGAGATAGAAAATAAGAGAGGGACAAATGGAGTAGGAGGAAAAGAGAAGAAAAGCAAAAGAAAGTAGATGTAAGGGAGTGTCTTTACTGCCCTTGGCCTGTGTCACCGGACGAAGAGTCTGAATGCTGGCCCAGGAAGGCAACGCTGGCGAGGCCTTTTCCAGGATTCAAGCTTCAGTCTATCCCTTGCACCCCAGATGGTTTCAAGGATATTCTTTTCTCTCTTTGTTCAAGGAAAATAGCAACTTCCATTGCTCTTAGGAATCCCCAATAAGGGGATACCTGACTATCTTGAGAAGAGGGAAGAGACACAGCCTCTCCTGTCAGATTTGCCAAGTCTACAAGTTTGAAGGTCAATGTCTCCCAGAAGACCCCTACGGTACTGTCTCTTCCTAGATGTACCTATTACTTCAGTCTACTTCATACTATTCCATTTGATGAGTGTTTAAGAAGCACAGGATAAGCTCAAAGGCCAAAGATGAGTAAGACCCTATTCTTACAGTAGATTACAGCAGGTTGGGTGAGATGGGTGCCGGGACAGAGAAACAATATGGATAACATGAGACTAAGTGGGATGGACCCACATAAGTCTGTGGGGTTCCAAAGAGGGAGATACCTTATCTGTTGGGTGATACAAAAAATACATCATGGAGAATACAGCATTGGATATGAGCACTTAAGGATTCTGGTAGATATGTTGTCGGATACAGGAGTCGGCAGCAGCTAGGGAAGGGAGGAAGGGAGAAAGGCATTCCAGAGGGTAGAGCTGTACGAAAGATAGAGGTGGGAAAGTGTGGAACCACTTGGAGGGAGGGGAGGAGAGGAAGTAATAAATTAGAAATGTAGGCAGGGGTCATACAGAAGGGGACCTTAGAGCCAGGGGAAGAGGTCACTGCAGTTGTTTTTCCATATTTTCATCTCCCTGTTAAATTTTGACTCGAGGGCGACGGGTTTGGGTTTTTTGATTTGGTATTAAATCACAAAGGATCCCTGGTGGTGCAGCGGTTAAAGTGCTCAGCTGCAAACTGAAAGGTCGGCAGTTCAAATCTCCTAGTCCTTCCACAGATGAAAGATGTGGCAATCTGCTTCCATAAAGATTTACAGCCTTAGAAACCCTACAGGGCAGTTCTACTCTGTCCTATAGGGTCACTGTGAGTCAAATTAACTCAATAGCAACAGGCTGGGATTAAATCACAAGCTCCTTAGGGCGGCAAACATGCAGGGTCTTAAACCCTTTACCTTTCCCAGAATCTGGTACCCGGGCCTAGCCTGTTGTACGCCTGCAGTACATAGTTCTTCACTGAATTAAATCTTGGCTGAAATCTACTGATAAGGCTTAGCCTGCACGCTACCTAATGAGTTAACTCAATGTTTATAGACTTTGTGGAGGCAAAGGCTGAGGTATTTGGGTGGAGATGGTAGAAGTAGTAGAGGGTCAATGAAAAAGAGGAAGACCTTCAATGAGATGGACTGACACAGTGACTGCAACAATGGGCTCAAACATAGCAACAATTGTGAGGATGGTGCAGGACTGGGCAATGTTTCGTTCTGTTGGACACAGGGTTGCTATGAATCGGAGCTAATTCAACAGCACCTAACAACAACAACAGTAGGAGTAGAAAAACAGAATACCTCTGTTTTTAGGGAATGTGCAATCTAATGAAGAGGTAACACTATACTGTGTTACATGTACAGAAGGTCCTTGACAATAAAAACCTATTGAATGTAAATGACTAGAAGGTAAACTCTACAGGAACTCTGAGGGGAAGCTCAGGAAGGCAGGTGGAGGTTTCGTTGAAGGAGTGATTTTGGAAGACTGGCAGTCCCCATACCACCTCGTTACAAAGAATCCTTCATTGAAGCGTGACCCACCATCTCTGGCAATTCAATCCTGTCACTTCCAAGCCTATTATTTCAACTGAGGATATCCTTGGGAGGGCTCCCAGAGCACTCTCTCATGTGGCTGACTTCTACAATCCTCTTCCGATGTGGCTGGGACCCTGGAACACTGGCCCATCCAAGGCCATCTTGTGAGCTCTTGGATCTGTTTGAGCTGTCCAGGCAAAACATAAGCAACTTGAGACAGTAAGGTGCAGAGGAAGGAGCCTGAAACAAGGAGCACTGAACCCTGAGTCTAGATTCCAGCCCCTCACTTCTGTGCTGAGTGATCCTGGGCATGTTACTTAACCTCTCTGAATGAGCGACAGTCTCCTAAAAGAGAGATAGTGAGTGATCCCTGCCTCACAGGACTGTAAACTGTAAACACAGGAGTCAATAATCCTGAAGGCAGGGGTTGTGCACTCTCAGGTCCTGGGAAGGTGTTAGCAGGTACTCAGAAAGCAAGGATTACCTGAACTAATGCACTGGGGAGTAATGGGAACACGCAGTTACAAGGGCAGAAAATAGGCTAGAAATACTGACTTAATTTTCTTCAAACTTTTGCCCCATGTTGGGCCAGGAGACCCATAATAAATAGGAGCTGGGTGAGCTGACTTTGGAGCCCTGGTGACACAGTGGTTAAGAGCTTGGCTGCTAACCAAAAGGTCAGCAGTTGGAATCCACCAGCTGCTCTTTGGAAACCCTATGAGGCAGTTCTACTCTGTCCTATAGGGTCACTATGAGTCGAAATCGCCTTGATGGCAATGGGTTTGGGTTTTTTTTGAGCTGACTTCGGATAATCTTTTTAAAAGACAATTATAGAGAAAAAGAGCCAAATAGTTTCTTTTCTCTGTCCCAGTCGAAGTTTATGTTCTTTCTTCCTCCCTCCCACTCTCTCTCCCTTCCTTTCCTTCCTTTCCCCTACTTCTTCTTTCTTTCTTCCCACATTTATTCAGCCCTACAATCTAACAGGTTCTGTAGATCACAATACCTCCCATTCTCGGCAGAGGCATTCAACCAGGCAGAAGCCATTGTGCCCCTCTGCCTCCATTTAGCCTCCTGCCCTTCCAGCTCCAACACCCTTCCTTTCTGTCTCCTGGTCCCAAAGCCACAGTTGTGACCCAAAGACCAAGCAGGTAAGGACGACTGAAGCCCAGCTTGGATCAGTGCCCACCTCTAAGGTTCTACGGAGCCATGCGGAGGTATGCTGACCAGCCGGGCTTCTCTGGACTGCTACCATCCATCATCTTCTGCTCTCTCCTCTCCCTCCCTCTGCCCTTCCCCTTTGCAGCTTAGCTTCCTCTTCATTTGACTTGAGGCTCACCTGTATGGCACTTGATGCTTCTCGGCAAGCCCACAATTGTCCTTGTCCTTTGCACATAATTCTCTTTCCCCTGAGCACAAGTGTCTCCTTTATTAATGGACCTCTCAGATTTCCTTGCCAAAAGGACATATGGAAAATATGAATGCTACGGACTCTTTTCCTGGCTTAGACAAACATCTACCTGAGGCGGAGTTAGTTGCCCTTATTGACATTTAGCTTCTAGGTCCTTCACTTTGGCTATTAAAATGATGCTGTAGAAGAATTTGTACCCCAACCTTCTCCCTTGACTCCCAGTTGATCATTCCATTTGGAGAATTCCAAAATCACGAAGTGTTAGAACTGAAAGCAATTCTAGAAATCAACTAGTCTTTCTTGTTCTACAAACAAAGAAACTGAGTTTCAAAGAGTTCTTCTCTTGCCCAAGGTCACAAAGCAAGACTGTGGCAGAGACGGAACGGGAACCCCAGCACCCGTTTCTCCAGTCGGGTTCCTTTCTCTCTGCTGCATTGTCTTTGCATTCTACCGCCAAGTTTCCCCTCGAGAAGTCTGGGGGACTGTCATGGTTTCATCTGATTCTTTTTTTTTTAGATTAATTTATTTGTATATTGTGCTTTAAGTGAAAGTTTACATATCAAGTCAGTCTTTCATATAAAAAGTTATACACACCTTGCTATGTACTCCTAGCTACTCTCCGCCTAATGAGACCGCACACTCCTCCTCTTTACCCTGTATTCCTTGTGTCCATTCAACCAGCTCCTGTCCCTCTCTGCTCTCTCATCTCACCTCCAGACAGGAGCTGCCCACATACTCTGATGTGTCTACTTCAGCCCAGAAGCCCAGTCCTCACCAGCATATCTGATTTATTTTTGTGTCTAGACTCCCAGGACAACTTAAGGCAATCTCTGTATATTGTTACCTGCTCAACAGCAGATGGACAGCATAAGACTCTTGGACCAGGGACAGGAGAAAGCTTTGGCTCAACAGGTTGTTTGTCCTGATGTTACTTCCTCAAGTAAAGAGCCACCTGGAAGTTTTGCCAGAACAGGGCTATAAGGGCAAGACAGAGGGGCAGTGGAGGGGTGCCACTGGTTGCCTACCTAGCACCCATTCTCTTCTTCCACCTTAGCCATCAATTAGCAGCTGCCATCGTGTTAATTCTAACTCATGGCGACCCCATGTATGTCAGAGTAGAACCCACAGGGGTCAATTGCTGATCTTTTGGAAGTAGATCTCCAGGTCTTTCTTTGGAGGTACCTCTGGGTAGACTTGAACCTCCAACCTTTCGGTTAGCATCTGAGCACTGTTTGTACCAGCCAAGGACACACCCCTCCTCCAAGCAGCCACGTGCTTCAGGGGAAACTGACCCAACCCCAACACCCAGGTGAGCCTGATTGGCCCATGAGTACCCCATCCCCCTACCAATATGTGATCCAGGACTGGGCCAGTGAGCTGAGGTCTGGGTGGAGTGAGAGACAGCTTCTCAGAAAAGTTTCTTTTCTAAGACAGGCCATCTTCCTTGTTCCTCTGGACATTAGTGTGTCTGGCCATGATGCCTGGAACTGCTACAGCCATCTTGGCTCCAGCCAGAGGATGACGCTGTCACCAAGGAGACAGAGCAGAGATGGAAGGGACCTGAGTTTCCAATGACATCGCTCTACCTCTCGTCTTCCTGGAACATGAGATGATCCATCTCATTTTTGTATAAGGCAGTTTATTGCTAGATTTCTGTTACTGGGAGCTGAGAGCACCCCAGCTGGTTGAAGGCCCTGGGGATGCCCCCTCCTCTCAGGAGTATTTTTGCCCTGGGTCTCACCTCTGAAAAGACCCTTTTTTCTATTTCTGAGGCCCTGCGCTTAGTCCTCAAGAGACTCTCCTCACTGCAGGCTTCCATACGAAGCTTGCCGTGTCATTTCTCACATCCTCCCACCAGGTTCCAAGCTCCTTCCTGCCACACGGCTGTCACTATTCCCACTCCGTCTGGGGTGCAGTTTTCTTGGCTGATGCTCTCTTATTAGCGAAGCAGCCGGATGCTGAGAGACTGGTGTGTGCCTGTTGACAACATTCTTTAGAATCTCTAACTCAAGATTCTTCAAATGCTTCTAGTAATTATAAGCCCAGACAAGATGCAGGGGGCTGGAGGTGGGTGGAAGGGAAGCCTCAGGCTTCCGTCTCCTGTCCTATGTGTGTCACCTCCAGAGGGGGTGAGAGGTGACGCCTCCCCAGTAGGTCTGGTCTTCATGATCCACTCTGCAGTCAGTCAGAGCAGAGACCTCTAAGCCAGGCTATCTTCCTCCCCAGCTCGTCTCCTCAGGGCTCTCTAGGTATAACCAGACCACACCTCTTTTACAGGCTTCTGGCAATCTGCCCAGGCCTCTCACTGGGATCCTCCAAACTAGTTTTCTGAGAACTTGCTCCCCATACCAGGCTCCTTCGTCTTATCTTCCCCCAGGCACCCAATTTCCCTCCTCACCCAATTTCACCTCCGAAGGTGCGAGTACCTGTATGGCTCTGCTTCATCACTTTTCCATCTTGTTTCAAATCTCCATCTTGAAGTATCTTTTTGCTCTCCTAATGGCTTTCTCCCTCTGCTATTATTTACTAATTTAGCTCTGGAAAGCATTTGGGACTGCAGTCGTGAAAAGCGTTTCTGTGACAAAACTGCACCCCATACACGTCTCCATTTCCGAGTGCACAGGTGGGTGTCCCCCTCTCCTGTCCCTTCCCCTGCCTTTCCTTTTCTTTTCGCTACTCCACCCTGTCTCTCCATGGCCCGGCTCCCCATCTGTGTGCACGTCCCTCTCCGTCTCCACTCTGCATCTTCCATCCCTGTCTCTTCTACATATTAAATCCTCCAAATGGCTCAATCCTCATTTACAACCCTCTCTCTTTCTTGGCACCAAAATGCAGCTTGGCAAGGAACCCTTGATTCTCTTGTTTTTATATTTTCATTTGGTGTTTCACTGTTATTTTCTTTTTGGACTGTTTGTAAATTGTTTGAGGGAATAAAAGACTCTGTATAAATTAAGATGAATCAATTTTGACTCAGGGAGTTGTGGCTGGGTTTCTCTCCCCTCTGCTGACACAGAAATCAGGGTATCTTCCAAATACACATCTGTAACTCTCATTCCTCGGCACCCCATCCCACATACCCCCCAGATCACTGAATTCCCAGGATCCTCTTGAATGCCTGTTTATCTCTGACTCCCTGTCAGCTTAAACTCTACCCCCCAATATAATACCAGGACAGGAGCCATTAAAATCTCATGGAATAGTCTTTACAATCTGGATTTTATTTCATGAAATAAACACTTAATTACAAACATCTGTTTTGGTCTAAATTCTAATTACTTAATTGAACCATCTGTAATTTTAATGATTTTCTACAATTTTCTTTCTTTGCAGTGTGATTAATGGGAACGGCACGTGAAAGGAGTTGGTACGTTCCTCTATTTACGACACTCCTTCTTCTGCTGGCCCCATCTCAGGCGAGAAGCACAGTTTCTGCTTGCTGTCAGCCACCTGGTGGGTACAGCCTGGGAGAGCCACATGGAGCTTTCTTTAGGGGTTACCTCTTAGTTCAGTTACTCTCTCTCTGTGCCCTTAGAACTGGGTCCCTTTTCTAGCAAGCACCATCTTGAATACTGCAGGTCTGACTAGGAAGGTAAGGAAGAGAGAGAGATTCACACACAGTTGGGGGGAAAAGAAAAAGGAGGGATGGCGAGAATGCTGAGAGTCAAGAAGAAGCAGGGAACACTGACTGTGCGAGAGAGAAACAGGAAGAGAAAGGAAGGAGGTCGTGGGTAAGGGGGAAGTGGAAAAGAAAAGCGAGGAGAAGTTGAGAAAAGGAAGAGATAGAGAAGGGGAGAGGAGAAAAGGAAGTAAAAGAGGGCAAAGAAGGAGAGAGAAGGGGAGGGAAAGAGAGAAGGTCCCCACAGAGGAAGGAGGGGGTTACCCTGCAGCCTTTTTAGAAAACTCCATGAGGAGACAAAACCAGGCTATATTTCCCTGGAACTGATTACTTCTCGCCTACCAGCTTCCAAGCACATGAAAGAGCTGGGCTGTTTGTGCTGGGAATTCCAGCCCCCAAAGAGGCAGGAAGAGGCACTGCTCTTCAAAAGGCAGTTGCTGAAATGAGAAGTCTTGCGAAGAGATTTGTTGCTGTTCTTCCTGCCACGAGCTTCCTTTCCACACTTTCCTAGTGTCTGTAACACCTTCCCTGCCTCCACGGAGACCACAGAGAGACTGGCTGGAAGCTTCCAGGGACTGAGAGGTGCACTAGACCTAGTCCAGGCTGCACTCAGAGTCCTGACCTCTGGGAGACCCTCAGCATGCCACCTAGCTCTTCTGTGCCTCAGTTTCCTAATCTGTCAAAAAGGTGGTGCATGACCACGCTTATCTGTTACAACGATGCCATGAGGAGGAAAGAGAGGTCCAGGAGGGAAGTGTTATAGTATTCCTCGGCTCCGTGCTGAGGTGAAGCCAAATGGAATGAGCACCCCATTCTCCTCAGCAAGAGAGAAGACAAGTTCCCATTTTATTGGCAAGAAAACCAAAGAGACTTCGCCAAGATAATGTTGGCTGAGGTAGAACCAGATTCTGTGACCCAGCACAGGTGTCCCCCTCTGTAACCAATTCCAGGTCTAAGGTTCACATTTATTCTCCTCACACCACCCCTCAGAAATAGCCTTGAGCAGCTGTGGGACAGCCTATTTTTACTCATCTCCACCCCCAGCACTGAGGGAGCCTCCAGAGAATGCTCCCACTCATCGAATGCCCACCAAAATTCTTGGGGAGTGTAGAATGCTGAGGTTTGGGGAGGTCTGAGACTAGATCGGGAAGGAGGAAACTAAGGTCAGAGTTTTATATGCTTTAACCCTGTGATAGGACATCTTACCCAGGTCACCTGAGCAGGTCAGCTCCAGCCCCCGCTGCTCCCTTCATTATCTTGCACACTGTACATGAGCAGTGAATATGTGCTGCCCCTCCTCTGGTAGGCCTTCCCTCACCTCTCCACAAAGGGCTCAGGAGCTCCCCTCTGCTTCCACTGGAGCATGGAGGAGTGTGATACCCCTAGACTTATACTCCCAGAGGCAGAGGTGGATCTGCTTCCACCCGGTGAACCTCGAGACAGCACAGACTTTGGCTTTTCTTCGCTGCGACCGACTGCATGAGGGGCCCCCAACCAGCACCCTTCTCTGTATTCAAACCCTTTGCCTTGTGATTTTGCAGCTGTTCCCTCCGAAAGGGTGGACTATATTTCCTCACTCCCTGACTTCCTAGTTCTGCTGTGTGACTTGCTTTGGCCAATAAAATGAAGAGGAAGTAACAGTGTGTCTGCTCTAGGATTAAGATGTCTTGTGTTTCCACTTGCTTTGCTGTCCTTCTGCCTTTGTCATCAGAACATGGCAGGCTGGCACACTGATCCAGGAGAGATGTGGGAGAGCTGCCCCTGTCAGGCCCAGCCTGCATCAGCTGGCACACTTTCCTTGAGTGAGCCCAGCCAGATCAGCAGAGCTGCTCACCTAAACCAGCTTAGATAGTCAATTCCTAGCTCACCCTCAGGGCCCCTGGGTGGTGCAAACAATTAATGCACTTGGCTGCTAAGCAAAAGGGTGGCAATTCTACCCAGAGGTACCTCGGAAAAAAGGCCTTGTAATCTACGTCCAAAAAATTAGGTAGTGAAAACCCTATGGAGCATAGTTCTACTCTGATACGTGTGGGTTCACCAGAAGTTGAAATCAACTCAATGGCAACAGGTTAGCTGACCCCAGGTGTATGAGCTATAAAAATGCTAACTGTTGTATGCTAATGAGATTTTATGGTTGTTTGGTGCACAGCATTTTTGTAGCAAAAGATACTTGACATATTTGCTAACCTTTATCCCAGTGTCTGGCGTACAGGTGTTAAATAAACCTATGCGATGAGTAATTGTGGATTGAAGATCGAATCATCTTATTTTGTCTTTACAACAATCCCCTAAGGTGGTCAAGCACAAATAGCCCAATTGTACAGATGAAGAACGTGAGGCTCAGAGGGACTAAATAACTACCTAAGATCACACAGCGTGAAAATGGCAAGGGCACTATTTGAACCCAGGTCTTCTGCCTCCAAGGCCAGTGCTCTTTCTGTCATGTATGACCTCTGCCAGGGCTGGCCTAGAAGCCAGGTGACAGAGGTTGCTTGGCATTTGTGTCATACCCATAGAGAGGTATTCCACCAGGTACCAAGGGCCTCTCATCTGCCTGCTCATGGTCAATGCACAGCATGAATGGAAGTACTGAAGCCCTCAGAGAGAAACTGGAAATGTAGCATGGGGACTTTTTATTTCATTAGGCCAGTTGCCAAGCGTGATAAGGTTTGGGTTGGACAGGAGGAAGCATATTTTTCTCCTTTCCTAATATTGTTTTGGGAGTCCTTCAAGTTTGTCAGAACCTCATTAGTGTGATGCCTGCAAGAACAATAGACTCGACCAGGAAAGCAGGGCTTGTATTCCTGCCAGGAGGGATGAGCCTGATCCTGCACATGACACTGGGCTTCAGGATGTCCCTCCCCATCCCTTAAGCCATCTAATGGGGGTGAAGATCCCCTCCCTTCAATGCTTCTCCCCAAATCCTTCCAGTGAATTCTTCTTTCAGATCTAAAACAGCTTGTTGGGACCCACTCCAAAAACCTTCCATGGAACTCAGTTGTCAAACCCCCTTCTCCTGTCCAGTTCCCCTGATCAAAGCTTCCTGAGTGTTTGAACTCTGACCCCTTAGCTACCTCCTCCTTCCTAAGATTTCCACCAGGCTGCACAATTATAAAAGCACAGAGTTTTGTGAAAGGTGGCTTTTTCCCTACCCCTGTCCCAATAGGCCCGCCCCTGGATTGCCACGTTGGCCAACCCCTAATTGGGTGCCCTCGTGTGCAGATGTCTAGCCCTGTCCTTACCTCTAGACATGCCTCATCAAAGATAGGTATCACCCCTGTTTTCAAAGCCACCAGAGAATTTCCCACTCCAGGAGGGTACCCATTCCAGCAGCCCAATTCCACTTCTACTTCCTTGGTCTAACTCTTTTCCATTTCATTCTATCCATAACTCATCATTCCACCTGACCCACTCATTCATTCATTCGTTCAACAAATACCTATTAAGTACTTGCATTCTTCTAGGCACAGCTGCAGTACAGTGTGTCAAAAGAATGTTGGATGGTCCCACACAGTGGCAAAATCGTGCAGGGCTTATAAGTATGAACTGTAAAGACATATGGCCTGGTTCTAATCCTAGTTCCTCCGCTCACAAGCTGTGTGACCATGGCAATTTACTTAACCTCTCTAGATCTCAGTTTCATCATCTATAAAATGTAGATACTGATAGTAGTTATCTCCAAGGGTTGTTGTAAGCATCACATGAGCTTCCTTGGGGACTTTTTAGGCTTAAATGAAATGATGTATGTAACATAGCTAGGATGGAGCCTGGAGAGAAGGCAGTCTCCAAGAATGGTGTTTCTTGGCCTTTTCCCTCTGGTGAGAGAGACAGAAGAGAGCCGCATAATCACAGTCTCCTGAGAACCTGCCTTTTAACAAATGGACACAGGCAGGTGCACTTGACCTGTCCCACAGAGTAAGAGCATTAAACCCACTGGAGAACGGCAGGGAGATGTTTGTGTCCATCACACACACAGCAGGGGGAAGGAACTACAAAGAGGAAGAACATGGACGACAGCACAAAGGAAACCTCTCTGGAGAGCTTCTACTGTACAATGGGATGGAAAGATCACTGGACCAGGGGTCAAGAGTCTAGTTTCACTTGGCAAAAGGCTTGGTATTTACTCCTCCCACTCCAATCCCCAGCCTGAGCTTCAGTTTCCTTATGTGAAAGATGAGGGGAACAGATCCTCTAATGGGCCGTTCCAATAGTAAGATTGGTTCCTGAGCTAAGGCAGTTTTCAGCAACAACATTATCAGGAGCCCAGCCACGGGAGACCTCACAGACATCATTCAATGACAACCTGGTGGCTCCATACGACCTCCCCCTGCTGTCTCCTTGTCCAAGCTTGCTGTTCTACAGCTCACTACTTCCCCAAATGGTCCCATTTAACCTTTTCCCAGCACTTCTGTGCATCTCTATTTGAGCTGGGACTGGAAGAAGAGGAAGGATGGACTCAGCAGCTGGCCTAGAGAGATGTGTGTGTGTGGAGGGGACAGGGCAGTAGAAAGGAGCTCTAGTGGGCACTTACCGCAGGCCCAGTGAAGGGCACATGGTCACAGTTCTCCTGCCACGACTGGTTGAGGCTCTGGGCAAACTCTTGGAAGAAAGCATGGGACTGGTTGAAAATGGAAAATCCCAGGATGTTGACACGATCATCCACAAGGTTGTCCATTCTCTGGAGTGAGAACTCCTAGAAAGACCCAGCAATCAGAAACAGAGAACAGAGTTAGGAAGGGAAGAAGTGTGGGGATGGACTTTGCTGGAGCATATCCAGGTGTCTCATTCTACCCTTAACAAACAATTATTGAGTACCTATCCTACACCAGATACTCTGCTAGGTACTAGGGATATAGATATAACTAAGAGTTATTTTTCTGGGAGCTCACAGTGTTATACGGAGAAAAAGATAAATAGAATGATCTCCAATAAAGGTTTGTATAAGATGGAGGAGGACTGTGTCTAAGATGTGACACCTGGGCTGAATCCTAAAAGATACATAGGCATTTTCTGGGTGGGAAATATGAATAGAGAGAGGCTATGCCATACAGAAGGCACCATGCATGCAAAGGCATGGAGGTGAGAGGGTGCATGGTGCTTTCAGTGAGCTGCAGTGGTGTGCTTGCTGGAAGCAATGCTCCTCAAAGTGCGGTCCACAGAATACCTGCATCAGAATCACCTGGGTTTCTCGGGGTGGGGGGTGGTGACAATTCCTGCATGCCACCTACCACCAACTGAATATGGAATCTCTGGGACTAAGGCCCAGGAAAATTAGGCAATGAAAACCCTATGGATCACAACATAATACTGTCTGATATAGTCCTTGAGAGTGAGCACCCTAGGTTAGAAGACTCTCAAAATACACAATGGCTTCAACAATGGCCTTGAGCATACCAACAATCGTGAAGATGCTGACGGACCAGGCAACTAACAACAACAAGGTCCAGAAGTCTGCATTTTCAACAGGTTCCTAGGTCTCATGCACACCGAAGTTTGGGGGCCACTGGGTTAGAGCATAGGATCCATGGGTGCTGAAGAGGACAGAATGGTGAGAAACAAAGCTGGAGAGGTAAGCAGGGACAAGGGCACAAGGACCTGGATGCCAGGCTGGGTAGCTGGTATTCTGTCCTGAAGGTGACAGGACCCAAGAGCGCTGTCAGCAGAGGAGTGACAAAATCAAATTTGCTTTGTAGGAATCTCATGTTGGATGTCTGTGGGTAGGGATGTGTCTTTATTATTTCGTAACTCCTTTAACAAATATTTAAATGCTTATTATCTACCAGACAGTGTTCTAGGCACAGAGGATATGAACAAGAAAGACACATTTTCTACTCTCAAGGAGCCTGCAGACTCCTGGAGGAGGCAGACAGTAAGTAAACAAACCAAAAAACCGTCGAGTCGATTCCCACTCATAGCAACCCTACAGGACAGAGTAGAACTGCCCCATGGATTTCCCAAGGAGTACCTGGTGGATTTGAACTGCTGACCTTTTGGTTAGCAGCTATATTACATATAATTTCAGATTGCTATGGGGGATCATGGAAACCCTAGTGGTGTAGTGGTTAAGAGCTACAGCTGCTAACCAAAAGGTCGGCAGTTTGAATCCACCAGACACTCCTTAGAAACCCTATGGGGCAGTTCTATTCTGTCCTATGGGTCGCTATGAGTTGAAATCAACTCAATGGCAATGGGTTTAGTTTTTTTTTTGTTTTTTGGTATGTGGGATCATAGTAGGGGTTGCAGTAGTCAAAGAAGCCCCACATGGGGCAGTGGCATTTGGAAGCTCAAGTGAATTCTCCCAGTAACCTATGGTCCTTATCCACTCACTATGCTGCGGCCAAGTATTAGCAGAGTAAGCTAAAACCCGTGGATATGAGTCCACTGAGGCCAGCCAGTAATACAGAAAGAAGAACCTTCTTCCTCAGGCACAGCTAAGCCCAGAGCCCCGGACCTCCAGGGCCCTCACTTGGTCCTACGCAGGCAAGCCAAGTGAGGGCTACAGATTATTCAGCCCACCAATCCCCACTCCTGGAAAATTGCCTCAAGTGTGAGCCAGGTCATCGTCTCACACTGAAGTGGCATTCCTCACTTGGTCATTACCAGTGCCTCACACGTGGCTCTGTACCCCATGGACACACATTACTTACAGACCTCAGGACTGACCCGTCAGCCACGCAACCTGACACAACAGATGGCAGGTGCCTTGTGTTTACTTTCTGGCCAGGCGGAAACATTGCTTTCCTTCAGGTGGTCTCCTTTTCTTAAGACTTAGCTCCTCCAGAATGTGCTCCCTTAAACAATCAACTACACGAGACCAAACAGTCAGCATTTGCCCAAAAGCAAAGACGAGAAGACGAGGAAGGGCAGGGGAACTAGATAAATGGAAAGAGAATAAACAGAATGGAAATAATGAGACTGCTGACACGTGGCGAACACTGAACCAATGTCATGGAACAATCTGTAGAAAAATTGTTAAACGGGAACCTAATTTACTGTGTAAACTTTCACCCCAAACACAATAAAACCTTAAAAAAAAACAAAGACTTAGCTCCTAAAAGCACCTGGCACCCCCATGCAGCCTCACTCATATCTATAGCCACCGCCAAGGCCTCAGACTGCTGGCCCGAGCACCCCTGCCCACAGCCTGGCCACATTAGCTTGTAGAGTGGAGTTACACAGACTCCTTTGGAGCCACTGACCCCTGACAAGAGTGGAGCTGGATGAAGGTTAAGTGTATTTTGGATTCTGCCACATTCCCATTACATTAGGGGCACAGAGACAATCCAAAGAACGTATTGATTCATACGGTGCAGAGCCAGGCTGCTGTTGGGCACCAAGGGCCCTCATCGGCCATGGTTCATACAGTGGGAGCTGTAAAATGTCTCCTCTCCCTTGGTTTCCTTGTTAATGTGGTAGCTTATCACTCCACCTCTATCCTCTCCCCACCCACATGGCCGTAGAGCTGGAGGCCCTTTTCAAGGAAGCCCTGATGTCTTGGGTGTGCAGAGACTCACAGCGACAATAATGAAGATATAGTGGATAAGGGTATGGGCTTTGGTGTTCAAAATCCAGGTTTAATACCATACTAGCTGTGTGCCCTTAGGCAACTTCCTTAACCTCTCTGGGCTTCAAATCCTCATTTTGCAAAATGGAAACAATAATCCAGATAGTATATTACCCCCGCCCCCCAAAACAAAACAAGATGTTATATGCAAAAGGCTTAGCATCGTATCTGGAATGAGAAGTGCTCAACATATGGTAGTAACTGATATTACTGTCAGATCTTGGGAAACTTCTGGGCCTCTATTTCTTTAGTTCTACCTGTCTGGGAAACCTGAATTAAAAAGGTGTTTCCTGCAAATGCACCTTCTGGGCAGAGTAAAAATAAATGAGTTAATTATACGTACTTACAGACAGTCCATCCAGAAATCAGCTAGTCTGTCTCTCTTTTAATTCCTACCTTCTTATCCCTCAATTACATCCTATTTTCAAAGGCCCCTTCAGATAAAAAAGATTCCAGGAGATTCCTTGATAACTCATTCTATTTACAATGACTCATGGAAGAGCGAGTAGAAGGACAAAAAGGGGGGTGGTATGTTCTCTTATTATCATCATCTCCCAGGGCACTCTAGGATTCTACTCCCCAAGCATCTTTCTCGTTAGGAAAATCTTCTTTACATCTAAACTTAGACTCTCCTGCTGCTACTGAAGACTTTCTAAAAGAATATGGGAAATAGCTGATCATCATGAGTTTATCAACAACACAAATCTTCTCAGCCAGTATTCTCCAAAGTATGCTCCTCAGGATGCTAGCCTTCCAGATGTTAACAGAAATTTTATGAAAACAAGGCTCCATGTTCAAACAAGGTGGGAAACACATTGCATGTTATGCCCACCTTTTCGAGATTCACAATGCACTAGCCTATTAAAGGTTGAAAGAAGTCCTTCAGTAAAGCAGCTCGTTTAATTTTGTTTAACCCAGCACTTTCCAATGTATTGATCACAGAACACTTTCCCCTGCAGAAACCCAGGAGTATCTCACCGTAGCGTTCCACAGAACATAATTTGGGAAATGCTACTCTAAACATATGTAGGAAACCAACCAACTAGCCGGTTGCCGTGGAGTCATTTCTGACCTATGGTGACACCATGAGTGTCAGATATGGCTCCACAGGGTTTCAAGGGCTGATTTTTTGGAAGAAGACTGCCAGTGCCTTCTTCTGAGGCACCTCCAGGTAGACTCAAACTGCCAACCTTTTGCCTAGCAGCCAAATGTGTTAACATTTGCACTACCCAGGGACTTCAGGGAAACATGTATTATAAACACAAAAATCTGTGCAGGGTATTTCAAGGGATTAACAGTCATCTGGTTTTTATTGCTCTCGTAAGCTCTGAAAATGCACACCTGGGTCACTAAGAAAGCACACTTAGTTCATTGACTAAGAATGCCCACCTGGCCCACTCAGGTTCCCTGCACCCCCTACCTTTACCTTAGCCATACTGCCTGGCTATGACGTTTCTGAATGAGAGTCCAAGGAAGACAAAGGACTGGCAGTGGTCCCTGGGGTGGAGTAGGCTCTCACGGAGAGCTTGGTTCCATTCTTGTTAATGTGCGGGAAAGGGAAACCCTAAGGGTCCACTGGCAGTGGATTCCCACTGTTCTGACACCAGGGAAGCCAGGGCGAAGAATAGAGCAAATGGCCATCTGGTAGGGCCGAGTGGTGGAAGAGACCAAGACCCCGATTTTCAATTACTCCAAGCGTGTATGCCTTTGTGACAGCTCTCGTGCTGCTGTTACTTTTTCATCCAGTCAGTTTCCAACTCCTGTCAAATCTATCTCTGTGGTTGGCCTCTCTCTCCAATGGACTGTATGTTCCTAGAGAGCAGAAATGTGTCTGCCTCATTTTTGAACACCACATTGCACCTAGCATAATGCCTGATACCTGGAAGCTGTTTGGTAAATGCTCGTTGAAGGGCTGTTGACTGAAGACGTTTCCAGGCCTTGAGGTCCTCACTGTGCCCAACTCTGATCGCTAACTACACAGCCATATGTATACCTACAGAAAGTGTAAGGACATGAAGGGAATATATACCAACCCCTGATTATCCTCTGGGAGTTGCATCATTGGATTTTGAAAAACAAATTCCTGACAGCTTGTTGTCATCTCATTGGGCTTTCTCATTAAAAAACTAAAAAATGTGTGTGCCTGTGTGTATGTAAGTGTGTGTGTGCACGTGCGTGCCAGTGTTTGTGTGTATGTGTGCATGTGTGTGAATCCTTGTGTATATACAATGATGTGCAGAGAGTTAAAAATCTACAGTTGAAGGTCGACTCAGTCACAAGTGAATAGAGACGGATGTTACTCTGGGATGAGGGGTGTTTCGAACAGGGCCTGGAAGGAACCCCTCAAGGAACATGGCTTGAAAGCCACTGGAAAGGTCACCATGGGCGGTGCAGCTCTGCTGAGTGCCCCTCACTTTCTTCAGCAAGTGTGACATCTCCAAGCTCCCAGTTTATAAACATGCATCTATTCAGCAGTCAGCTGCAGCGGCCTTTCCATGCATCCACAACCTGTTCCTCCACTTGGGCCAGCAGGCAAGGACAGGCTATGAGTGGGAGGCTGATTTGGAGATGGGGCCCAGAAGCATGGAGGTCCCAGGTCTCAGGAAGATTTATTGGAGGGCAAGGCGGAAGGGAGGGCTTGGGGAGCTGGTAGCTGGGAGTGGAATGGCAATGCCTCACACCACCCAGGGTCTGAGTGCCAAAAAGAAGTGCATAACTGTGGCATGAGGAATTTAGAAGGGAGGGGAGGGGTTAATAAAAAGGGTGAGCAGATCCCATGGGCAGCTTTTGCACAGGAGAATGAAAGAGATGTCCTCTATGAGGAGTGGCGGTCATTCAGCCTGGGCTAAGCAGCCAGGTCCCATCAGTGTGGACTGGAGTTAGACAGGCAACCCTGGAAGAGGACAATGTTGGTCAACTAGAGCTAAAAACACAAGAGCTTTTAATTATCCAGACTCAGCTCCTCTGCTTGACTTTAAAAGCAGAAAAACTAAAGTACAGGTCTAGACCACGTCCTGGAATCAAATCCATCTCCCAACACTTCACCACCTGGGCCCCAGGCAAAATGGGGAGGTAAGGGAAGTGGCCAACTTCTGTCTGCCCACAGTATTCCTAACCCAGGACGTGCATTACTATTCTCCTGGCCACCCAAGCCTGAAACTCTGAAGTCAGCTTCAATTCCCTTCTCTTCTAACTCCAGATACAGTCAGTTGCCAATTCCTGTCTAAATGTCTCTTGAATCTGCCCCTTCTTTCCCAGTCCCAACAGGTTAGGCCCTCGTCATTTCTCCTTTGCAATAGCTGCCTGTTTTCTGTACTTCTGATCTCAGGAGGCATGGCCACCATATTGCACGGGTGCCATTTACATTTACATTGATGACAATATGAATGGTGCGCCCTGGAGGTATACAACCTGGAAGTCTCATCAGGAGACAGCAGGATGCAGTCGAAAGAACCCAGGCTTTGGAGTGAGACAGGCTTGGGTTCAAATAATGATTTGGCCACTTACTGGTTTGGCGACCTTGGGAAGGTCGTTAGCCTTACCGAACTTCAGTTTGCTCACTTATGAAATGCAGATAATAACATTCCTTTATTTTGCAGGGGTGACAGTAGGCGCTCACTACAGGTGAGTCCTCTTCTCTCCAAGTGCAATCTATCCCCCACGCTGCCAGTGTTACTGAAGAGGGTGTTCCTGGTCCCCCTGCTACAGCCAAACCTTCCGAAGAGAAACATCTGGCCTGGGGGCTTCTCCTCCCTCCTGCTCTCTCTCAGTCTGTAAGAAGCTATTCTTAGCTACCTGTCAAATGAGAAATGTTTTGCTAAATAAGTCACCATACATGTTAATTGCTTGGTGTGGCTATTTGCATAGAGATACAAGGTTTCAGTTAAAGTTCCAGATCTTCTAATCATTAATAATAATAACAAAATAGTAATTATATTAGTAATAACTACCACAATTTATTGACCACCAACTGTGTGCCAGGCAGAACTAAGCCCTTCACGTGAATTATCTGAATCCATCCTTAAGGCAGCCCTATGATATGGGAGTTACTATTTGTCATTTTATAGTTGAGGGGACTGGGACCCAGAGTAGTAAGGTGGCTCGCCCGAGGCCATACAACTGGTAAACAAAGGGGTCTGAATTCAAACCCAGGCATATCTGACTTCAAAACCATTGCTCTGTGTTCTTGTTACGGTTTCCTCGCCAACTGCGTGACCTCAGCATGTAGGGTACTGAGGGTCAGAGGTTCCATGAGCTCACTGTGATTGTGCTGGCGAAATTGAGTTAAAATTGATTTCAGAATACACCTGTCAACTTAAGACTGGTGAGGTGATTTGCATCTACAAAATGAACACCTGTGGTCTGAGCAAGTAAAGGGATTACCGAACATTAAGGAAATCTCGCGTGAGGAGGGCTTTAATAACAGAGAGATCTGGGGCTTCCTGACTAAGCACCTGAACCATGAGCGATCTTGAGACATGAGAGGGTTGAGAAGACATGAGAAGAACTCAGAGAAGGAATAAGAGCAAACACCAGGTGTCACGGGTAGGGAGAAATTAGAAATAAATGGAGCATAATAGAAGACCTGTGGCTAAGATGGCATGGAGAAGTAGGCTGTCAAAATGCAGCTTCTTGAACTTGGCCAACTTCTGCTGAGAGCTGTCCAGGAACCTTCACCACCTACAGTCAAATCTCCCTATGGTCACCCTTACTGGGGCCATAAATGCCTTCTCTGCTGGCCTGTAAACTCCCTGAAGGTACAGTGGGCCTTGTCGGGCTCACTGCTGTATCCCCAGCACCTAGAGAAAAATCAATGAGGCCAAAAGTGGTTCTTTGGCTTAATTCACTGATTCAGAGAATAATTATGCTGGAGAGAATGAGTATGGTTTTGAGTTATAGCATTTTGTCATATACCGTCTAGTTGTATTTTGTCCTAAATAAAACTTAAAAAAAAATCTCTTTAGTTTTATTTCGTTTAATTAGACAACTTTCCTCATTATAAAATGGGGATAATAATGCGTCACTATGTTGTTGCTGTGAGGCTCAAAGAAGATGATATATATACAAAAGTGCTGTGTAGACCAGAAGTATGATGCAGACTTCTTCAATTACTAGTATTACTACCAGTAACAATAAAATAACTCACGCACTTGCAGGCATCATTAACAGGCAATGAGGAAGACAGGATGGAAAGGGGGCCTCCCTGAAGCCTAGAAGATTATGCCACAAAGTTGGCCATCTCCCTGCTTCCCCATAAGGCCTTTGGTCCTAGTGAGTCCAAGAACCTTAACAGCTCCCTTCCTGCTGGACCACCAAAAAAAAAACCCAATGCCGTAGAGTTGATTCCGACTCATAGTGACCCTATAGGACAGAGTAGAACTGCCCCATAGAGTTTCCAAGGAGTGCCTGGTGGATTTGAACCACCAAACTTTTGGTTAGCAGCCGTAGCACTTAACCACTACACCACCAGGGTTTCCTGCTGGACCACAGATGCCATATAAAAAGTCCCAAGGCCCCGACAGTCCCAAGAATCTCTCCAAATTCTGCTGCCTGGGCCCAGCCATCTGCCCTTATTTGCAGGCCCATCACTCTAGAACTGGTTCTTATTCTCCATCACCCCCTAGAGGTGGTACTTCAAACAGTCCCTTGCTTCTTGGCTTCCTTCAGCCAAGATTGAGAATCTGAGCTCCTCTGCTCCATGCTCAGCCCTGGCTCCAGAATCTGCCTTGGAGGGAAGGTCAGCACCCTTTATATCATCTGAATAACAAGTAATTTACTGGGCATCAATTTATTATCGAGTATAACTATATTAACTGTTTTCACTGATGTGGTTCTTTCTACAACTGTTTTGGATGGTCCTCACAACCACCCTTGGAACTAGACAGGACAGCTTTTACTCAGATTCCCATCTGGAGGAAGAAGAAACTGAGGTGCCTAAGTGTGAAGTCTCTTTCCCAAAAGACAGATGAGGGATTAAGATCCAAGTACTTGGCTGACAAGATCAGTGCTTACTCTACTGTTCTCAACAGCTCAGCAGTGGGTTAGACCGCCATGAGATACATTTTAAGTGAGTATTGAGAACATCAAAAGATTCTAATTTCTTAACTCATATTTATGAAGCTAGAATTGTTGTTGTTGTGTACTGCTGAGTCAATTCCAATTCATTATCACCCTTTGGAACAGAGTACAACTGCCTCACAGGGTTTCTAAAGAGTGGCTGATGGATTTGAACTGCCAACCTGTTGGCTAGCAGGCTGAGCTCTTAACTACTTTGCCACCAGGGCTCCATGAAGCTACAACGGTGGAAGATATACTTAAGACTATGTCACTGCCTGAACTTGAACTAATCTTTCCACTGAAATCTGTTCCCCTCCCTTGGGACCTTGTCTGGGATTATGATCATGACACACCCATCATTCAAGCCAGAATTTGTAGCTCATCCTCCATTTCTTCCATTCTCTCAACCTCTACATCTCATTCATTCATGCATACATGCATGCAGTCATTCATTGTCATCTGAGATCATTTTACTTCCTTCACATCCCTTGAATCTGTCCCCTGCTCTCCGTCCCCATTGCCTCTACCCTAATTTAGATCCTCACCAGCTTGTTCCTGGACTATAAACTAATTGGTTTCCCTTCCTCTAGACCTGCATTTTTCTAAGTTCATTCTCCATGCTGTTGCTGGAGAGATCTCCCCTCACCAATGCTCCTTATTACACAGAGGACAAACTCCTTCCCTCGACATACATACATTTGCATGCTATGATTCCTGTCTACCCTCCCCTCATTCCTTACCTTGACCTCTTCCATTCCCAAAGCCAGGCAGAATGGGCCACTGCTTCAACTGTGCTACCACTGTACCTTATATGCATACCTCTTATCGTTTATAGCTTCTATCACTTGCCTTTGTTCTTAGCTCTCTCTCCAAGGACAGGGTGCTACTAAGACAAGTGCACTTATATTATCGGCGTCTATCCTGGTGCACAGCATACAGAAAGGAGCCAATGCTTTGACTGAGTGAATTTAGGAGGGAGCCGCTGTCTGATGGTCCCTCATCTCACCCATGGCAGCCTGATCCTCTCCACTCCCCACGGCTCTTCTTTATAGCTATATCCATTCATTTCTCCTTGAGACCCACAGCATGCTAGAGGCCAGTCCCCAGACCCTTGTCTCACCAGTCCCTTCTTAGCCTTTCTCTGGTAATCCCTGGAGCCACCAGGAGTCCAGAATCTCCTGGCTACCCCTTGACAGCCTCTCCCTGTCTCCAGAGTTTGTCAGACTGTGTTGCCTCGCTCTATCTGCATCAAAGCCTCTGCTCTCTGCAGGCTGGGGGATTGCTTTTTGTGTAACAGGTCTTTGAAGAAAGTAGCAGCTTGGAGGCTAATTCTTACCTGTCAGTGAATTCTGTTTAATGGGAGGTTTGGTCCTAAACCTCCTGGCTCCCTCTTCCCTCATGTTTCCTGTTCATTTATTCCCATGACCTAAGCATGCGTATCTACTCCTCCCAGGAACTCTCTTCCTTCTTTGCCTTTCTTGCCCAATATGAGACCACAAACAGGACTTCAAAGGCAGAGCATATTCTGTCTTGTTCCCTGCACCTTACCCACACTTTTGCTTAGCAAGTGCTCAATATACATTCATCAAATGAATTAATGTTCACCTGCAGCCACCCATCGGGATGGAACCACTCTTACAAAGACTTCAGTCATTCGCTCCTAGGAAGAGGAAGGCAGAGGCCAGGTGGAAGAATCTTCCCACCTCCTCCCCAACAGCTGAGGCTGTCTTCATCTTGTATTTAGCAGACTGCTCTGTGCCTCTGGGAACTAAATAAGTAGTTATTAACTGGGTAGCTGAAACCTCGGTGGATGAAAGTGACATGAACAATGCGGGATACTTGATGCTCTCCGTTAGACTGGGGAGAAGAAAAAAAAAAAAAGCCAAACCCATTGCCGAGTTGATTCAGACTCATAGTGAACCATAGGGCAGAGCAGAACTGCTCCACAGGGTTTCCAAGGAGCAGCTGGTGGATCTGAACAGCCATCCTTTTGGTTAGCAGCCATAGTTCTTAACCACTGTGCCACCAGGGTTCCAGGCTGGGAGCTACTGCTTTTCTCCAGGCCTGTTTCATTTTCAAGCACCAATTCCTCACCTTTGATGGTCTCTGCACTCAGGAGCCATGATCAAGCCTCCCCTCTACACATCAGGTACTAAACCTCTCCCTTCCCAGGTACCAACTCATTAGCCTCAGACATGTACAGACCCAAGCTTTTCCCACCTCCCCTCACAGGGCCACAACAGGATTTAAGAAAGCACTAAGCAAACACGAGGTCCAGCCCTGACCTCACCAGGGGTACAGTCATTTAGGAAGGTGAGCGGCGCTGTCAACCAGCAGCCTCTGCCTGCTTAAGGACTCTGCCTGCCCAATCTCTGCAGCAGGATTGAATGACGGGCAACCAACCACATGGGGGCTGAGTGTCTTGCTGACTCTGGCATGCTCAAGATCCCTGTTATGGATTGAAATGTGACCCCCGAAATATGTGTTGTAAACTTTTGGCTGGGACCCCAGAGCCAAAAGGCTGTTAGAATCCATCAGCCACTCCTTGGAAACCCTAAGGGACAGTTTTACTCTATCCCTATAGGATCACTATGAGTTGGAATCGACTTGACAGCAGTGGGTTTGGTTTGGTTTTATACCAATGGTCAAGGGGCCCTGTGGGAGCAGTGGTTAAGCACTGGGCTTTAACCAAAAGGTCGATAGTTTGAACCCACCAGCCGCCAAGTCTGTTCAACCAGCACTCACCCTGTATGTTCTAAGTGTGAACACTGTGCTAAGACACCAGGGAACAAGGAGAGACCAGATATAATCCCTGCCTCCGGGAACTTGTAGTCCAGTGACTTCCAGCTAAGTCTATAACCAAGTTCAAGCCATTCCCCTTTTTTGTTTAGTAAGGAGCCCTGGTGGCGCAATGGTCAAGTGCTTAGCTGCTAACCAAAAGGTCGGGGATTTGAACTCACCAGCCGCTCCATGGGAAAAACATGTGGCAGTCTGTTTCCATAAAGACTACAGCTTTGGAAACCCTATGGGGCAGTTCTGCTCTGTCCTATATGGTCACTATGAGTCAAAATCCACTCAGTGAAAGTGGGTTTATACCTGCAGTTATAATCCCTTGTGGGAATGGCTTTTTTGTTTTGTCAGTGAAGCAGTATTAGTGTAGGCGTGTCTTAAATCAATCTCTTTTGAGATACAAAAGAGCAGATTAAGCAAGCCAGAGCAAACGGAGGGGGAGATACACGCCACGTGTTCACCAAGGAACCTGAGAATAGAAGCTGAAAACAGACAAGGATCTTCCCCCACAGTGAACAGAGAGTCTTCCTTCCCCGAATTCAGACTTTCAGCTTCCTAAACCATGAGGAAATAAATTTCCATTGTTAAAGCCACCCACTGGCGGTACTTCTGTTACAGCAGTGCTAAGAAACTAAGACAATCACCGGGAGGTATGTGACTGACCAGAACCCAAGCCATCAGGCTCTCAGGTGGGTTTCCACCAGGGGAGAGGGTACACGGGACATGACATATTCAGATCTTGACCATGTTTGCTAACCTCATTCACTCCTTCATTCATTCAACACAAATACGAGTGTCTCCTCTATGACGCACATCGTGTTAGGCAGTAGAGATATACTGGTGGGTATACCCATCCCTGTCTAAAGGGGCTTATAGTGAGTCTAGTGGCAAGCAGGAGTGGGAGGGAAGAAAGACAAGGAAACAGGCCAGTCCTCTGAAGAGTGAGAAGTACAAGGTGCTGTAGGCAAATATAAGATGATCCCTTCTTTCAGATTTCCTGCTGGTTTTCCTGCGCTGGATCTGAAAAATGGGCAAGAGTTAGCCAGATGAAGAAGTGGGCAGAGAAGCTTCCCAGACAGAGGAATAGCAGTGTGTGTACATGCCCAGAGGAGCCAGCGCGTACAGGATAAATTCAGGGAGCTGCAAGTCATTCAGTCTGGCTGGGGAGCGCAGTAGGTGATGGGGAATGGAGCAGATAAACCCCGATGGGAAAGTTCATAAGAGGCTTCACAAGTCACGTTAAGGACTTTGGACTTTATCCTGAGGGTAATGGGGAGCCATACAAGAGCTTTAAGCAAGAGAGTGATATGACCAGGAATGCTTTTAGAAAGATCTTTACTCTTGGCCAAGATAAAATCAGCTTTGAAATTCATAGGAGAGGCGTCCACCAGTGTGAGTTCTGGCTGGGGGCTTTAGCGGGATGGGCAGAATCATGCTTACCACTGGGTTGTGAACATGAGCTGTCAGCACCACAAAGACAGGGCTCCAGAAGCCTCTGGTGGTGATTAATTGAGCTGTTGATGCCTTTGACACTGAGCGGAGACTGATGCTGGGGATGGAGAAGCTGGATTGCTTAATAATAATAGCCCATGCTACTCCTAATGGTGCTTGTAATACAATAGCACTTGTAATGTAATAATAATAACAACACAATTTGCCATAATGTCTTTCATTCTCAGTCTCCCTATGCTTTCCAAACATCCATTAAATCCCAAATAATCTTCTCAGCGGGGTCCGAATGCCTCTGGGCTGGGAGTCTCCCTGGCAGCTGTGGCAGGCCCAGGTGCCTCAGTTTCTCCCTCCACTCTGGCTTTCAGTCTTCTCTCAGGGGCTTGTTTATAGACCACCATCAGGAGCTGAGGATGTGTCCTGCTCTGAGCCCCATAGTGGGCTAGCAGAGAGAACATGGTGTCTGTCCATCTACATTATCATGATGCATCGATTTCCTACCCCAAGAGTCTCTAGTCCCTTCTTCCTGATTGCCTGGCTAGACCTCCCCTTGTTTACCCATTTACCAGCTGGTAGGAGGGAAAGTAAAAGAAATAAACTCATTTACATGGTTGGCATATAGGCCTGGCAGAATTATAAAATGGCCCCCAAAATTCACAGCCCCCATAATCTCCAGGACTATGAACATGATGAATTTTCCTTTTGTGATTAGGTTATGTTCTATGGCACCCAAACCCAAAATCAAACCCGTTGCCGTCAAGCCCATTCCAACTCATGGCGACCCCATGTGTTATGGAGTAGAAATGCTCCATAGGGTTTTCTTGGCTGTAATCTTTAAGGAAGTGGATTGAACCACGGCTTCCAACGGGTTCGAACCCTGGCCGAGAATGTGTATTTCTAACAAGTTTCCTGCTGAGAATTTGAATTTCAAACAAGTTCCCAGGAAGTTATACGTAAGAATCGCCTGTGGATCCTGTTAAACTGTAGATTCAGATTCAGTATATCTGGGGCAGAAATGTAAATTCTCAGCAGGGAACGTGTTAGAAATGCAAATTCTTAGTACGGATTTGAACCTGACCAGACAGGTTGGAAGCCATGGATTGGTCGGTCAACCTTTAGGTTAGCAGACAAGCACAACATTTGTGGCACCCAGGGACCTCATTCGATGGCACCAACCAAAACCAAAACCTGTCGCCATCGAGTCCGACTCACAGTGACCCTATAGGGCAGAGTGAAACTGCCCTACAGCTCTTAACCACTGCGCCACCCAGGCTCTTCAACGGCACAGATGACCTGGGTGTGCCTGACCTAAGCACATTAGCCCTTTAAAAGCCAAGTTTTCACTGGCTTCTTGCAGAAAAGGCAGTCAGATTCGAGGTATGGGAGGTATTTGACTGAGGGAGCACCTCCGTTGATGGACAGAGGGTGTCATGGGGCAAGGACCTGAGAAAGAGGCCTCTAGGAGCTGAGAGCAGACCTCAGTCAATAGCAAGAAAACATGGCTTTCGGTCCTACAAATGCAACTGAATTCAGCCAACAACAGGAATGATCTTGGGAGAGGACCCTGGGCTCCAGGTGAGTGCGTAGCTGGCTGATCCCTGGGGAGAAAAATACAGCCATGCACTGCTAGACTTCCGACCTACAGGACTTGGAGCTAATAAGTGGCGTTGGTTTGAGCTGCTAGCTTTGTGGTAATCTGTTACACAGCCGTGGAAAATACAGCGCAGAAAAGTCATAAAGGTCAGTTTGTTAAGCACAAGCTATGCACTGGGAGGTAAAAGGCAGATTCTCAGATCCACCACTTGTTGACTAAATAACCTTAGAGAAGGTTCTCCGACTCCTTGGGCCTCCCTTTCCTATTCTGTAGAACTAGAAAACCTACCCGGTAGTGCTGTTTCAAGGACAGTGGTCTTGACTACAAAGGTTTAGTGTGGTGCTGGCACACTGCTGGCACTTGGAACCTGGTAGACTATTATTAAAATGCCAACTTGTGGGAATGGCTGGATTTTTACTATCAGACTCTTGATTGTGGATAATTGAGAATTACTGGATCACGGGTCAGAAGGGGAGGCTGAGGCATATCTTACTGAATTAATGGGACTTTTGAACCTTCAACAAATTTGTGATGGAGGTCAAGGCAGGTCCCCCTTCTCCCAAAGCTCTATTAAACAGAAGGCCAGGGCAGTCAGAGGAGGACATTTCCATTATGTTTCTAAAGATACTGAACCAGAGCAGTCCCCAGAGTCTAGTTCTTATTTCAATTTGATTTATTTTATGTGCACAGCCTGGTGTACCCAGTCACCAACACACATAGACAAAATGTGTGTGTGTGCGTGTCTTGGGGGCAGACCCAAGGAACACGTTTCAATTTTTATTAAATAGATGATACACAAACATCTCAAACTCGGTTCTGGGAATCCCACAGGACTTGCCTTCACTGTCATGCTGTTTGTCAAACATCAGCAAAGGGGTTGTCTGATAATTGGTTCCTCCGATGCAAGCAGAGTTTCTTCGCCTCCACCGGAGTCTCTACACCCCCTATTGAAGCTGCTTCTGTTTCTATTGATTTTCATGGCAATACTCATTCTGCTCTCAAACCCCTTACCCCCACTTGGGTAGGAATCTACCATATCTGGAAACTCCTGCCTCACTTTTAATGTATCACATCTCACCCTGTTGCCAAGGTGCAGGCTCCTCCTCCCCCCACGCAAGCTCTGGGAGACAGCAAAGCCTAATTAGTTCATTTCCATTTTCAATGATCCTGCATTCCCAATACTGGTGCCTGGTTCTTCTTCCCAGATAATTAACATCAATATGTCTCACTTTTTTTTAATTCTCCTTAGAGAATCTGATTAATCAGTCTCTGCTGAGACAAATTCTTGCTTTGAGTAGAGAGCAGATGAAGGGACCCAGAAGAAACATCTCAAAGATGGCAGTTCATAGGGAAGCCTCCCAGGCATCTTGGGGTAGTCCTGTTGGTCACCTGGGCTTACCAAGAGAAGAATCCCATCTCTGAGGCCCTTTCCTCTCCCCATTACCCAATAGGACTTGGTGACCAGCTACCCATCTGCTAGCAAAGAAAGCAGTTGATTGATTCAAAATACCTCCAGGCCCAGAGCGCTGTACCAGGTTCTACCAGGTTTACCAGAGTAAGCAGATGCGAAATGGAGGGGAGGGGGAGGTGACAGGAAGGAGTGGCCATCTGTAGACATTGGCAAGAAGAGGGATGACTCATAGAAATGAGCCCTGCCAGACTAAGGTGGCCTGGAGCTCCAGCTAAACTTAATTTACACAGCTTGGCACTTTCGAGTTCAATCTGTACCTAACCTACTACATCCTCCAACCATCTCAACAGCCACCGCAGCTCCTCCGGAGAATTCCTCCCTTCTGGAAGGAGTTTCTTCTTCCTCAGGTCTCAAGGTTAGAAGACCCTACACATGGGGGATTGCAGAGAAGAAGGTGGTTCACCAGTCCAGGTGGAGCCTGCTTCATAAAGGACAGGGCCAGAGACCTGGGTGGGCAGAACTGAGTTCACCCGTCAAACACTCATCGGGACCTAACACCATGAGCACATCAGGGCCACCCACTTGGTCACCCCCTCTTTAAAAAAAAAAAAAACCCACTGCCATTGAGTCGATTCCGACTCATAGCGACCCTATAAGACAGGGCAGAACTGCCCCATAGAGTTTTCAAGGAGTGCCTGGCAGATTCGAACTGGCGACCTTTTGGTTAGCAGCTGTAGCACTTAACCACTATGCCACCAGGGTTTCCAACCCCACCTTTAGGGCTGGCCAACTCTCTCTGCTCTTTCCCTAAGCCAGCCTGGGCTTGTATTCTCTCTTTAGGCCAGGCTCTGAAAGGTTCTCCCCACCCCCAAAATACCTCACAGGCACCATAATTTCCCATCCTATTTACTCTCTTGGTTAAGGCTTTGGTTAAAATGTCAGTTTTGTCTGGGATGAGTGAGACATACATGCTAAAATCAACTATACCTCTTGTTGACTCTGTTGCCTTTCTCCTCTGTTAGACGAAGAGCTATTCAAACAACATCGTACCAGGCCACATCATGCTGCTCCTTATAATCCCCAGCACACAGTAGGCACTTACTAAGTGCTTGTTGAAGAAGTGTAGTTAATTCTAACATTTTCCATAGGTTAATTTTAATATTTCCTTAGTTATGGCTGGTTAATAATTTCATAATCTTTATAACTTGGGTCAAGGGGCTTCTGGGTGTCAGCCACAGTTTCCCCAAAGGCAAATGCAAAAAATTCTTCAGTCAGCCCCTCCCGAATCCCCTTCAGGTTCTCCCCGCCATTTTCTGCTTTTAAATACATCCCTCTCCACCAACAACCTAGTTCAGAGAACAGGTACAGCAGAGTTAGCAGCTCCAGAGAGCACGGTTTGCAGTAACAGCTTCTACTGAAGAGCCTGCTCTGCCCACACATGCCCAGGAAACGCCTGTCATTACCAGACTTGCCTGCTCCCCGGCTCTGCATTTGGTGGGGGTGGTACTTGGGGAGCTTCCCTCCATTACTCTTTTCCTAGTTGCACTACAAACATTTATTCACCAAAGTATACTGTATTATGCAGAGTGGCTCTCCTAAAAGGCTCCGTTAAGTTGAAATATGTGGGTTCTCTTAATAATTTTACAATAAACTACACTTTAGAATCAATTGCTCTGGCACTAGAAAGTTGTCCGACTGATGGATTGTAGCCACTGGCTGGCTCTGTGTGTGTGTGTGTGTGTGTGTAGGTAGGTATGTGTGTTTGTGTGTGTGATGTGCTTTCAGTGAAGATCTGCAGGATACAGAAGAGGCTAGGGCACCCTGAGAACTGTAGTTCCAACTAGGTGGGAGGCCAATTTGGAGAGGTTTGGAATGCTAGAAGCATTAAGTCAGAAAACTGTGGTCTAAGGATGGAAATACTCAACAGGCTACTACTCCCAGTGGGTAATAACACTAATAGCCTCCTAACAGGAGCCCTGGTGGTGTACTGGTTAAGAACTTGGCCTCAAGCCAAAAGGCTGGCAGTTCAAATCTACCAACTGCTCCTTGGAAATTCAATGAGGAAGTTCTACTCTGTTCTACAGGGTCGCTATGAGTCGGAATTGACTCAACAGCAAATTTTTTTTTTTGTTTGTTTATTTGTTTTTATTAATATCCTACTGAGGATCAGAAGCTTTCCACGTTTTTCACAAATGATGGTACGAGGTGAGCGTTACTACTCCCATTATACAAAGGGGAAAACAGACTCTGAGACATTAAGTATCTAATGTCTGGCAGGCCCCAGCTTCAAACTCAAGTCCTCTGTGGTTTGAGGCCTTTGTTGTTTCCAGTAAATCATGTTTTCAACCTCTGGGTCAACACGTGATGAGGCTCATCCAAATTCATGTGCCAAGCCATGCAGGCAAGGGATGGGGGATAGGACTAGATAATTTCATTAAAAACTAGTTGCCATCAAGTTGATTCAAAGTAGTGCATTTCAGAGTAGAACTGTGCTCTATAGGGTTTTCAATGGCTGTGAGCTTTCAGAAATAGATTGCCAGGCCCTTCTTCCAAAGCGCCTCTAGGTGGATTCAAACCGCCAACCTTTCCGTTAGCAGGTGAGCACATTAACCATTTACACCACCCAGGGACTCCAAGATAATTTCATAATGATCTTTCAAACCTGAAGGAGATGTTTTATTTCTAGGACACTGGGTTCTGGCTCCATGAAGAGGCCATCTGACAAAAGCTGACCCAGGCATGGTACAACCAGAGAGGCCATTTAGCACAATCAGCTTGGCTATCCTTGCAAGTCTTCTGCCTCTTCTTACCTTGATGGTCATTCCTGGTGAAAACCCTGGGCCTCAGGTTTGGACAACTCCCTCACTCAGCACAGCCCCCTGAAACCTTGATTCTTGGATCCTGAACTATACCACCTGTTATGGATTGAATTGTGTCCCCCACAAATGCATGTCAACTTGGCTAGGCCATGATTCCCAGTACTGTGTGGTTGTCCACCATTTTGTGATCTGAAGTGATTTTCCTATGTGTTGTAAATCCTAACCTCCATGACATTAATGAGGCAGGATTAGAGGGAGATATGTTAATTATGCAGGATTCAATCTACAGGATTAGGTTGTATTTTGAGTCAATCTCTTTTAAGATATAAAGGAGAGAAGCAAGCAGAGAGGAGTGGGACCTCATGCCACCAAGAAAGAAGCACCAGGAGTACAGCGTGTCCTTTGGACATGGGGTCCCTGCACTGAGAAGCTCCTAGACTAGGGGAAGGCTGATGACAAGGACCTTCCCCCAAGGCTGACAGAGAGAAAGCCTTCCTTCCCCTGGAGCTGGGGCCTGAATTCAGACTTCTAGCTTCCTGAACGGTGAGAGAATAAACCTCTGATGTTAAAGCCATCCACTTGTGGTATTTAATCAAGACACTACCCTTCATGGCCCATGCACAACATTAATTTCAAATCTGTCCAGCTCAGAGTGGGAAGGGCATTCCAGATTGAGTAGACCACCATTTGGGCTATATTGGGCCACAGAGAGACTAGGCCCAGCTCTCCCTGGTTGAACTGCAGACAACCCACCAGAATCCTTTGTGCTTAAGGGCTTAGTCCACAGGAGCTTAGTTCCTGCTGGAGGCAAGGGGATGTACTATCTCACCTGGCCACTCCTCCTAGTCCAAGAACTCTATAACATTATGAGCTGCTCCATTCTTCATTCACTCATTCAAGAAATACTGGGCCCCTGCTATGTGCCAGTCACTGGGCTACTGCTAGGATTGCAGTGGTGGATAAGACAGACTTAGTCTGGTCTTTCTGAAGCTCCAAGTCTGGCAAACAGGTCAGATACAGATGAAGGAATTCCCAGTTGAGATGAATGCTATAAAATATAAAACACAAGGTATTGTGACAGTGTATAATGGGACTCAACCTAGTCTGGGGTGTCAGAAAAGACTTCCCCGAGGGAGTAACATTGAAGTAAGACTTGAAAGATGAGTAGGGTTAGCTTGCTAAAGAAAGGAGCAAAAGAATGGGGTGGGGAAATACTCTCACTTCCTCCTTGAATCAACTGCTTCTTCCCTCCCTGTCTGTCCTGGCTCCCCTTTCTGTAATAAATTTAGGAATTTCAATTACTTATGATTAATCTCTCTGATAAACTTTTGGAAATGTAAACACAGGCTCAGGTCTACTTGACAATAAAATGAACCCAGAGGAGAAAGACTTGCTGCATATATCCTTCTGCCCAAGCAAGATAGAGATTGGGACATGAAGTGCTTATTTCTTCAGAAATAACTTGGGGAAATATAAACACAGGCTCAGGTCTACTTGACAATAAAATGAACCCAGAGGAGAAAGACTGGCTGCATATATCCTTTCTGCCCAAGCAAGATAGAGATTGGGACGTGGAGGGGTTATTTCTTCAGAGCTCAAGGGGACCTGGTTACAGTTTAGGAATCCAAGGAGCTACTATGTGAACAGAAACTGCTTCCAAGGGCCATGTGACCCTTCTGATCCTGATGGTTCATTTCCTCTCTCCAGGGAACACTCCCAATCCTAAGGCACTATGACCTGTAATGTCCCCAGCAGTATGTAGGACTAATGAACTCTAGAACTAAAAAGACCCTCAGAGATCACCTAGTACCAAACTTATAATTTTACAGACTAAGAAAACTGAAGTCCAGGAAAGAGAAATGGCTTACTTAGATAAAGGCAGTAGAATGAAGTGATTAAGAGCTAACTGAGTTCATGATCCAGCTCCATTACTTTGAGCAAGATACCAAAATTTTATGAGTCCCAGCTTGCTTGCCTATAAAAAAAAAAAAAAATGGGGATAAAATAGTGCCTACTGCTAGAGTTATTGTGAGGTTTAAATGACAAAATAAATGTGAAGCACTTATTATATAGCCTTGCAATAGATATCAACTGTCACAATTAGTACGTGACACAGCTAGTTAGTGGCAGGGCTAGGACTAGAAGCCACAGCTGCTTCACTTTGAGTCCAGGGCTTTGTCCTCCAAATGATGCGGCCTCCTGCTGGTGTAACCTTTCCCCTAGATCTTCCGACATGGCACACCAGCACTTGGCTCCTTCTCTCTAGATTCCCCAAGAAAAAACTCTAAGGTTCCACTGCCTTTATATACACCTACCAGTGGCGCCTGCCCTCCAGGGTGGTGGTGGTGCCAAGAGCGGGGAGCTCTGGTCCTGCTGGGCATGGTGGTGACATGGCGGGATGACATCCAGCTGAGGCATGCTGCCTGTGATGCTGGAAGCAGCCCAAGTAGCCACCAGCGTGAACAGCCTCTTGCTTTCCAGTGCCCAATTATTTTCTGCCTTTCATTGACCCCTGCATGACTTTTGACCTTTACCCTTAAATCTCAACCCTTCTCCCTGCCAAGGCGGCAGCAATCTCCTTTGGCACTGGGTCCATCTGTACTCTTTGACAAATAGATTAGGGTGATTTTATCTTTCCTATTAAGCACTGATTGCAAATCTCCCTAGGTTCATTAGTAGCTGGATAATCCCTCCAAATTTATTAGCTCAAATTGAGCTTCCTCCTCCACCTCTTCTCTTCAGATGGCATCGGCTGTCTCTGCTGTCTCAGCGACAGATTGGGTTTCTCCCTATCCAGTTCTTCCATCAATCTTGTGGAATAACAGCTTCCCCAGCCAAACCTGGAGGCCGAGCAGAGGGCAGAGGATCCCTTCCAGACTACAGAGCAGAACAAATGCGGTGCCTCTATAATTGTTCGACACACACCCTACTTGGAAGCACCAGACAAGATTGTTAGGCCAGCAGCTCACCTAGATGGAGGCACCTGAAGAGTGGGCTTTTTTCGTTATAAGAGAGTCGACACCCACTGAGGCCTTCTGCTAATCTCTACTTACAGGACCAGTTAAAAGAGAAGCTCAGCGTTCAGGGTGTTAATTGTTTTTCTAGCATACAAGGAGGGAATGTTGTGATGATGGTTTATAATTTAATAATGTGGCAAGGATTGCCATCTAATCACCATACTCATCTCCTTGGGCACACAGCCAGACCTCATCTCCCAGCTTCCCTTGCAGCTAGGTGTGTTCATGTCACTGAGTTCTAGCCAACAGGATGTGGGCAGGAATAATATGCACCACTTCCAGACCAGGCCCATGTTCCTTTTCCACCTCTGGCCTCTGAGAGGGCACGTTTATAAGCTAGAAAAAGCCTGGGCCCCTGAATGACCTCATGGAAAGCTACCCACTGATCAGGAACATCCTTTTGGGACTTCTATTGTGTCAGGTAGTGAGATTTGGAGGGTTATCTGCTATAGCAGCTAGCGTTACCTACCTGATACAAACAGTGTCATCAACAGCTAATATTTAATTTTTACAAAGATGGTTTGAGATGGATACTATTATTATTACATTCTCCACAGGAGAAAACTTAGGATCCAAGAGCCTCAGGGCCACCCAGCTAGTAAGCTCCTGCACTAGGGGTTTTCCCCAGGTCTGACGGACTACAAGGATTGGGTTTTCACACACTGGGCTAGGTTCTCTTATTAAAGATGCTCTGGATTGGCAGAACTCTCAAATCCGGCCACGTGGTCTTACTTCTTTCAAACTGAGAATTCTAAATAGAAAATAAGAAACATCTGGATGAAGGCAGGAGCCAGTTCTCCAGGCTCCTTCTGCATCTATGTCTTCTGTGACTCTGCATAGTAATTTTCTTTTTTGCTTTCCTTTGTCCTTCTTTTGGCACATCTCACTTTGGCCTGGACTCTTGAATCCTCCTTTGGCTTACCTCCAAGGGTTGCTTCTTCCTGGTTCCTCTCCATGTACCTGATCTCTGACCAAATGTACGTCCTGGCTCTCAATTCACCTCTCAGGATCTTGTGATTTGGACCCTAAAAGCTGATCCTCTTCCCCTGGGCTCCTGCCTTAGCCAAGTGCCTTCAGAGGCCCAGTCCCATATGCTGATCTGGGATTTGCTCTGCTGGGAGTGATTCCTGATCCAGAAAGGACTAGAAGCAGGGGCAAGAAGCTGTTTCATTGATCAAAGATCTGACATGGGTTCAAACTCTGACCTCAAATTTCTTTTGGAAACAGATATGTAAATAAAAGACCTGAGTATTTGCTATGACTGTGTACCTTCAACATCTATAAACTTCCCATCACTGACCTCTTCCTCTGTTCTGCTGAGGATCTGTCCCTGTACATGGGTTTCTCCCCTGTTATTGAAATGTTTCTTCCAGTGCCTGGTACCCACTGCCTGCATATCCATTTTTACTGAGCCCCAGCTTCCACTGGACCCACCGACCCAGGCTCTGCCCATGATAGTAGCATGACGCTCCAAGCCCGGCCTCAGCTCTGTCTGGCACAAGTCCCCTCTTTAGGTCCGTCACCTCTATCACCCAGGGCCCAGGGATGGCAGACTCACTCTCTTTGCTGACCAGACCCTGACCTAGAAAGAAACCATAAAGTCAAATGAATTGATGGTTTAGAAGTTTGAGTCATGATGAATATTCTCGTCCCAACTCTGGTGATTGGTAATCAACTGATCGAATACACACCAATCTAATTCATTTATTATAGATGCTCTAAATCAATCAGTTTTCTTAATGCCTGGACGGGACAACAGTATGGAGTCCTGATCAATTGCTCACTAATTACTGACACAAATAAACCCTACAATGGTCAGCTCAGTCATGCACAATTACTGAACTACCTTGTTCTCTTCCTTCTTTGGAAATAAATAAAATTGCATCTTAGCAGTCGTTTTTATAGCCCATTAGAGGCTGTGCAGCAAAACAACCATGTCCCATTTCTTTTAGTCCATAGGAAGCAGAAACAGGATTTCTTAAAATATTACCTTCCCTTTACTCAACTCTTATTGGGAGCCCATTTCTTTATGTATATTCCATGAGGCAAGAATTATTAGTGTCCACTTGCAGGTCAGTGCACTGGGGCTCAGAAAGGGTTAGTAACGTACAAAGGGTCACACAGCTGGCAGTTGTTCAAACTAGAATTCTAAGTCAGGTTTCCCTAACGCCAAGGCCTGTGCCTTTCCAGCTCACTGTGCTGGTTCTCAAAAAAGCTAATCTGCGCACCTGCTGTATCACTGTGGCAGCATTCCAGGAGATTAAACATGAAGGGGGTCACTGAGGAACTCAGAGAAGGAATAAATATGAATTAAAGCCTGGGTGGCATCTGTATTTCAGGTGAAGGGGCTGGGGAAGTGCAGAGCGTAATTCATAACCCTTCTGTATGAAGCCCCTCCCACTCTGGCCCAAGACTCCACCTGTAACTGGGCAGGAAGAATGGACCAAAAAACAGTTCCTTTATTCCTATCACAGGTCTGTTCCTTCTAGAAAAGCCTCAGTACTAATGAAAAGCTTCCAGAATATTCTCTCACTACCTTTCACAATGGAATTCCCAGTATTGTGTGATTGTTCACCATTTTGTCATCTGATGTAATTTTCCCATGTGTTGTAAATTCTACCTCTACAGAGTTGCTGTGAGTTGAAATCTACTCAACAGCAATGGGTTTGATTTTTTTATGGTGTTAATGAGGTAGGATAAGAGGCAGTTCTATTAATAAGGCAGGACTCAATCTACAAGATTAGGTTGTGTCTTAAGTCAATCTCTTTTGAGATATAAAAGACAGAAGCGAGCAGAGAGACATGGGGATCTCATACCACCAAGAAAACAGCACCAGGAGCATAGCACGTCCTTTGGACCTGGGGTCCCTGTGCTGGGAAGCTTCCTGACCAGGGGAGGATTGATGACAAGGTCTTTCCCCCAGAGCTGACAGAGAGAGAAAGTGTTCCCCCTGGAGCTGGTGCCCTGAATTAGGACTTCTAGTCTCTTAAAGGAAACACTGGTTGTGTAGTGGTTAAGTGGTACGGCTGCTAACCAAAGGGTGGGGAGTTCGAATCTGCCAGGCACTCCTTGGAAACTCTATGGGGCAGTTCTACTCTGTCCTATAGGGTTGCTATGAGTCGGAATCGACTCAATGGCACTGGGTGGTGGTGGTGGCAGCCTCTTAAAACTGTGAGAAAATTAACTTCTCTTTGTTAAAGCTTTCACTTGTGGTGTTTCTGTTATAGCAGCACTAGATAAGTAAGACAGCAACACTATAGGACAGGGTAGAACCGCTCCATAGGGTTTCCAAGGAGCAGGTGGTAGATTTGAACTGTCAACCTTTTCGTTAGCAGCCGGGCATGTTCCCAGAACGCACCTCCTTCCATACCTGGCCAAGAAGGAGGAAAGCTCTTTGAAAACTAAAAGTATCCTTGTGTTGTACATTTTTTAAAAATAGTACTTTACAATTTACAAAGCAGTTTTACTTCTAGAATTTGCTTAATCTTCACAACAACCTTGTAAGGGTTTATGACTCCATTTTAATATGGAGAAAATGGGGCTTGGAAACTCAGTGTGATTCACACAAAGTCACACAGTGAGAATATGGCAGAGCAGGGACTTGAACCCATATCTCCTGACTTTACAGGCCAGTGCTTTTTCCACTTCTGTGAAGGGGGAATGTGGTATGCAGTGTGGGTGATGCTGTCCTCTTAAATGTTTCTAAGCCAAGCAACTCCACCTTCTTCTGGTCACTGCTGCAGGGACTCTTATTCCAAACGGCTGGCTCCCTCTCACCTGCTAAGTCACCCTGTGGCTCCTTGCCGCCCCTTCTCCTGATGTTGCTGCCTAATGGAGGCAGAATCCCTGGCAGGCTGGGACAATGCAGGCAGCACCTGGCCTGCCTCTTCCCTCTCCTCCCCTCTATTTCCAGGCTCCTACTGGGTAAAATGGAACACTTCTTCACTTTAATCTCTCATTACCGTCCTGCCAATCTGCCCAGGCTCCCCAAATGCCTCCTTACTTTAAGCAAATACGTTTGCATTGCTCTGGGAATAGCCTAATCCTTTTCTCCCTTTTACATGTTAATGGTCTGATTTACAGCCAATGGGCAGTGTTAGGTAGGACAAATAAATAAATAAATAAATAAGCAAATAGGAACCCACAGGAGGCACGAGGGGGCTTCCGGGGTGCTGGTCCTGTTCTATTTCTGGATCTGCATGCTGCTGACACGAGAATGTCACTTGGAGAAAATGCACTAGGCTGTGCACATATAATCTGTGTGCTCTTCTATATGTAAGTGTGTTAGTCATCTAGTGCTGCTATAACAGAAATACCACAAGTGGATGGCTTCAACAAACAGAAGTTTATTCTCTCACAGTCTAATAGGCTAGAAGTCCAAATTCAGGGCGTTAGCTACACGGCAAGGCTTTCTCTCTGTTGGCTCTGGAGGAAGGTCCTCATCATTGATCTTACCCTGGGGGACCCCAGGTCCAAAAAACACTCTTCTCCTGGCACTACTTTCTTGGTGGTATGACACTCTTCTTGCTTCTCGCTTTTATATTCCAAAAGAGACTAACTTAAGACACAACCTAATCTTGTAGACTGAATCCTGCCTCATTAATTTAACTGCCTTTAATCCTGCCTCATTAACATCATAGAGGTAGGAGCTACAACACAGAGGAAAATCACATCAGCTGACAAAACGGTGGACAACCGCATAATACTGGGAATTCTGGCCTAGCCAAGTTGACACACATTTTGGGGGGACACAATTCAATCCATAACAGTACGTTAAACTTCAATAAAGAGATGACCTAGAAAGTTACAAACAACGGACCAGCAGTTTCGTGGTGGTGGCAAACTAGCCATTTGTACTCAAGTAATGGCTGGCAAGTGTGTTGTGGAGGGACAACAGGTTTCTGGTTTCCCTATATTGGGAAAGTGGCCATATTGGATTACTCTAAGGTCTTTTCTAGCCCTGAGAGAAAAGGACTGTGGGATGCTTCCAGGCTAATAGCTCCACAGCAGCCCAAAGGATGGACTGCTCATAGAAACCTACGGCTGGAAGGGAACAAGGATCCAAGTCCAAACCTGACTCTTTGGGCATCTCCTAAGCCTTGCAGGACATTTGGAAGACCCGGTCCCTAACTCCAGAGAGGAAGAGCTACATAATCTCCTAAGTGACCCCATCACATACTTTGACTGAGAAGTCTTAACTTCAGGTCAAATCTGCTCCCTAACTTATCAAAACTCTTTACCACTCGAACTAGGTTACTTTCAAGACCGGATATAAATAGATAAAGGAACACTAGTTAATGGGCATGCACATTCGTGAAGCAGTCTGTAAGTTTATAGTAACTTGCTGTTTCCTGGACATGTCACATTCTTTCACATTTCCAAGTCTGTGGATATGTTGTTCCTTCTGCTGGCATGCTCTTTCCTTCCTTGTTGATGAAGAAAAAAGCCCTTTCGGGGCATAGCTTAAAGGCCCCTCCTCGTTAACACTTGTTCTGCCTGCCCCAGCCTGAGCAATCAAACCTCCTCCATGTTCTAGCGTCAAGAGCAGCTGGTATACATGGCTAAGACAGAACTAACCACTTTGCACGATAATAAGTACTTTATGTTTTTCCAAGGCAGGTTTGGTTTCTTTTTCACATTTTAATCCCCAATGCCTGGCCCAGTGCCTTTTACATAGGTGGTGCTCAGCATATTTCGATGAATGTGCATCCTTAGTTACATGATTTAATGAACTTGGTATCTCATGCATTTATAAAATAAAATAAATCTGTTCCCTGAGCAACTGTTTACAACAGCACTACTTATCATAGCTAAAAACTGGAAACAACCAGAGTGTCTCTCAATAGGCAAATGGTTAAACAAACTATGGTATATCCATACCACAGAATACTACTCAGCTACAAAAAAAAGAACAAATTAATGATACATGCAACAACTTGTGAAAAAAGCCAACCTCAAAAGGTTACATACAATATACTTCCATTCCTGCAACATTCTCAAAAAGACAAAGTTATAGAAACAGAGGACAGACTAGTGGTTTCCAGGGGTTAGGGATGGTAGGAAAGAGGGGGTTGGCGTGACTCTAAAGAGGTGGCACGAGGAAGATCTCTGTGGTGATGGAATGGTTCTGTATGTTGACTGCAGCGGTAGCTACACAAACCTACACCTGATGGATCTGATATGTGTGAAAGGTACATGAGATCTCTATATACCATCTTTGCAACGTGCTGTGAATCTATCATTATTTCAAAATGACAAGTAAATAAATAAACCTGTTCTCTGAGGTCCTTTCTACTGTATAATTGGGTGTACCTATGCTTCACAAGAACCTTTCACATTTCTTAAATAATTTACAATTTTCAAAATGCTTACACACAGATAAAATTACATCATTTCAAAATCACGACAATTCTATGAAGTAGCTGTTCTTATGCCCATTTTACAGGTAAAGAAACCAAGGCTTAGCGATTTATCAAAGGTCACCCAGTTGGTACATGGCAAAGTTACGACTCAAACCTGGCTCAATAATAACTTCTACAGACCTCAGATTTCTCATCTGCAAAATAAGGGGTTTTGGCTAACGTGGCCTCTAAAGATGTATCCAGTTATAACAGCAAAAGGCTTGTGTACTTTTCGTGTTCTAGCTTTCCTTTTTCAGAGTTAGCATAAGGGTCTGGCAATATAAGTAAAAACTGAACTGCAATTCAGTAACTGGACCTACAGAGCAGGCTCACCCAGCCTGCCACGGCACAGAGGGATTAGCATTATGGAGCTCGTGGTGTTTGACTGGAGGCTCCCTTCCAAAATCTCCATTATCCCAAGGCTAAGAACTGTTGGGATGAGAATCGCAGTGGGCCCTTGGACCTCCATGTTTCTAGGATGCCCTCCTACTCGGGCATGCTTCTGCTTCTCTGCTTCTAATTCCCCACTCCCCATCTCCTGGGCTTCATTCTGTCACAATCCACTGACCCTAATTCATGACACTCTCCATGCCAAGGAGGTGAGCTGTGAAAATGTCTTACCAGATTAGTGAAGATGTATGTGTAATAGGCTGACACCATCCCTAGTTCAGCTGCCTGCAGAGGGAAGAGAAGGAGATTAGAGAATGAAACAAAAATCCACTTGAAGTGAATGAGCAATGACGACTCTAAGAGTAATTTTTGGGCCCACTACCCTTTGGAGTCATGCAGAGTACAGCGTCTTGATTGGTTCTTAGACTTTCTTTGATCTTGGAGGATGAGAAACAAACACTGGCCTCAAGAGCAGGGTCTCTCTACCTCTACCTACTCCCTAGCCCTGCCGTTGATGCTCATTGTAGCTGACGTGCTCGTGTATGCACAGTGTACTCTCGTGGACAGAACCAGATATTTTGAGAACCAAAATGACCTTTGGAGAAATGAAATAAATAATAAAACAGGCTATAATACTTTAAAATCACCACAGCTATTTCCTGGGATCTTAAAAGCTTGCAGGTGGCCATTCAAGGCACAATGATTGGTCTTTATTTGCCTGGAGCAACAGAGGAAGAATGAGCATCAAGAACAGAAGGAGGATAAGGGACGTGTAGCTAAGTGCCTCCATGAACAACTGCCTCCTTTGCCATGAGACCAGAAAAATTGCATGGTGCCTGGCTACCATTACTGAACATTTTGATCAAAGATTCTATAGAAGAATCCCAATCGATAGGCAGTAAAATGTAGAACAGAATTTAAAAATCTCACGGACTCCAGACTTCCCGGAGCCATGAAGATTGGATGAACCCCTGAAACTACTGCCCTGAGATAATTTTTAAACTTTAAACCAAAAATATCCCCTGAAGTCTTCTTAAAATCAAACAATACACCCACTCCTCGCTGATTGACATGGTTAGGTTCCAAAGGCCAGGTTGTTAATTTGAAAATCAGCATTATGCAAAAATGGAGGATGGCTACATCAGATCACAAAATGGAGGATGACTACATTACTACACAACTGCCAAATTACATCATTATGTACTGCCAAACCACTGAGAATCATGGCCTGCCAAACTGACACATAACCTTAGCCATCATAGCCAGCGTTAGTCTTGCCTCGCAACTTGGCATTCGATACTGCCAGACGTATGGGATTAATGTGCAAAATACACATAGATTTTTTACTATTGTCATAAATGCAAAATATCGGATAACAAGATAGTGGATAAGTGAGGAATAGGTGTAGTTTAGCTTAACTAGTAAAAAATGCCTTGAGCATTAAACTCTTTTAATAACTATCTATATGGGATCAAATTGACAACAGCAACTTGAAAGATAGGAACCTGAGGGGGCAGTGAATTTATGTTAATTGGGGAGGAACAACTCAGAAAAGGAGGGTGAGAATAGTTGTGTAACTCAAAGAATGTAATCAGTGTCACTAAATGGTACATGCAGAAACTGTTGAATAGGTGTATGTTTTGCTTTGTATATTCTCAACAACAAAATAAAAAAAAAAAATTTCTCCATGACTATTAACAACAATAATGGCTAACACTTACCCACTGTTTAGTAGGTGCAGGTCCTATGAAAGCATTTTATACGGCTTAACTAGATGAGGTTAGCACTATTACTTCTCCCCATTATACAGCCAAGGAAACTGACACACAAAAGCGCTGAGTAACTCGTGTAAGATCTCATGTCTCATAAGTGGTCTAGATGAAATTAAAGCCAGGCAATCTGATTTCAGTACTTTTAACCAAACTATACTAGCCCTTGACAACCAGGATACCAATGGAAAGTACTAAAACAATTCTCCTAAGGGCTGTGGCAGAGGACAGAGTCTGGAGGTTGCTGGCAATTCCCCAGTTAACTCCACCCCTCTCTTGTCCACTCAAGAAAGGCTGTCAGAAGGCAAGTGAGACTCCTAAGAGTATTCTTGGATCTACGGCAACGTAGGAAACAAGTGAATCATTTGCAAACTTTGGTACTTTATTAGTAGTAAGTAACAAGTTGCTGGTGACATACTTCACACTTGATCAGAGCGCACCAGCGTGTCATCATTCCACAGCTGAGAACTGCTACCTCAGAACAGTCTCCCTTTTGTCTGATCCTTGTACCCGTCATAAATATCCCTAACCAACCTTCGCTGCCACTGTGCCCGGCTTTGAGTGTGACAGGTGCTACAGAAACTGACAAGGAGATCAGTGAATAATGAGCCCAGCTCTCCCCAGGGCCTGCAGCCCTCCTGACGGTCTTCTAGATTTTCATAATGTATCCTGCAGCCCCGGGGCCACCAGGAAACCATTTTTGTCATGACTATTGAGTGCATGGGGGAGAAACAAGACCAAGGATGATTACCTTTTTCTCTCACATGGTCTTTAGCTCCCAAGGAACTCAAATAAGTTCGTGAGCATCCTTGTAGAAACCCTCACAGGCTCCTAGCAGGACATGCTGAGGGTAACTACATCACCATCATTCAAAGGGGTAACTGAAGTGCAGGAGGGCTTAGTGAGTGGGGCAAGGTCATGCTGAGACTGGCAATGGAGCACAGGGCCTCTTATCTGGAGCCTCCTCTTCCTCTACGCAAAGGTACATTTCCTCCTGCATGTCCAAGGGGATGGTAGGGCCTGATGACCCCCTCCCCACACAAACAGATACTCACACTGTCCATATGATAGTGCTGCTGCCTCCTGCCCCCGCTAGAGGAGGCTCCCCTTCCAGGAGGCTCACTCCCTTACAACATGGTCCCGCTGGCTAGAGGAATGGGCTGGGGTGGGGCGTGGGGCTGGGAGAGGGCATAGTCAGATGGTTAAAACCCATTTTGTGAAATCTGCTGTCCTAAAGATGAAAGACAAGAGATCCTTGGTTTTTAAGACCTGAATTCTGGGTAAACATGGAGTTTGTTGCCAGAACAGCCGCTCAATAAAGTACAGGATTACTCTGCAAATCCCCCTGAAATCAAGAGACAGCAGAGTGCTGCAAAGCTCTGTGGGCCAGGCTCACATACACACAGCTCGAGTCTCCCAGAAGCTCCCTGTGCGCTCTGCTCACATGGCCTTCCCATACGATGCCCATCCTCTCGGGGCCCCAAAAGGCCCTGCTGGCACCCCCTAGCCGGGAGGAGTATGGAGCCCTGGGGAAGCATGAAGATCTCCTGGGGCCACTAGAAAATCAAAACTGGAAAAAAGACAGAAAGAGTCTCCCTGAGCCTCACTGGACACTGGTCAGCTTGGCTCCAAGGTCATGGGGGTTGAGGCCAATAGGTGATCTCTGGAAAGCTGGCCACTGGCCACCCAGCTGAACCATTTGTGAATCGTAATCATTAGAGGCTGTGTTTCCTTCAAAAGGGTAGCCACTGGAAGCATTTTTAATGAAAATGCCCAGTACTGGCAAGATCGCTGTAAGGCAGGCACGCCTATATGCTGCTGGTGGGAGTGTGAACTACTACAGCTTTTCTAGAAGGCAACTGGAAAAATCAGATCAAAATCCTTGAAAGCACGCACACTTCTAACTCAGTAATTCCATTTCTAGAAATTTATGTAAGAAAATATTCATGAATGTGCATAAAGATTTATGTTTGAAGGCGTGCATCGCAGCAGTATTTATTACAGCAGAAGACTGGAAATGGCTGGTATCACCAACAATACAGAGATGGTTAAATAAATTATGGTACATCCTTATGATAGGAAATGATGCAGCCATTAAAACGGTATTTGCAGAAAAATATTTAACGACACGGGAAAATGCAAGGCATATAATTAAGTGAAAAAAGCAGGTGACAGAAGAACATGGAAAGTATGACGGTAATTTTGGAAAAGAAAACATGTCCGTAAAGACAGAAGAGACAGACACCAAAATTTAATAGTGGTTATCTTCTGGGTGATGGGCTTATAAATGATTTTCATTTTCTTCTATGTACTTTTCTGTATTTTCCAAAATTTCAAGAATGACCTTGTAGTCATATTATTAAAAAATAATAATAAAGCCCAGGCTTCTATGCTGGAAGCCATGGAAATATTCCAGCTGGGGGTGTCTGGGCTCCAGCTACTGCACAGGGAATTGTGTGCTCTGACCTGTCGTCCACGAGGGGGCTGGGAGCACATCTATCTCCCAAGCTGAGGCTCTTACTTCCTGCTCCCCAACTTCCCAGAGGAGGACCCCTCACCTCAGCCTGTCTCTCTGCTCCCTTGAAACATAGAGGAGCTTTTCCATCCTTGATGCCTTCATTTATCATAGTCCCAGACATGAGAGAGGAAATAAAAAAGCAAGGGAGAAACTGTGTGTTTGTGAAGGAGACAGAAAGAGAAGGATGGGTGTACGCATGCACACAGACAGACATGGCTTTGGAGCTGTGGAAAATCACTATAGCAACGGGCTGAAGGGACAGCCCTCAGTACTAAGAGAACTCATTCAAATCTCTTATTAACTCTGAGACAAAAAGTAGCTCGGGAGAGGGCTCAGAGGGAGAGGAAGAGACAATCATCCCAGTGTCTGCCGGGCTCCGCACAGCTTGGCAGAGGTTAACGAGGTGCCTTGCTCCCCCACTGGGAGATGGCAGGTTGTGTTTGAATGTGTAATTAAAATAGCATTACAGCAACCATAGCTCTTAACCACTACGCCACCAGGGTTTCCAAAATGGCATCAGAAAAGGCCAATGGGCTGGAGAGGCTGGGGGTTGTCAAAGGCATGGAGGAGCCAGGAATCAGGGTCCACTCTAACTGAGGTTGCACGCCTAGCCCAGTCACCAGCCCAGGAATTGTTGCAGGCGGCTGCAAGGCTGCCCACTGTTTCTAGCTATTTGTCGAGGCAGGGCCCCCAGGTACCTGACTTCTCTCTCTCTCTCTCTCTGTCTAGCTTCCACACATGTGTATCCTCACTCAGGGCTGGCACTCTGCCTCTCTGTATTTGGAGGGGTAGGGGTGGGTGAAACTGCCTGGGAGATCAGACTCAGGCTGAGTTCTGCTATGTACAGGGCTGGGCCTTGGATACACACATAATCTTACAGTCTCAGTTTTTTCACCTGTAAAGTGAAGATATCATACCTACCTCACATAGTCGTTGAGAGGATTACATTGGAAAATTACATGGAAGCACTTTGTAAACCACTGTATACCATATAAGGATTATACACGGGGCACATAATCAGCAATGCACACTGGTGTAACTGTCCTAGTTGTCAAAATACAGAAATACTTCTATACTGCTTGACAAATAGCCTCTGCCAGGAGCCCCCAAGCACCCCGCCCCACCACCCTAGCCCCTCTTAGGAACCGAGGGACCTCTCCAAGAGCCCCTGTCCAGGTTAAGGTTTGGCCAGTGTTTAAGTCGGTTGGTGCCCTGCTGCACCAGGTGTTAAATACCATGATCCTGCTTTCTCCTTTAAGCTTTCAGGAATCACACGTTGAACTTGAAGTATAGAGACAGGTTTGTCAATGGGTTCAGCACATAGCCCCTCAGGCCAAGCACAGGAGAACACCCAGGCTAGGAGGGACTCCAGGAGGGAGGATGGGTAGAGAAGGGTCATCTCTGGTGCCCATCAGCCCCGCCCAGCCTGGCTCGCACCTTGAGGAGGATGGTGTGGGACATGGAGGCGTTGGCGTGGATGATGATGGTGGCTGTCTTGTCATCCCGGATCTCCTTGAGGAGTGGGGTGGGGTCCCGGGTGTCGTCCAGCATCCGGACTGAGAGTGTGTCCTTGGAGATAAGGAATTGCCGGAGCAGCTTCTCTAGGTTTAAAAGGCCTGGAGGGGGAGAGAGGATGAAGCCCCTGAGGATCTGAGGTCTGCCTTAGGAGTCGCTGGGGCAAAAATGGGATGAGTAAAGGCTGGAGGCAGGGGTCACGGGCCTGACTCCGATTCTGGTGCTAAGTCGCTGCACCGCATCCTAAGCAAGTCTCTCAACTTTTATGGGTTTCACCATCCCATCCAAAATAAACAGAAATCTCCTCAGCTCCCATGGCCTCCCCCACTCCCTCCTGGAACGTTCTTTAAACTGAAAAGGAAGCTTCCGCGGGTTGTGTAAGAGACCATGAAGCCTGGGTTTCTTTCTCCAACTTGGCCATTTACTCCCCGTGTGCTCGGCCTTAGTTTCTCCCTCCGTGAAAGGAGAATCGTCACAGAGGCCAGCTCGTAGGGCTGTTGTGAGGACTGAGTGAGGTAGCATGCCAAGTGCTTAGCCCTGTGCGATACACATAGTAAATTCTCATTCTGACATCAATCTCCATAAAAGCCTTCGTGCCTGTCTTGGAGGTGGGGGAGCAGTTCCCTCAAGATCACAAGGACCAGAAAACAGGTCTAGCAAAAACCCTTTGAACTCCTCAAAGCATAGTGGCTACATTCAGACAAGGTATTACTATGATTATAAAAGAAAAGGCTTTGAACTGCACTCCAACAGGCAACAATATGGGGTCCAGAAGAAAATGGAAAACTGATTGCGAGCAAAGGGCTCTCTCTCCCCCCAAGAGCTATCTGCTGCCTAAGGAGTGATGGTAGGAGGAGGGGCTCCAGAATGATATCGCTGAGACAAAAGAGTCTCAATTTTACTTTTCTGTGGAAAGGCAGGACAGAAGGGTGTGTGTGTGTGTGTGTGTGTGTGTGTGTGAGAGAGAGAGAGAGATAGTGTGGTGGGGGTGTATACGTGCGTGCCTGAGTGTATGTCTGAATGTATGTGAGTGTGTTTGCACATGACTGTGTATGTGTGTGAGTGTGTGAGAGAGAGTGTGTGCACCGGTGTGTTGGGGGAGGGGTTTCCTGCCAAAGCAGTGGTCTCAATTCCCATTAAAAGAGACATGTAGGCATTTGCTCCCAAAAGCAACAAGCAAGAGCAACATGTATTGAACTCTTTTTGTATTCCAACAGAGTGTTAAAATGTTACCTGGTTTATCTCATTAAATCCTCACAACAGTCCTATGAGATCTGACAATCCCACAGGATGGAGGGGAACGTGAGGCTGGGAGAGGATGAGTCACTCACCAGACACTAGTGTCTACACACTGGATTGTGGGGAAGGGGTAGTTTTCTAACCAGTCAAAGGTCCCAGTGCTGCTGGTTTCTGTACCGGCTAAGGGGACATCTGAAATCAAATTTGAGGATGTCCTGAATACAACCCCCAAAGACTCCTCCCCGCCAAGATTACTCCCCCTCGTGACCCTCGGGAATCAAAAGGCCACACACATTCAAAAGTGCTGTTGAAGAGCATCTCGTCTACCTCCCTCATTTTGTAGCAATGTGACATGACTTGCCCAGCCACACAGGAACACGGTGACATAGCTGGGACCCCAGCTCCTATTTTCTGACCCCCACCCAACCTTCCTCCCATGAGACCAGGCTGCCTTTTAGGGCAAAACACACCTGGAGATAGCAGGCACACCCTCCAGGAGGAGCTCAGGGACATGCTTCTGGGGACTCAAGGGAAAGAAAGCCTACACTTCGTGTGTGCTTCGTAACAAGAAGGAAAAGGGGGCAGGACTGGAGCCTGAGGCCTGGCACGATGGAGACAGGAACTCTGGGAAGGTGTTGCCAGCCTCTCTCCTGCCATCAGGTCCTGAGAAGGCTTTCCAGGTTGCTGGAAGGCCATGGCAGGGAGGGGAGATTCCCTGGGAGGGTCTATTATTTATAAGCGGGCTTCAGAAGCAGCCCAGCCATGTAAGCCACGACATTGGCTGGCCTTTCCTCTTTCTGTGTAGGGCCCCCCTTGGAGACTTGCAAAGATCCACAGCTATCTGGGAGGCAGCCCTAAGCTCCTCACAGTTCCTCATTACCGGCCTCCAAAAAGAATTTCAATGCCTGGGCACCTCTTGCCAGCCCAAACAAGATCTGGATCCAAGCTTAGGGCCAGCCCTCACTGGCTATGTGACCTTCAGAAGTCACCTAACCTCTCTGAGTCTCCCTTCTTCATCTGTAAAATCGGTATAAAAAGGTGAGAACTCAATGAGATCCTATATGAAAGTCCACAGTGACCTGGAAAGCGCCACAGGCATGTTCCTTCTCTTGTGTTTATCACCACAGGAGCTCAAAGGCTTTTGGCATGCAGAATAGAGCGAGCGAAGTCCAAGTCTGTACAACCAGCACTCAGCCGGTATGTCCTAAGTGTTAGCACTGTGCTAACAAGACACTAGGAAAAGAGGAGGGGCCAGATATAATCGCTGTCCTCCAGGAACTTGTAGCCGGGCGACTTCCAGCTAAGTCTATAACCAAGCTCAAGCCACATCCCTATTTTGTTTAGTAAGGAGCCCTGTCGGTGCAATGGTCAAGTTATTGACTGCTAACCGAAAGGTCAAGGGTTCGAACCCACCAGCCACTCTGAGGAAGAAAAGATCAGGAGATCTGCTCCCGTAAAGATTACAGCCTAGGAAACCCAATGCGGGCAGTTCTACTCTGTGTTATACGGTCACTATGAGCCGGAATCAACTCAACAGCACACAACAACAATATCTTGTTTAGTGGCCTAAATTAATCTGGTCTCTTTTGGGGCCCTCACATCGCCCAATATGTAAAATGGAGAGGAGAGTCACTGCATCTTCCTGAGAGACAATGTGAAAAGCAAAATTCCATCTGGATAAAGGTAAGAGCTCCTGACCCGAAAGACACTGTAACAAGGAGTAGGGGAGGCTATAGAGTCGCAAACTCCTAGAGTCTCAGCCATCTCCTTGGCTCGAGGCAAGCTCTGCCTGGGCAAATTATGGAAAAAGGGACCTCCTCAGTGGGTGAGGGACACCGGAGCTGGAGATGGTGAACAGGGGAGAGGTGGCAGAGGCAGACCCCACAGGTCCAGGCATGGCGACACCAAGAATCTCTGGAGCCCAGCTAGGACAGAGGCCAAATCCCCGGGGCTGCTCCAACAGGCAATGACATTCACTGCTGAGATGGGGTGCTTGGGGGATGACAACAGCATTACGTATAGCATGGTGCTACCTGGCAAAGACAGCCCAGGAGCCCCTTATTCCTTGAAAATTGGCAGACACGCTGAGCTCCCTGGAAAAAGAGCCCCCCTCCAGATGTCAGATGACAATTCTGGGGAACCTGCTCCACAGTCCCCAGCATCCCCCACCACCCTATCCCTTGGTGTGCTCTGCTGCCCTTTAAGCAACGAAGGACCATCACTCCTCCAGCTCATCCCATACACTTCCTGTGTTTGTTGAGGGCGTGGGGGGCCAGGAGAGGGGAGGGGCGGCAAGTCCTTGGAATTTTCAAGTTTCATGCCCGGAATCACTTATCAGTTAGTCATTCTTTTTCCAAACCTCCACAGCACCTGGTGCAGCAAAAAGAGCACAAGGACTAGACATGAAGCCCAGCCAGGTCAGTGCAGGAGGCTCGCCCAGCCCTGCTGTGCTCAGTGTCCCTTATTGGAAAATTGGGGGTCATTAGGGTGTCAAGCAAGGAGAACAGAGTCACCTAGACGGTGCTTAACAAATCAGGTCTCCCACTCATTCCCTCCCCTTCACACCCTAAATGTCCCTCACCACATCTCAGCTCTCTAGGTGTCACCCACTTCACTTTTCCCAAACCCTGACAGGACTTATTATCCAATCCACATACGGAGCTCTTGGTTACAAATCATATAAAATATTTGATTGCATGTGTGTGTGTGTGTGTGTACACATACAAATATACACAACGACAGTTGCTGAGTTGATTTCAACTCACTGAGACCCCCTTGTGTGTCAGAGCAGACCCAAGCTCCATAGGGTTTTCAATGGTTAGTTTTTCTGCAAGTAGATCACCAGGCCTTTCTTCCAAGGTACCTCTGGGTGGACTTCAGCTGCGAACTTTTTGGCTAGCGGCTGAGCGCTTAACTGCTTGTGCTACTCAGTGACATTACATAGTATGTATGCATATACATAATTATGTCACAGTGATGGGTATTTATTTTTAAAAAAAAAATTTTTTTACTAACTAGTAATTAAACTCCTAGAGCTCAGTGATTCTACCTCAAACCAGTGTGGGGCATGTTGCACAGGACCTGCTGGACTGGACTGGAGCACTGTCAAGGGAAAACAGAGACTAAGTCCTAAGGCCTTGGTAGCAGCAGTGCCAGGCCGAGGGAACTGACACAATGTCACTAAGGGACAGATGAAGGAAGGGGCTGCCTAGCCTGGAGAGCAGGAGCCTCAGGGGGCTATTGCAGCTGTCTTCTAGAGTGAGAAGGGCTGCAGAAAGCAGATTTGCTCTTGGCAGCCTCCAAGAATAAACCTAGAAACAATAAATGGGTGGAAGTTACAGGGAGACAGACTTCAGCTCAATTTAAGAAAGAACCTTCTGTTGGAACTATCTGAAGGTGCAGCAGGATGCACCATGAGGTAGTGAGTCCCCCATCATTGGAGGTAGTCGAGGAAAGACTTAAGTCCCTCTTGAGGACTATTGTAGAGAGAATGAAACCAGTGCATGAGAAGTCAAACTAGAAGAACTATGATGTCTTCCTGGCCCAGAGATTATCTAATTCTATAAATCAGAAAGAGGATACTTTTTTATTCTAGGCACTAGAAGGAATCTAAAGAGAAAGCGTGGTTTAGTTACACTAGGAGTATTAGGAGTTACTACTCAGCCAGTAGGAGAAATGAGGTCTTGATACATGTTACAGTATGGATGGAGCTGGAAGACATTATGCTGAACAAAATAAGCCAATCACAAAAGGACATATATTGTATAACCACATTTATATAAAAAGACAAGAAAAGGCAAATATATAGAGACCAAAGGTTATTAGTGGTTACCAGGGGTGGGAGGAAGGCGAAAAAGGGGTTAACAGTAATGGAAAAATTGCACTGATTAAGGGCAGGGCTGCGCAGCCGCTTATTATAATTGCTGTCAGTAAGTTGTTCACTGTGAAAGTTGAATTGGCCAAAGTTATGTGATATATTATAACAACAACAACAAAAAGGGTAGTTGCTGAGGCTGCTTATACACAACCAAATACCTCTGGGATTTGGCTGCTTGGTTTGGAGGTTTACGGTCATGGTGTCTTGGGACATCCCAGTGAATCTGCTTAGTAACGAGTTTAGTGCTTCTGTTCTACCTCCTAGTTCGTTGTGTAGTGCCTGGGGTCTTAAAAGCTTGCAAGTGGCCATCCAAGGCACAACAATTGTTCTCTATTTATCTGGAGCACAGAGAAAAAAGGAGAGCCAGGAATAGGAGGAGGATGTGGAGTGCGTGGCTAATTGCCTCCATGAACAACTGCCTCCTTTGCCATGAGGCCAGAAGACTGGACGGTGCCTGGCTACTGTTACTGACATTTTGATCAAAGATTCTATAGAAGAAGGTCAATCAAAAGGGGGAAAATGCAGAGGAGAATTTTAAATTCTCATGGGCTCTAGACTTTCTGGAGCCATGAGGCTGGATGAACCCCTGAAACTATTGCACTGAGATAATCTCTAAACCTTAAACCAAAAACATCCCCTAAAGTCTTCTTAAAACCGAACAATAGTTTAGCTTAACTAGCAAAAAAGGTCTGTCTTGAACATTGTGCTCTTTAAAGAACTATCTATATGAATCAAACTGACAACAGTAAATGGAAAGACTAGGTAGGAACCTTGGCGGGGCATGAGTTTATGTTAATGAGGGAGGAACGACTCAGTAAAGGAGGGGGACAATGGCTGCACAACTCAAAGAATATAATCTATTAATCAATAAATTGTACCTGTAGAAACTGTTGAATTGGTGTATGTTTTGCTGTGTATATGCTCAATAACAACAAAATAAATAAAATTTAGAAGAAAAAAAAATCATCTGATCCTTTGGGAACAAAAAAGCTTATTAGGAGTTTGTTTCAGTCCAGTTTGGCATTTTCCATTTACCATAGGCAGTTGCCACCAGACGGGTAAAAAGCTGCTCTCCTCCCAGTCCCCCTCCTCAACCTCCATTCCAGCCTTCCTCTCTTGCTCGACCCTTGGCCCAGCAGGGGGCCTGTCTGCCAAGTCTAAGGCTGAGAGGGACCTCGGGAACCTATTAGTCTCACTCAGGAGGCAGCAGGATGGATCGATGAGAGACTCAGCAGGCCAGCTGTTCTGGGAAGAGGAGAGAGGCTGGCTCTGGAACAGGAAGGTGGGGTGCCAGGAGGGCTGGGAAGAGGATGGAGAGGCTGTGAAAGGCATAGCCAGGGTTGGACATAGCTGCAAGTCAGGGACACGGACACCTAAGTGATGAGTCTGCAGGGGACACAGAAAACCCTTGTATCAAAAATAAAATAAAGAAAACACCCCTTCAGTCTGCCTGCTCCTTCTTCCACTGCCGGTTCCCTTGGCTTAAGGCTCTGGTCTTGGAAAATGCTAATCTTCCCAGGTGGGGCAGCACTTTTCAATCTTGTGGGGGGCACTGCAGAGAATGGTGGGAGGGATTTAATGAGATGATAGGAGTTCAGCACTGTGCGTAGTGCCCTCAACCTCCTTACTCTTAATTCCCCTTCCCTACCAGGCACCTTCAGTCTCAGGGCACACTCCGGCTAGACAGAGAGAGGATGACTGTCCAAGACATCACCAGGCAAGGAAGGGGCGGAGAACAGGGAACTGCAGTGCTTGAAAGATGTATTTCATCTGTTGCTCAATCTTGTCCCATCCCACACCTGGGCTCGGCCTCAGGAACAGGCAGGAGGGGCAAGATGAGGGCGGCAGAGGAGAGGGATAGAGGAGCAGGCCAAGGCACTCACTGACGAGAGGACCGTCTTCCTGCCTGCCTGGCTTGGCCATCAAGACTGTCACCTGCTATGATGGCGCCTCTGCTTCAAGCAGCCTCCTCTCTTCAGGGTGTCTGTCACCAGCTTCGGCCTCAGCTATGGAGGCCCAGTGAGCACCCCTAACCTGACAATAGCCTTCAGTGTTTGCTAAGCTCCTTCACTTGCACAGTTGATCCAACCCACATGACTGCCCTGGGAGGTAGCTATTATTAATCCCTGTGTAACAGAAAAAATAGCAGAGGCAAGAGAAGCTCAGTGATGAAGCTGAGGCCAACTGGACTGAGCCAGCATAAACCCAGGCTTTAGACCTGATTTCAAACTGATTCACCATTCAGGTTGGCACAGAAAGGCTTCAGTCTCCTGTAAAATAGGTACGGTGGTCCCTGGGTTCTGGCTCTTTCAGTGTCAGAAGGGGAGGTAATAGGAACCACGTGACCTTGAACACAATGTAATTTCTCTTTTCTACATGTATACAATGAGAATACTCATAGAGCCCACCTTATATGGTTATCATGAGATTTAAATGAGATAATTTGAAATTTAAAGGAGATAATACAAAAATCAAGGAGCCCTGGTGGTGCAGTGGCTAAAGTGTTCAGCTGCTAACCAAAAGGTCAGCGGTTTGAACTCACCAGCTGCTCTGCGAGAGGATTCCAGTCTGCTTCCATAAAGATTTACAGCCTTGGAAACCCTATGGGGCAGTTCTACTCTGTCCTATAGGGTGAATCAAGATCATTTCAACAGCAACGAATGCAAAATCCTTAGCACAATGTTTGGCACATATTAAGTGCTCAGTAAATGGTTAATTGTGTATCATAAAGAACAAAAGGCCTCCCATAGAGCCTCCTAGGGGTGGCATGGGGAAGGCCCACTACTGACCCCCATAAAAAAAACATGCAGTTGTCGCCTGGTAAATTCCAACTCTTGGTGACCCATGTGTGCAGAGTAGAAATGCATTCTGCAGAGTTTTCAAGGCTAACTGATCTTTCGGAAGCAGATTGCCTTTCTTCCAAGGTTTCTCTGAGTGGGTTCGAACTGCCAAGCTTTTGATTAGTCGTCAAGCACTTAACCCTTTGCGCCACCCAGGGACTTCTATTACTTTCATACAGGGCCCTGGTTCTCATTCCCTACTCCCTACCCTCTTCCTCTCACCATAACCTACTGCCAGCACCCAGTCTTGCAGAATGTGGTAACAGTAATTAAATGTGTATCATGCTCTGGGCCCACTTTCCACCCCATTACCCTGAGAGGTATGATTACACTCATCTTTAGCCTGAGAAGGAAACTCAGGCTCAGAGCTGTGGAGTGACCCACTTAACATCACACATAAGCAGTGGAGCTACTTGGTTTGACTCCACACAGTTCTCTGTTCATGGCACCATCCTGTCTTTCTCTTTGGCAGCACTTCCTCCCCAGGAGCAGGGACCACCTCAGGATCAGAGTCTGCTCCTCTCCAACAACCTGGACTGGGTTTAGTGACCACAGGACTAATGGCAGAGCCGAACATCACCTCACCTCACCTCATCTCGCTGTGCTCCATATCCTGACCTAAAAACCAAACCCAGTGCCATCGACTCAATTCCAACTCAAGTGACCCTATAGGACAAAGGAGAACTGTCCCAAAGGTTTTCCAAAGAGCCGCTGGTGGATTCGAACCGCCAACCTTTTGGTTAACAGCCAAGCCCTTAAAACCACTGCACCACCAGGGCTACAGGTCCTGGCCTGGCCTCGTTTAAATGGGATTTGAGGAAGGAAGGAAGAAATGGAAAACCTGGGTGCGCCAAGAATTTCCTAGGTGTGGATATTGAGTTACGCACTCTGTATATGTCATCCTAGGTAATGTCCTCAGCCATCCTGGGAGGCAGGTCTCATTATCCTCATTTTAGAGACCAGAAAATGGGCTGAAAAGAGGCTGTCACTTTTCTAAGAACACACAGGTAGTAAATAAGTAGTGAGAGATACAGAGACACAGGACACATAACAACAACAACAAAAAATACTTAGAAAGAAACACCAAAAAGAAGGATTATTTGAGCCAGATACAAAGATGCCAGGGAAACACAGAGCATACTACGCTCATGACCACAAGGAATCTGGGTCCCTCCCGAGGGTCTCAACAGGTAGCTCTGTGGCAGGGCAGGGTGATCTTATCAAACTGGCCTCAGAGGTCCCAGCTCTCCTTGGAATTCCCCAAATAGCCAACGTCCCCTTGCTCTAAGGGGTGAACGGGACAGCCCCGCCTGAGCCCCTTACCACATCTCCGCCCCTGCCTCATCAGAACTGGGTACTTGCAAATCAGTAATTGTGATTTTTTTCCCATTAAAGAAAAGTAATTTAACCCTCAATACATCTCTATTTAATCCAAAGCCTGCTTATTAAAAATCTACTTCGGGGAAGAAGCAGAACAAGTAGCATGATTCCCTGTGGAATGATCATAGTTATGCCTCATTTTGACGACTGGAAAATAGAATTAGATTCTGTTCCTAATTCCACTTGCAGTGTCTCTCAGCTCTGCACCATAAGGAAGATGGAAGTATCTCCTCCCGAGCGCTGAGCTGTATCTCACTTCAGACCCTCATTTTCTCATCCTTTGATTAGATTTTTAATCCTCTTTGCCCCGAACCTCTCCTCTTCTGTCCCATCTTCCTTCCCCTGGCTTGGGTAGGTGGGGAGCGCCGTCATTCAACAGCCTAGATGGATGAGTTTTCCAAGTAGCGGTGGCATTGTATAGCTGATAAGACCCGCCCTGGCTGCCGGCTGGCCCTCTCCTACACCTGGGCAGCCTCATCCTCTCCAGGCCTTGTCTGTACTCAGCCACCCTACGCCCTTGCTCCAGGAAGGAAGGTGATGCTCTGCTCTAGAGATCCCTGTCCTGTGACACTGTGCCTGCCAGCTGGAGCCCTCACTCTGTCTCCAGATGCTGCTCTGAGGCTGTCCCTGTAGACCAGGGGGATGTAAGGGGCCATGGAGGAGGAAGCACCAGGTTGAGAGGCAAGGAGCCTGAGTTAGAGTGTTGGCTTTACCATGTATCCACTGTGTGACCTTCAGCAAGTCCCAAGACTCCTTTTCTAGGCTTTAGGATGACTGGGGGAGGAGGATAAAAATGTGAAAACATACTGAAAGTGCTTTGCAATCTGTATGGAACTGTCTGAAGGTCAAAGAATGTCATAATTGCAATAAAAGGAGCCCTGGGCTGGGAGGCAACAGTGCCTAACATAGCACTCAGCACATAGGAGACGGTCAACAAACATGTGAGCAACTCATTTTCCAAACCCCAGTAAGAGTTGAAGAAGAGGAAAAAGGGACCAGCCTATAAGCAAGAAGGACTGTGGCTAGACACAAGAAAGAACTTCCTGTCAGGGTGTGAGACATTACACCAGCACTGAGGAAGATGGCAGGATCATCTTTGCCTGCAGATATTTGTAGCCTGTCCTCTGCCCCTCAACGCCCTCTGTATGTGCGGGGACGCTCTAGTTCACTACTGCTTGAGGGGAGAATCCTTGATTCCATTACACCCTTCCATAGTGCAAGGATGGCCACATGGTGGAACTCAGCAATTCCCAATTGTGTTCCACAAAATACCAGTGTCCTGTGGAGTATAAAAATGGCATCCTCCAGGGTTTCAGGGCTGTGATGGTTAAGGTTGTGTGTCAACTTGGCTGGGCCATGATTCTCAGTGGTTTGGCAGTTATGATGTAATTTGGCAGTTATGTAATGATGTAAGCACCTCCATGATGAGATCTGCTATGAGCAGCCAACCAGCTGAAAGGGAGTTTCCTTGGGGGTATGGCCTGCCTCCAGTATATAAACAGATGGTCCAGCAAGACTCTCACTCTGGATCCTGCATCTGGCTCAACATCATCTGCCTTCTGGTTCTTGGGACTTGAACTAGCAGCTTACCTGCCGATCTTGGGATCCATCAGCCTCACAGCCTGTAAGGAGTGTGAGGGATCCATCAGCCTCACAGCCTGCAAGGAGTGTGAGGGATCCATCAGCCTCACAGCCTGCGGCTACGTGAGTCAGGAGAAGCCTCCAGCCTCATGCCTGACCCACAGACTTGGGACTTGCCAGCCTCTACAATTCATGAGCAATTTCCTCAAGATCAATCTCTTTCCATACACACACACACACACACACACGCACACGCACGCGCGCGCGCGCTTCACTGGTTTCGCCTCTCTACAGCCTAAGACGACGGCCAAACCTATGCGGGTAATGATGAGATAAATACAGGTAGTCCTGGACTTACGATGGGTTACCGTTCTGACGATGCTGTCGTAAGTCAGTTCTGATATAAGTTGAATACCTCATTTTTTTTTTTTTTTTTTTAGTTTTCATTACTATTGCCTTTTATTATCAGTATCTTTATTGATCCAATCTTTACTTGTCTTTGGGAGTTGGAAACATTACATATAAACTGACAGATATATTTTAACACTGTATGCAGTATGTATTACTAATGGTAAGATATGCAAAAAAACAGACCTAAGCGTGGTTTGGTGTAACCAGAATACGCCATAAGTCAGGGACTACCTACCGCTGTTTTAGCTACTGCATATCTCAGAATGTCCATGTTATTGTGTTGGGAATGTCCACGAGGGAGAAATAGAATGAAGTATTATCCAAACTTCTTATTTTCTGCCACAGAGCTCTTTGTCTATGTGGCACTTATCATCTAAAGCAGCACAACTGGATAGAGCTTCCTGTGATGAAGGAAATGTTCTATATCAGTGCTGTTCAATATAGTAGTCACTCCCACATTGTAGCTATTGAGCACTTGAGATATGGCCAGAAAGACTGGGAAATGAATTTATTTTGTTTACTCTTAATTAATTCAAATTTAAATTTAAGTAGCCACATGTGGCTTGTGGCTACTGTGTTGGTCAGCACAGCTCAAGAGGAGCCCAGTTGGAGAAATCCTGGTATAATGGTGAAGGTGTACTGGACAGTGATCCAGGAAACCTGGGTTCAAATCCCAGCTCTCCCACTTACTAATTATGGGACTAGGCAAGTTAAGTTACTTTTGAGCCTCAGTTCCCTTTTCTGTAATTAAGGGGGATAGACTCTTTGTTCACTGAGCTCTTACCAACCCCACTCCACGGAACTCCTGCCTGAGAACTCCGGCATATCCTAATTCCCTGAGTCCAGCCTCATCATTCTACTGTCTGCATTGCTTAATGTACACAGACTCTGCTACATCCTTGAGAACAAACACTGTATATCATTCTTCTCTTCTCTCTCACACAAAGCCTAGCCCAGTGCCTGGCCCACTAAATGCTTGTGGACTGAGTGACTGAAGAACTGGTAAAGCCTAGCTCAGTGCCTGGCTCACTAAATGCCTGTGGACTGAGTGACTGAAGAACTGGCAAAGCCTAGCCCAGTGCCTGGCCCACTAAATGCCTGTGGACTGAGTGACTGAAGAACTGGTAAAGCCTAGGCCACTGCCTGGCTCACTAAATGCCCGTGGACTGAGCAAATGAAGAACTGGTAAAGCCTAGCCCACTGCCTGGCTCACTAAATGCCTGTGCACTGAGCGACTGAAGAACTGGTAAAGCCTAGCCCAGTGCCTGGCTCACTAAATGCCTGTGGACTGAGTGACTGAAGAACCGGTAAAGCCTAGCCCAGTGCCTGGCTCACTAAATGCCTGTGGACTGAGTGACTGAAGAACCAGTAAAGCCTAGCCCAGTGCCTGGCTCACTAAATGCCTGTGCACTGAGCGACTGAAGAACTGGTAAAGCCTAGCCCAGTGCCTGGCTCACTAAATGCCTGTGGACTGAGTGACTGAAGAACCGGTAAAGCCTAGCCCAGTGCCTGGTTCACTAAATGCCTGTGGACTGAGTAAGTGAAGAACAGGTGTGCTCTTGTACACATCCAACTTGCTGGTTCTTATCGGGACCTGTCCATTGAAAATGGTGTGGAGTCAACTTTCTTTCTCCAAGTCTGACAGTGTCCAGCTTCTCTGGTCAAATTCCAGTTTTTCGACTCCTATGTTCTTTTTCATGTACTCCAAGCCAATTGCTCCCCCGAAGGCAGACCCATGATTAGAACCACCTTTCCTCTGAGGACATTCCTCTGTGGAGAGACCTCCCAGGGCTCTCGATTGACACAGGACCAAGGCCACATCCCCTCCCTGCCTCTCAACAGGCTCCACACCCTTCCCTGAGCCTCTCTTTCCAGCTTTAACCAATACAAGCTCTATGTTCCTACTGACTTCTCTTAGTCAGACCATCTAGATCTCCGCTCCCCTCCCCTTCTCCTCATCTGGTATGCCCTCTTTTCTATGTTTATTGAAATCTTTCATCCTTCAAGGTTCATCTCATGTCCCACCCTGATCCCAAAGCCTAGTCGTACTACGTACTTGACACTTGGCATAACCTACTCTGTGCTTTCTCATACTGACAGCTTTTACTGCTGTCTGCAGCACAGGGGCCACTGCTCCTTCACGTTCACTAGAGAGCTCTGGAAGGAGCTCTGAACTTGTAGTGAGAAGACTTCAGGCTCTCTTACATTATGCGACCCTGGGCAAGTCATTTCCCAGAGTCTGAGTCTCAATTTCCTCATCTATAACATGGGGAATTCCAATACACCCAAACTCACTGAGTTGCTGTAAACATTAAAGAAAGTATGTAAAAGCATACATAGCTACCAAAACCAAACCCAACCCACTGCCATCGAGTCAATTCCAACTCATAGTGACCCTACAGGACAGAATAGAACTGCCCCATTCAGTTTCCAAGGAGCGCCTGGTGGATCAAACTGCCAACCTTTTGGTTAGCAGCTGTAGCTCTTAACCACTACACCACCAGGGTTTCCATATATAGGTAAACTCGTTGCCATCGAGTCGATTCCCACTCAGAGCAACCATACAGGACAGAGTAGAACTGCTCCATAGGGTTTCCAAGGAGCGCCTGGTGGATTTGAACTGCCGACCTTTTGGTTAGCAGCCGTACTTATTTACCACTATGCCACCAGGATTTCCATACATAGCTAGGACTCGGTTATTTTGTTTCTTGGGTAACACACAATAATTAATAAATATGTGTTGAGTAAATTAATGTGGAGGCAGTCAGGTACGAAGGTCTAGTAAAGTAGGTTATTCTGACCCTTGACAGTGAGGTGGCTTTTGTTTTCCAGTGCGGTAGGGGCTACAGGGTTGAAGAGGGGCTTAAGAAGGCAGATCAGTTCTGAGAAGCCATAGAAAGGGACACTGATTGCAGATGGCATATCTTTGACAATGCAGCGCCCAAAGACGCAGGTAAGTGTGTGGGCAGGTAAGCCGTGCCGGACCCAGGTGCCTGGGGCTCAGGCACTGGGCCCCAGCGGCAGCCAGTGGCCAGCATCTGCCTGTCCATGTGTGAGTACACAGCTGCCACCGGGAGCACACAAATGCACATATTTGCTGGAAGGTGCTGGCTTAAATTAGCTAAATCTCATGAACACTAAATTTTTGTCACAAATTGTCTGAGAGTCAGAGAAAATACATTTCCAAAACCTGCATTTACAAAAAAATGCTTTTTGAGGTATTGACCTTGGACCTTGTTCCATTAGCAAAATGCGCTCTCTGGAGGAAGAAGCTCTTCAACCCATCAAGTACAAATGCAGCCAATTTGATTTTTTCCCCTCTCTCTCTTTTTTTGTGTCTCCTTAACAATGAGGCTGAAAATGTGGGAACTGAGTTTGCAAATGCAAAAAGGCTTGGAGGTTGGTCAATCTTCCTGCAACCCAGTTCTCTGCTCTGTCCATGACCAGCGAGTCCTGGCAAAGGGTGGTCCTGGACCACTCTCTCTCACACCCACACCAGCACAAACAAATATATAGAACAATCACACAAGGACACACACAAATGCCTGAACCATTAGTTACCGACCCACACGATGTGAAGGAGCCCTCCCCTTCCTGGTGTGTCTTCAGCCAGGGAGACAGGGAACCAGTGTCCAAATCCACTAGACTGGTCCATGTGAAGGCAGAACTCAATCCGGGGGCACTTACATTCTGCTTTGGCACAGATGAGGCAGGCAGTGGTGCAGTTGAAGAAGTTCAGGATGCCGGCTACAGCCACGCTGATGTCGGTGTTGCTGGGGTGGAGGTTTAGGGTTGTGAATCTCTGGAACTGGAACTTTACAAACTCCTCAGGGGCCACTTTGAAATGAGGGACCTGGGAGGAGGAGCAAAAATGGGCAGCAGGGAAGATCCAGGATGGGAGAGAGAGAAAAAGCGAGGAATAAGACAAAGCTACAGAGGATGGATTCCTTCAAGACCTTTGCCACACACACACCCTGTCTCTGCGGAAGGCAGAGCTTGCAGGCCCAGGGTGCCCAATCCATGGGAGGAAGACAAGACGATATCCCCGACAGCGCCGAAGAGAGGAAGGCCCAGGACCACAGCCCTGCATAATGCGCTCCGGGCCGCGAGCTGGTGCCTGTCCTTCTGAGATGGTATGATAATAGACCTTTATTCTCAGTGGAGCTGTCTACTGCTGGGCAGGGGGACAGATGACTCTTAAAGGGATAATTCTTATCATATTTTGTTTGTAGTGAATAAATCAGAGCAGAGATGGCTGGAAGACAGAAACAGTGCCCTGGGGACTAAGAGAGGAGTCCCATCATTCCAGCCCAACCAACAGGTGTACAAACCAGCTCCCAACTAACTTTTGGGGGTGAATTCTGGAGCAAGAAGGAAGGCAGGGGTAGCGTTCACCAAAAAGACGCATATGGAGGAGACAGCATCACAAGCTGAGAAGCCACCTAGAGAGCCTCAGGTGGAGCCAGGTAAATAAATACCTGCTTTGGCTTCACTTTGGCTTCATTAGGACACTGTCAGATTCCCTCTGCGTCTATCACTGACATTTCTGGGAGGCACTGCCCCTGCCTTCTGCCTTTCTTCTCCCAGGAAGAGAAATTAACAGGCTGCAAATGGCAGCCAAGGCTATTCAGTAGGTAATAGGAAAGTTAAAATGTAATAAGCCCCTATCCACCTTAATTTTGTTCTGTCACCCTCATCCCTGGTACCTGGAGCCAAGAGAGCTGAAGCCTACCTGGTGCTTCTATCAGAGGTAGATGAGGCAGAAACCTCAGCCCTAGTCCTCAGGTAGGGCCTCCTTATGGGAATGCCAACTTGCAGAAAGTGTGGTAATGATGTTAAAGCAAGTAAGATTTCAGATAGGCAGCAGGAAGAACTTCCTGATGAGGATTTGGCTGGCTTCTAGAACGGGCTATTCAGACATAATTTTAGGAGTTCTCTTTGCCTGGACTGGCTCAGAGGCTATCTTGCCAGGAGCCTGGGAAGATGCTGAGATGGTCTCTGTAGGATTTTGCTACCTCATCCTTCTAAAACTCTGGGAGAAGTTAGGCAGATACCAAGGCTCCTCTGAGAATGGGGTGAAAGCAGAAGTTAGGGAGAAAACCCAAACTCACCTAGGATTAACTCTTGAGCATTAGAAAGACAGCAACCAGTATTTTCCAGCAGAGACTAAAAACTGCAGAACTGGGGAGAACCTAGTGAATTACAAGGACTCTGAAGTGTAAAGTTGACCTGGGGTGTGTCGTGTCATAAAGACTCTTCCATCCCTCGTGTATTTTGCAGTCTATAACATTTGTCTAAAAGGAGTAATGTGTTGGAAATAAAAGTGGACACGAAGGGGCAAGATGGAGGCAATGGCTGGGCAGGGGAAGGGTGGGCTGGCTAATTTACACATCTGAGCATCACTGACCAAAGCCCTCCCTGTGTGGCCATCCAGTCTACCAGGTTCCATTCGCAGCTAACTCACCCCCCAGTGAGTGTGGTAACCTTAGGGATACCCTTGAATCTACAGATCAAGGGTATCGCTAAGGACTTGGGAAGGTGAAGAACAAATGCGTTTTGGAATCCACAGACTTGAGTTTGCATCCAGATTCTGTGGTGTGACTTGGGGCAAACCACGTAACTTATCTAAGCTTTATAAAAATGGAGATAAGAACAGGTGCTTCTGAGAGCTTTGGGAGGGCAAAATGAGCTACCGAGTATGAAGGATGCCACAGCTCAGTACCTAATATGTAACAAGTGCTCAGACAATGCCTTTTCTCTTTTTCTTCCCCTTTCTCCCAATATCTAGGTGCTCCCCCAAAAAATCCTGCAGCTGTCTGTACATGGGGTGAGGGTTGAGGGGCCTCTTCAGGAAGAGGGCACTGATGGGGGTTGTCCAGCATAGCTTGCCATCTTGAAGCCTGCTAGGGAAGCAGCCACTGTTCCGATGGGCCTAACCCAATCCTATCGAATCTTTCTCTAGGATAAAGATCAATTCATAACTGATTTGCAAGTGCAAATGTATCCCAGGAAGTCATCAGCAGGGCTGGTGAGGGGAACCAAGAGAGGCAGGCAGAATGGAGGGGAGAGCACCTAAGCAGAAAGCAGCCAGCCACTAGGGCTTCTACAATGTTAGCAGCATTTAAAGGAATGAGCTCCTTGGTGAGAACTCCGTCTCTTTTCCCTGGAGCTGGAGGGAATCAGTGTAAGGCAGTTCAGCTTCATAAAATATTAAAAGAAACGCATAATCCGGACAGAGAGGAACAGTTGCTCAGAAAGGAACAGGCAAAGGAGGGGTAACTGTCTGGCCATTCCCTGGACAGGGCTGCTGTCTGACTGGTCAGTGATGGCACAGAGAGCAGGCTGGGAGAAGACAGGGAGGCCCTGTGAGTCAGGATCTGCACCTCCAGCCCAAAATGCCAAACAGGGTTAAGGGATGCCTTGGCTGAGAGAAAATATCCACTGAGTCCCAAAGGAACCGCATTTTGCAATGGGATTGGGGGAAGGATTGTAAGGGACAGAGAAGAATGGGTGGAGGGGGAGGGAGAGGGGAGAAAAGAAAAGGAGAGAGCTGAAAGGAGAAAACAGGAGCTGAGGTCTTGGCAACCTCACTCGGTGAAGATCAGAGCCACTGCTGAAATAACAGCCTGCCACAGATTTGAGCTTTTACCTGGAGCATGGCAAGGAAGATTTAAATTAAACATCAGGTCTCACTTCCTGGGGCCAAGGCCTGCGAGACGAGATGGTGGAACGGCCTGCAGAGGGACAGACGTTTCTTTTTGGCCCAGGTTGGTTCAAGAGTCATCTTTCTGGACACCTGATGGCATTGGGGGTGGGAAGTTGTCAATGTGACAAGAAGGCTCAGAGGGCTCAGCCTACAGGCAAGGGCCCATCTACCAAGGAGCAAGACCAACTGTGGGGCTAGGGCTACGAGGCTCAATGACACTTAAAATTTGCAAATCACAATTCTGCAAGTGGGCTCATAAAATAAGGAGCACAGATATTCTTCCCAAAGCCTCAAGGACACACCAAGCCCTCCGATCATAAAAGAAAGTAGAGGCATCAAGGGGGTAGGTTCCCAGGAGGGCCTGGAGTAGGAAGTGACCATCTGCATTCCACTGTCTCTGCAGGGACTGGGGAGGCATCCAGCCTGTCCTGCAGTGTAGGGTGTCCCATCTTATTTCTGACTCTTTCTAAAGCTAAAGCTTCTGGAGGGCAGAGCCTCCAGGTCTCCAGAGACAGTGGAAGATTGATCCTTCCTTCCTCTGCCCATCTCCCCCTCTCCCATAGTCTCACCACCTTGCTTCATCTACCCCCTAAAGGACCTGGCTTAAAGGCCCTTGGGATGGAGCCTCCAGGCCCTCCAGGGACAGTGGAAGATTGATCTTTCCTTCCTCTGCCCATCTCCCCCTCTCCCATAGTCTCACCACCTTGCTCCATCTGCCCCCTAAGGACCTGGCTTAAAGGCCCTTGGGATGGAGAGGGGTTAAGAGGTCATGTTCTTACTGTCTACCAGGGGCACATCTAAAGGAGGATTGATTGATTCCAGTGGAGGATTAGGAAAGATTCCAACAATGGACAGAATCTCTGAAGTTCTTTTTGTTTCTCCAGGGAAAAAGGAAGTGGAGAGTTGGAGGAACAGGAAGTGGGCTATGACTCCAAAACTGGGGCCGTGCCATTTTTAATCTCCCATGGATCTAGAACAAGAGGAAATGGACTCAACTCTTTAAAATCCCAGGTGTGGTTACAGGAAGCACATGAAAAAGGATTTACTGATTGAAGAAGTAAATACTGGAATTAAAAATAAAAATAGCTTTTCTAGAGAACTTACAGAGCTTTTCAAACTTTATTTTAGCAATAAAACTTCCCCTTCCCCCAAAGGTACTCTTCCCCAGAGCACCAATACATAAACAGATCACCAAGGAGCTACTCATGTGGACTTGAGTGTGGGAGCTCAGACTTCTGCCCTCTTGGGCATCCCCCTGACTACCACCCTCCTCTGTCCTCTCCCTCTACCACCACTGCCACCAAAGAGGCCACTGGAGGCACCACCACAGCACTTAAGACTCAGAGGAGAAGTTTCTCCATTCAAACAACTTGGAGCAACAAATGGCCAACAAATTATTTGCACTGACGTTGTTTTTAAGAACACCATCCCAGCTTTGATGGGCTCTTCCATCAATGACCTACTTGTGCCCTTGGGCACAGGCTTCCAACTGGCAGATATTCCCCCAACCCGGCCCAGCACTCACCTCCTTCTCCCCACAGATGTTGCTGATGATGGAGCTGGAGGCAGGGCTGGAGGATGGTCCCAGGACAGCAACCACTCCCTTGGGGAGGATCTGACACACTGCAGCAGACGAGGGAGGCGGTGGTGGAGGGAGGCGGTGGTGGAGGGAGGCGGTGGTGGAGGGAGGCGGTGGTGGAGGGAGGCGGTGGTGGAGGGAGGCGGTGGTGGAGGGAGGCGGTGGTGGAGGGAGGCGGTGGTGGAGGGAGGCGGTGGTGGAGGGAGGCGGTGGTGGAGGGAGGCGGTGGTGGAACATCGGAGAAGAAAAGGAAACAAGGTACTCATTAGATTTGGCTTGGGACAGCTCTCCTGCCTTGGCTGTGGCCTTGAGCCCTATAATCTTCATGCTTGCCCTCTCCTCAACCTTTCCGAACCCAGGGCCTCTCCTTCTCCCTGGGACTACTCGATTCCAGGACAGTTTTATTAGAGTTTATGGAAGATATTAAATGAGGAAATGATCTGGGTTATGACAACATACGGCCACAGCCAACAGGGCATATAAATTGTCTGGGCTGTCATGGAAGGACAGAGGCTAATGGGAGGAACCACAGATTCCATCCTATGGCCTGGCCAGCAGTGTGGGTGCAGGGAGCTGGGCATGGCTGCTCTCTGTGGCTGAGGGTCGGCCCATTGGTCCCCACAATAGAAAGAAATGGAGCCTGAGGAGCAGGGGTGGAATCAAGGGCAGTTTACCCAATAGGCAAGGTAAACACGGTGCTTATCTTGCTTCCCAATTCATCTGTAGTGAACAATTTCACACTTTTTCCCCACATCAAAGATTCTGCTTCTGGTATGGCTGGCATTTGTCTCTCTCCCAACCCCACAGCACCTTCCTACAGAATCAAAGCCTCTTTTCAAAGTTACAATCCCTGATGGGTGGATGACCCAGTAAGTAAGGTAAACACGGGCTTACTTAAACCCATGTGAAATTGTTCACAACACGTTAGTACATAAGCACAAATAGGCCTGTGCTTACCTTGCTTATTGGATTATCTGCCCCTGAGTGCCATCCTCCCGTTCACCTCCCCAGCCTGTCAAACTGGCTTCCCTGCTTTCCTGACTGTGATGGCGAATTTTATGTCCTATCTTGGCTAGGCTATGGTGTCCAGCTGGTCAAACACTAATCTAGTTGCTGTTAGGTAGTCACGTGATTAAATCAGTTGGCCTCAAGTAAAGCAGATTACCTTCCAAAGTGTGGGCGGGCCTCAGTCGATCAGCTGAAGCCCTTAAGAGTAAAGAGGGAGTCTCCCCACGGTATGTTCTGCCTCCAGACTACAAATAGAAAACTTGCCAGAACGTCACTCTTCACTCGTCCTGTCATCTGATCTATGGGTGTGGGGACACAGGACTGTAGGGAATCTCTAGCCTGTCTCCTGATCTTCAGACTGACCAACCAGCATGGGCTTTGACCTTGTGCTTCCTCAGCTCAGCAGGCCTCCTCCTCCTCCTCACCTGTCAAGGATTACCTCAAATGTCATCGTCTTCTTTAGACCTTCCTGGCCTCCTTAGCTGGAACTGACAACCTTCGCCTGGGCTGCAAGGCCAGCGGTGTGTGATTCTATTATAAGATACTTGTAAATGTGTCTGTTTCAGTTTATTCTTGAGAGGTTTCCCCTCTCACTAGATTTCAAACCCCTTAAGGGCTGGAGCTGAGCCATTTTTATCTCTAAATCCCCACTTTTTACTTCCTCAGTGTCCAACACAATGTTTTCTAGACAGTAGGTGCCCAGTTGATATTTGTCGAATGGATGAGTAAATGAATGCAACATGTGGTCAGAAGAGATGGAGAGAATGTAACAGTTAAAAATTCTAGAGACTAAGAAAGGGAGAAAAAAGGTGAAACCTAGAAAGAGGAAGCACGAGATAACTCTCAGCACACACACTGCAACATCAGGACCAAGGAGAGCCCTCAGAACATGCATCAAGGTTCCTAGTGGCACTACGTGGAGTCCTCTGCAAAACTCAAAGCTTAGCTCCAGACACATCTCCCTCCTAATCACATCAAGAGTCAGGAAGAGCCATTTCTCAGGTCCCTAAACTGAGGTTAAGTGGTAGTACACGGCTCATTGTTGAGTCAGCTGCAAGGCCTGCCCTGCAACCGGAATGCTCTTTCTCCCAATTTAGAGTCTTAAGCCTGGGTCAACAAGGCCACGTGATCACCTTAAGGGGGCACAGGTGGCAAGGAAGAACAATTTACCATATAAACTGCATATCAGCTCCGTCTTCTCTCAACCTGTAGTTCAGGCAGGAATTTGCAATATCCTGGGATCTCAGCAGATTGAGAGGCTACAGGTAGAGGGAGCCTAAAGGGGGCTCATCAATACTGTCAGAACAGTCCCCAGTGGCAGAGTAGCAATGACTCAGCTTTACCTTTGAAAAGTGCTCTTCAAAGTTCAAGCTATTTCTATAAGAGTTATCTCATGGGAGCCTCAGCCAAGTTAATGCATATTGCCTGCTGGGTGCTTCGTAAAAGTTCATTATCCCATCATCCGCCTCAGAAAACCAGAATAAATAAAGTAAAATAAATCAGTTGCTGCCACATCTATTCCGATTCATATGTTTTTCAAGCCTATGACCTTTTGGAAGCAGATTGCCAGGTCTTTTTTCTGAAGTGCCTCTGGGTGGGTTTGAACAGCCAACCTTTCACTTAACCATTTATACCACGCAAGGACTCCTCAACAGCCTCAGAGGTGGGTCTTATTTCCTGATCTGACCAACAAGGAGATAGCATCTTAGAGATGTTAAATAACTTGCCTAACTCCACACCCGTAAAAAAATGGCCAGATCCTGTATTTGTGTTCAAGTCTCTTGACCCTCTGTTCAGTGTTCATTCTCCTCTCTTGCAGCCTCCTGTTTTGTCTGCACTACTCCACAGCCACCTTTTTGCTCATCTCCCTACAGCTGGGGTCCCCTCCTCCTCCACCCAACCCTGTCCTACTGAATCTGATTTCTCCAAGGTCACTGGTGGCCTCTCATCAGTTCTCAGTGTACTCTCTTCTTGCACCATCTGATGTTGCTGATTGCCTTGTTCTTTTGAATCTCACAACACCCTCCAATTCTGATTCTCACCCAGTTCTCTGACCCTTCTTTCTCACTTTCTTTGCTGACTCTTCTTCCTTGCCCCACCCACTAAATGCAAGTTAACGAAACACCACACTCTCACTGGGCAATCTCACCCTTGCCTGTGGCAACCACTCTCATTTCAGATGACCCTACACTCTCTGATCCATGTCGTGGATTACAAAATCAAGCATCCAACCAGTTGCTGGACATCACCACGGGGACTTCCCTCTGGAATCCCAACGCACCCTGGGTACGGCAGAGAGGCAGGTAGCACAACCTTTAAAAACACCGACTCTGATTAAAGTCGGTCTGGGTTTGAGTTCCAGCTGTCATTTACTAGCCATGAGACCTTGCTTAAGCTACCTCTCTGGGCTTGTGTCTTCTTCTGTAAAACTAGAATACTGACAACACCTCTCTCATAGGGTTGTTGTGAGAATTCAAGTGAGTTAATACATATGCTTAGAATGGAGCCTAATGGGCATAGCTGTTCTTATTGTTATGCCCTGTATGTACTTTTTCATATACAACCTGACTCAATCTTTAAACTTCTTTGAGGAATAGTTATCATTATCCCCCACTTACAAATGGGGAAACTGAGGCTTAGACAATTCAAGTTACTTGTTCAAGATCACAGGTAATATGGAACTAGGTTGAATCTGGAGATTCATGTGATGCCAAAGCCCATGTTCTTATTCACTCTACTCTTTTTAGCTTTTCAGGCTCAAAATCACAGTCATCCTAGACTTTTCCCTCATCTTCCTTCACTAAGTCCATTCACTTGATTCACCAATCAGGGGCCAGATTTTGACTGTTGGGCCTGCACACTCCCACTGTCCCTTCCTTTCCACTGTCACTGTTCCAGGTCAGCCCCTCTTTACTACCTGCCTCCTAAGGGGCCTCCCTGTCTCCAGAATCTTCATTTTCAATCCATTCTCCCAACAGTGAGCCACAATATAATCCTAAAGCATAGAACTGTGTGCTTCCTGTCAGGGCTTTAACACAGTTTGAACCAATTCCGTCATGGCCAACAAAGCAAAACCAAAAAAGATCTGAATTTTTACAGTTTGGGTGATCTAGAACAATAACCAGAAAAAGAAAAATTATGGGTTGGAGCCCAGGAATGGGAGACTCAGAAGAGGCATAGTGAGCCATTTCAGGAGCCTGATACGTGAGACTGGATTATTGGTAAGACTGCGGAGAGTTACACAAATTCAAAGCGGTGCGGTTGGCCGCCATCTTTGAGCAGGGCACTACTGTTTCCAACTCTGCTCAAAATTCAAAGGCCAAGAGGTGTGCGAATGCAATGCGTATGTTGCCTTTGCTTTCTAAGAGGTACATTAGGTTTCCAACAGGGCTTCAACCCATAATTTTTCCCATTCTAGTTACCACTCCCATTCACCCAATTTTTTAAAAATTCAGGTCTGTTCCCGTTTTGCTTCCTTGGCCATGACTGAACCAGGAGGAACCACTTTGAAGCCTTGCTCCTTGAGGGCAGAAAGGTTGTCTTATTTATCTCTGCATCCTCAGTATCTAGCACAGATATGTGCTCAATAAATCTTTGCTGAACCACAATGAAGCCTGCTCAACACCTTCCACTGAAAACTGGAAATGAACTAAGTGCCTAACTATAAAGGCATACTTATGTAAAGTGTGGGCCATATACCCAAATGGAATATTATATGGGCAAATAAAATGCTTACAAAGAGTTTATGAAATAATTTTAAGAGAAAGAAGCAGGATGTAAAATTACACATATATCTATGGAATGGCCATAATTAGGCAAATACAGAAAATAGTTATGCATTGAGGAATGACTGAAGGAAAATGCTATAAAAGTCAACATTTATTGAGTACTAATTATGAACTATTCTCAGTGTTTTACATGAATTAACTTATTTAATTCTCAACACAACCTAATGAGATAGGTAATATTACAATCACCCTCATTAGACAGACAAGAAAACAGGAAAGGAAAATTAAGCAGCAGAGTCAGGACTCAAAACTTCTCACACTCCGACTCTAGGGTCCAGTTCCTTGACTCAAATGTGCAGCCTCCAAAGTGAGTTAGTAGTGATTAGCTGGAATGTTAATAGAGATTGCCTTGGGCATTGGGATACCTAATGATTTTCCTTTCTTTTTTTTTTCTTCTTTTCTTTTCTCTCTTTTCTATAATGAGCATGCATTCCTTTTATAGCATGACTATAAAAAATAAAATGTCATTATAAAAAAAAAATCTGTCCTGATGAGCAAGTAAAATCCAAATGGTTCTGATTTCCTCAAGATCCTGCCTTTCTGGCCCTTCCTCCCATCACACTCTCTCTGCTTCATGCCAGCCCATCAGGTAGTCCTTCTTCCCTAGAACATAACTTCGTATTTTCCCACCTGAGCCTATCTATTCCCAAGTGGTCCTCTCTGACCCAATCAGAGGTTCTTAGCTTGTGGCCCCGGGCCTGTGGATAGAATAACGCTTACTCGCTTATCAGAACAGAACGTTTTGGGGGCGGCGGGGGCGGATTAATCGTTTTCTCTAACCCGTAATTGAAGTTTAACATTTCCTCCAATTCTGAACATAGGCAACAAACCACACTAGGTTAGTAGTACTTGCGACTTTATCACCAACAGAAATCACAAATGTTTTCCTGTTACATTACAGTGCCGCAGATATCTGGAAATACCATTTGCATTCATTACTACTGTGACATTATGCCGGTAATTACACCTGATGCTAGGGCTAATGAAAGTTGTTGTTGTTGTTGGTTGCCATCGAGTCAATTCTGATTCATGGACACCATGTGTGCAGAGTAGGACTGCTCCATTGGGTTTTCAAGGCTGTGACATTTCGGAAACAGATTGCCAGGCCTGTCTTCCAAGGCTCCTCTGGGTGGGTTTGAACAGCCAATCTTTCAGCAAGCAGTCAAATGCGTAATGCAATGCGTATGTTTATGCTACCCAGGGGCAATACATGAATAAAGAAGCACAAAAATAGATCACTATTAAAAACATTTTAACTGTATTTCCACATAATTGGTTTCTTTGGTCGTCCTATCTATGGTATTTTATTCATTTAAAAACATTTTTCTAGGAAGGGAGTCAATTAGCATCCCCAGACTACCAGAGGGGCCCGTGGAACAACAAAAAAATCCTTCCCTGGTCCAGGACCTTCCTTGCCCTTCCTCCTGGCAAACTCCTACGGATCCTCCAGTGCCCAGCTCAGGTCTGCTCAGGTGCCTTCCCTGTACCTAGGAAAGAGGTATCTCTCCCTCCTTATATTCTCATCACACTATGGCTCTGAGTCAGCTCCACAGGAAACTGCTTTTAGGAGACAGGTCAGCTTCTTGTCCTGGCCAGCTTCTGCCCCAAGCAGGCTCGTTACCGTGGGCCTCAACAAAGGGAGTTTCTCCTTAAAATAAATTCTTATAGAAGGTCATGATTCCTTATCCCAAATTGGACATTTTTCATCAAACTCATTTGACAGCAAAATCTGATCTAGACAGATGTGAAACTATTTACAATGTTTGAATATTTGAATAGAAGTATGAATACAAGCATGAGAGAATACAGGGTTCTGTCCCATGGTAGATGCACTGCATGTACGGTGTATGTACCCCACAACCATTCCAATGTCTGAAAAGCTCTGGATTCTGAATACATCAGCCTCATGGCTTTGTGGACCTGCCCCTGCTGCTGAGCTTCTCACATATGTGTCTCCTTCTCCCTGGCTGGACTGTAAATGCCTTGATGGCAGGGTTCATGTCTGTTCAGTCCTGGCAAAAAGGAATTGCTCAACACAGGTCTGCTCAACTGAATTGAGAGATCTGAGATGAGGTCAATGAAATTAACTGTCGTCCTATCAGCAGAGGTGGCTTGGGGATTTCCTGAGATGTGGGAACTGGTCTTTCGTTCCCTATGAAGGACGCCCTGCTTGGTAGAAATGGAAATCATTTCTAAAGGGCCTCAGCTCTGGAAACCCTACTCCCCCACCCCCACCATACCCTGATTTTGCAGGCCCTGGCCGTCTGGCAAGGATTCTGAACAGTTTGCAGGAGAGGATGGGGAGGGAAGGAGGTGTATTTTGCCTCTGTCTCCCAGTGAGCAGGGAAAGAGGGGAACATGGAGACATGAGTGACAATGACATGGCAACTAAGTTTTCCGGCCAGCAGAGGAGAAGACAACTGGGCAGCCGTGGGAATAAAAGACCACGATGGGGTCTTGTAATCCCATGGAGAGACTCTTCCCCTCAAAACCCAGCTCTGGCCTGGATCCCAAGTTCCCTTAGAAAGCTGGGCTGACCAGGAGGGGCTCACAGGAACTTACTCCTTCCCGGAGTGTTCACGAGGTCCTCCCCTCCCAACGAGAGGAGAGAGAGTGATTCAGAGAGAGAGAAGGGCCTGGCTTTGACAGATGGCTCAGAGGGGTTGGTCGTATGGGCCAGGCCTCTGGGCTTCAGCCCCTGCCAGGGAAGGGGCAGATTCTTCCAGGGGCAAGGAAGCAGGTCCTCGTCACTACCAGTGTGGGACTTGCTAAGCCCTCAGCCACCAAGCTGCTCTCTGAGCCCTTGTGATAGCCAGTCCTGGCCACGCCTGCCCACAGAGCTGCCTGAGCAGAGAGGCCTGGGAACAGAACACAAAAGACAGCCCACAGAGATGAAGGTGAGTGGCATGGAGGGCAAGGTCTCTCTTGGTGCCTGTTTATCCTGTACGCTGAGCACTACGTGGAGCCCTGACCCTCCCAAAGCAAGTGAAACAATTGCCTCAATCAATTTGGAAGGAAGATTTCCTCTCTTGTGCCAAAGCTTTCGGAAACGTGTCCAATTCTTCCCTCTCTGTGAGTGAACATTGGGATAAATGATTGGCCTTGCTGGTCCCAGAGCTGAGGCTGTGAGGAGCAAAGATGGGTTGGTCATACCTGGCAGTGACAGCCTGCCTACCTGTTTAGAGTTTTCCAGGATCTGGGAGAACTCAAAGCCGTCAAAGGCACCCCTCACCAACTGCATATTATTCAGAGCTCTCAGCCTGGTTTTCAGACTCTGTTCAGCTTGGTCCTAAACCACTGTGCTAGTAGCAGCACCATTTAATGAGTGCTTTCCACGTGCCAGGCACCAGGCTGGCAGACACAGTACCACCTTAATCCTCACAATGGCCCTGGGAAGGAGGGACTGCTATACTAACCCTACTACTACTACTACCACTAACAATAAGTAAAATTTATTGACAGTTTACTCTCTAAGAACATTAGCTCACTTAACCCTTACAACAGTCTCATGAAGTGAGAACTCTTATTCTTCCCATTTTACAGAAAAGAAACCTGGGTCACAGGAGATCAAGTAACTGCCCAAGGTGCTGGTAGAGCCAGGGGCATCTGATTCTGGAACCTGAGTTCTGATAGCTGTCTACACTGCCCTCCAGCCCTGGCCCTCACCACTGCCCCTACAGAAACTCTTCTGTTTTACCCACGCCCATCTGGTGCCTCAATGTACCCGTTTTTCTGCCTCAAGCCTTGGCTCATGCCATTATACCTTCTACACAGACACACCCACTCCCCTCCCTCACCTCTTGCACATTCCAATGTCTAGCCAAGTGCCCTTGCCCCATCACCCCCACCTAAGCCTATGTCCTGTTTCTGACCTCCCTTTGCCCTTGTCTGAGTCACTCACAGCACAAGCCCAGAGCAGAGGCTGCTGTTGTTAGCCGTCGTGGATTGGGCCCCCATGATGACTCCACGTGTTACAGAGAAGAACTGCTCCACAGGGTTTTCTTGGCCGTCATCCTCATGGCAGCACTTTGCCAGGCCTTTCTTCCACAGAGCCGCTGGGTGAGTTCAAGCCACCAACCTTTAGGTTAGCAGCCGAACACAAACCGCTTGCACTACTCAGGCTCCTACAGCAGAAGCTAGCCAGTGTTTATATCACGTTTCATACAGGTGGGTCTTAACTTCCTCCTGGAAAAGACCATGGGCCTCAGTTTCCCCATCTGTAAAATGAGGGAGTTGGACTAGATGATTTCTAAGTGCTTTAATTTATGTCCTTCCTGAGACCATATTATGCATATGCAATGTGGGTAGCTCAGAGAAGGGGAGCAAAGAATGTTTGCTTAATGACTCATCACTATTTCTCTTTTGGCTTCTTACTTTTTTTTATGCTTTGATTCATTCTGTTGGACTGAGGGAGGGACACTAACCCTTGCTTATTAAAGACAGCTCTGGGTGATGCCCATGGGACCAGGAACCTGCAAGAAGCTGAGAAGTTTGTGTGAACAGCCACGAAAAGTGGGAACATCACACACCAGGCCCCCTCTCCAGGTGCACTGGAGCCGTGCAGGCCAGGTGACCAGTGAGCCCCTGGGTTTCAAGGGGAAACAGGGTGGACACCTGATAGCACCATTGGTGTCACACAGATAAACTAGGCAAAGGCCCACAGTTGACAAGGAGGCTTCTGCTTCCAGCTCTGCTGTAAATTAAACCCCAAACTGGCTCTGGCAGTAGCCGGGTCGGTGCCTCAGGGCATCTGGGTGATAAGGGGGCAGGAGCGTAGTTAAGCTGTAATACATTAGCTGCAGTAGACAGGCTGAACTTTAGGAACGGAGGAGGGCGATGTCTTGTGGGAGCTGCTGCAAAAGAAAGACTGAGATGGAGATAAGATACGGAAGGGAAGGAAGGACAGGGCCAGGCGGAACCGAGATGACCTAATAGGTCTTGTCCATTCCTGTTGTTTCAGATCTGTGGGTTGTGTACAGGGAGTTGGAAAGTCAAACATCAAGAAGCCTGAGGCAATGATGGTGAAAGGGCCAGAGAGGTGGGGGAAGGCAGACTTGGCGGAAGCTTTACAAGTGACCCTCACTTTGAATAGACTCGCTTTATGAAAATCTGTCTATTTGAGCCCGATAGAAAGCAAGTGATTTTCTACTTGTGTCTTTCCAGGTTTGCTATTAATTAATGCCCTCAGTGATAATTCCATTTCTGAGCCTCATTTTTAGCCATCAAAGGAGGAGGCTGGCCTCTAGAGTCCAGTATCTTTAAAGGTTCTTTCTGCTTCATATGTTTGATTCTTGAAATAGCCATTGGTCCCCTCCACCAACACTCCCACCTCAGAATATGATTCATTCTGTGTGATTTGTACAGAGTGTTTTGAAGCCCACCTATTACTGAAAGGAAGGCAAAGCTGTGCATTGTTGGGTTCCTACAGACAGCCCCCAAAATAGATCAGAGCCTCTGCTTTCTAAACAAGAATGCCATCACCAGGGTGTCATCCTTCATTCCCTTAAAGTAGATTGCCTGGCCACAGGGTGACAGGTGTGGGGTTGGGGGAGATGTTCAGGGCCACAGAGCTACTCACATATTTTTAAATTAACATGCAAAGTAGCCCTAGGCCACTAGCCCAGGGCAGATACAGCCCCTGACACCCAGCAGCAGCTGGCTTGAGGTGACCGACCACAACTTCCAAACTCCCAAAGCTGTCAGAGAGCTGAAGTCTTAGTCATCTAGTGCTGCTATCACAGAAATACCACAAGTGGATGGCTTTAACAGAGAAGTTTATTCTCTCACAGTCCAGCAGGCTAGAAGTTTGAATTTAGGACGCCAGCTCCAGGGGAACGCTTTCTTTCTCTGTCGACTCTGGAGGAAGGTCCTTGTGATGCATCAGTCTTCCCTTGGTCTGGGAGCACCTCAGCACAGGAACCTCAGGTCCAAAGGACAGGCCCTGCTCCTGGCACTGCTTTCTTAGTGGTATGAAGTCCCTGTGTCTCTCTGCTCACTTCTCTCTTTTACATCTCACAAGAGTTTGGCTCAAGACACTATCTAATCTTGTAGATCTCACCAATATAACTTCCACTTATCCATCTTTTTACAGCATAGTGACAGGATTTATAACACACAGGGAAATCACACCAGATGATGAAATGGTAGACAATCATATGATACTGCAAATCATGACCTAGTCAAGTTGACAGATATTTCTGGGGGACACAACTCAATCCATGACAGCTAGGAAGAGAAGGGGTCTATCCAGTTATGACATAGCCCTATGAGGACTGTTGATGATAAGACAGGCCACTTGAGAAGAGCCCGGGAAATAGATGGTACTCCCACATAGGTATGGCTGAACTTTGAGACAGAGGAGAGAGGGAGAGGTAAGAGTGTAGGCAGATGCCTGCTCAGAGGTGAGGGGGAGAGAACCAAAGCCAACATCAGCAACCATGGCTGCCACTCACTGAATATCTGCACTGTCTCACATAACGTCCCTAACACCCCATGAGGTAATATTATCATCATCCCCATTTTACAAATGAGGAAGCTGAAACAGCCTGTCTGAGAGAGCCAGGATTCACACCTGGTCAGTCTGATCCTAAAATCCATGTTCCTATTCATTATACCACGGTCGCCCCCAAAGCAGGGATCACTGCATTATTGCCCATCCTTTACCCACAAATCCTGTCCTCTTTCCAACCTCCCTTCCCCCAGTATGGCCACTGAAGTCCAGTCCCTGCCCTGCTTCAGCAAATAGCCACCATCCATCCACCCCTGACTTTGGGAAGGAAGGAGCTCAGCTGGAGCATTTCTATGAACTATCTAGAAGGTGTTCAAAACCCAGGACAGAAGTGCAGCCCTGGCTTCAGATGAAAGATCTTTGGGGTAGAAAGACCCAGAAGATCTCTTCTCTAACAAATGCTAATCATGCCTCCAACACATTGAGAAGTAAAAGCTGAGCAGAGGGCCACTTGCTAATAAAATACTTGGCACCTAAAAGAAAAAGAAAGGCATTAAAAAGGTGCCCCAGGCCAAGATGGCGGACTAGGCAGACGCTACCTCGGATCCCTCTTACAACAAAGACACGGAAAAACAAGTGAATCGATCACATACATAACAATCTACGAACCCTGAACAACAAACACAGATTTAGAGACGGAGAATGAACTAATACGGGGAAGCAGCGATTGTTTTCAGAGCCTGAAGCCAGCATACCAGTCAGGTACGGCACAAGCACAGAGAGCTGCTCCACCCCCCTGAACTAACCCCGGGAGGGGGACCAGCGGGCGGCGTGGGATGCAGCCGGTAGGAGAAGTCCCTGGGAGGCAGTGACTGGTCTTGGAACGGGGAGAGCAGCGTCCCAGCCGGGGAACCGTCCCGCCGGGATTTGGACTGGACGCAGGTACGGCATAAACACGGAGAGCTGCTGCACCCCCCTGAACTAACCCCAGGAGGGGGCCCAGCTGGTTCAGGCAGGCGGCGTGGGACGCAGCCGGTAGGAGAAGTCCCCGGGAGGCAGCGACTGGTATTGGAGCGGGGAGAACAGCATCCCAGCCAGAACACTCGGTCACGGCACAAGCACGGGGAGCTGCTCCACCCACCTGAACTAACCCCGGGAGGGGACCCAACCAGTTCGCGGGGGCGGCACAGCAACACGGCTGGAGGGACGAGAAGTCCCCGGGAGGCAGCGACTGATTTTGGAGTCGAGAGTGCACCGTCCCAGCAGGGGAGCCTTGACGCTGGGCGTGGGGCTGGAAGCGGAGGATCTGACCGTGACTCCAGCGGGCCAGACCCCCCAGGGGCAACCTCCACACAGCCAGCACACATAGGCAACGCGCCCCACGGGAATCTCAGATATAATAGTCATTCCAAGCGAGACAAGCAACTCTGGCTATATTCTGAGGTGCTACTCTCCTATCTCTCTGTTCCCTCCCCCACCCTCCCCAGGCGGCTTCATTAACATCCGAATAGCCTGAGCCAGAGGGAGAACTATCATAGGGATTTGACTGCATTTTTTTTTTAGCAGATTTTCTGGAAAAACTAGTTTCCCAGTGATGGCTCGGAGACAACAATCCATATCAAACCACTTAAAGAAGCAGACCATGACAGCTTCTCCAACCCCCCAAACAAAAGAATCAAAATCTTTCCCAAATGAAGATATAATCCTGGAATTATCAGATACAGAATATAAAAAACTAATTTACAGAATGCTTCAAGACATCACAAATGAAATTAGGCAAACTGCATAAAAAGCCAAGGAACACACTGATAAAACAGTTGAAGAACTCAAAAAGATTATTCAAGAACATAGTGGAAAAATTAATAAGTTGCAAGAATCCATAGAGAGACAGCATGTAGAAATCCAAAAGATTAACAATAAAATTACAGAATTAGACAACGCAATAGGAAGTCAGAGTAGCAGACTTGAGCAATTAGAATGCAGACTGGGACATCTGGAGGACCAGGGAATCAACACCAACATAGCTGAAAAAAAATCAGATAAAAGAATTAAAAAAAAATGAAGAAACCCTAAGAATCATGTGGGACTCTATCAAGAAGGATAACCTGTGGGTGATTGGAGTCCCAGAACAGGGAGGGGGGACAGAAAACACAGAGAAAATAGTTGAAGATCTGCTGACAGAAAACTTCCCTGACATCATGAAAGACGAAAGGATATCTATCCAAGATGCTCGTCGAACCCCATTTAAGATTGATCCAAAAAGAAAAACTCCAAGACATATTATCATCACAAAAACCAAAGATAAACAGAAAATTTTAAAAGCAGCCAGGGAGAAAAGAAAGGTTTCCTTCAAGGGAGAATCAATAAGAATAAGTTCAGACTACTCAGCAGAAACCATGCAGGCAAGAAGGGAATGGGACGACATATACAGAACACGGAAGGAGAAAAACTGCCAACCAAGGATCATATATCCAGCAAAACTCTCTCTGAAATATGAAGGTAAAATTAAGCTATTTTCAGATAAACACAAGTTTAGAAAATTTGCAAAAACCAAACCAAAGCTACAAGAAATACTAAAGGATATTGTTTGGTCAGAGAAGCAATAATATCAGATATCAGCACAACACAAGGTCACAAAACAGAACGTCCTGATATCAACTCAAATAGGGAAATCACAAAAACAAACAAATTAAGATTAATTAAAAAAAAAATACACATAACAGGGAATCATGGAAGTCAATAGGTAAAAGATCACAATAATCAAAAAGAGGGACTAAATACAGGAGGCATTGAACTGCCATATGGAGAGTGATACAAGGCGATATAGAACAATACAAGTTAGGTTTTTACTTAGAAAAATAGGGGTAAATAATAAAGTAACCACAAAAAGGTATAACAACTCTATAACTCAAGATAAAAGCCAAGAAAAACGTAACGACTCAACTAACATAAAGTCAAAAACTATGAAAATGAGGATCTCACAATTTACTAAGAAAAACGCCTCAGCACAAAAAAGTATGTGGAAAAATGAAATTGTCAACAACACACATAAAAAGGCATCAAAATGACAGCACTAAAAACTTATTTATCTATAATTACGCTGAATGTAAATGGACTAAATGCACCAATAAAGAGACAGAGAGTCACAGACTGGATAAAGAAACACGATCCATCTATATGCTGCCTAAAAGAGACACATCTTAGACTTAGAGACACAAACAAACTAAAACTCAAAGGATGGAAAAAAATATATCAAGCAAACAATAAGCAAAAAAGAAGAGGAGTAGCAATATTAATTTCTGACAAAATAGACTTTAGACTTAAATCCACCACAAAGGATAAAGAAGGACACTATATAATGATAAAAGGGACAATTGATCAGGAAGACATAACCATATTAAATATTTATGCACCCAATGACAGGGCTGCAAGATACATAAATCAAATTTTAACAGAATTGAAAGTGAGATGGATACCTCCACAATTATAGTAGGAGACTTCAACACACCACTTTTGGAAAAGGACAGGACATCCAGTAAGAAGCTCGATAGAGACACGGAAGATCTAATTACAACAATCAACCAACTTGACCTCATTGACTTATACAGAACTCTCCACCCAACTGCTGCAAAATATACTTTTTTTTCTAGCGCACATGGAACATTCTCTAGAATAGACCACATATTAGGTCATAAAACAAACCTTTGCAGAGTCCAAAACATCGAAATATTACAAAGCATCTTCTCAGACCACAAGGCAATGAAACTAGAGATCAATAACAGAAAAACTAGGGAAAAGAAATCAAATCCTTGGAAAATGAGCAATACCCTCCTGAAAAAAGACTGGGTTATAGAAGACATCAAGGAGGGAATAAGGAAATTCATAGAAAGCAACGAGAATGAAAATACTTCCTATCAAAACCTATGGGACACAGCAAAAGCAGTGCTCAGAGGCCAATTTATATCGATAAATGCAGACATACAAAAAGAAGAAAGAGCCAAAATCAGAGAACTGTCCCTACAACTTGAACAAGTAGAAAGTGAGCAACAAAAGAATCCATCAGGCACCAGAAGAAAACAAATAATAAAAATTCGAGCTGAACTAAATGAATTAGAGAACAGAAAAACAATTGAAAGAATTAACAAAGCCAAAAGCTGGTTCTTTGAAAAAACTAACAAAATTGATAAATCATTGGCTAGACTGACTAAAGAAATACAGGAAAGGAAACAAATAACCCGAATAAGAAACGAGAAGGACCACATCACAACAGAACCAAATGAAATTAAAAGAATCATTTCAGATTATTATGAAAAATTGTACTCTAACAATTTGAAAACCTAGAAGAAATGGATGAATTCCTGGAAAAGCACTACCTACCTAAACTAACACATTCAGAAGTAGAACAACTAAATAGACCCATAACAAAAAAAGAGATTGAAACGGTAATCAAAAAACTCCCAACAAAAAAAAAGCCCTGGCCCGGACGGCTTCACTGCAGAGTTCTACCAAACTTTCAGAGAAGAGTTAATACCACTACTTCTGAAGGTATTCCAAAGCATAGAAAATGACGGAATACTACCCAACTCATTCTATGAAGCCACCATCTCCCTGATACCAAAACCAGGTAAAGACATTACAAAAAAAGAAAATTATAGACCTATATCCCTCATGAACATAGATGCAAAAATCCTCAACAAAATTCTAGCCAATAGAATCCAACAACACATCAAAAAAATAATTCACCCTGATCAAGTGGGATTTATACCAGGTATGCAAGGCTGGTTTAATATCAGAAAAACCATTAATGTAATCCATCACATAAATAAAACAAAAGACAAAAACCACATGATCTTAACAATTGATGCAGAAAAGGCATTTGACAAAGTCCAACACCCATTTATGTTAAAAACTCTCACCAAAATAGGAATTGAAGGAAAATTCCTCAACACAATAATTTTATGCAAAGCCAACAGCCAATATCACTCTAAATGGAGAGAACCTGAAAGCATTTCCCTTGAGAACGGGAACCAGACAAGGATGCCCTTTATCACCGCTCTTATTCAACATCGTGCTGGAAGTCCTAGCCAGGGCAATTAGGCTAGACAAAGAAATAAAAGGTATCCGGATTGGCAAGGAGGAAGTAAAGTTATCACTATTTGCAGATGACATGATTATATACACAGAAAACCCTAAGGAATCCTCCAGAAAACTACTGAAACTAATAGAAGAGTTTGGCAGAGTCTCAGGTTATAAAATAAACATACAAAAATCACTTGGATTCCTCTACATCAACAAAAAGAACACCGAAGAGGAAATAACCAAATCAATACCATTCACAGTAGCCCCCAAGAAGATAAGATACTTAGGAATAAATCTTACCAAGGATGTAAAAGACCTTTACAAAGAAAACTACAAAGCTCTACTACAAGAAATTCAAAAGGACATACTTAAGTGGAAAAACATACCTTGCTCATGGATAGGAAGACTTAACATAGTAAAAATGTCTATTCTACCAAAAGCCATCTATACATAAAATGCACTTCAGATCCAAATTCCAATGTCATATTTTAAGGGGATAGAGAAACAAATCACCAATTTCATACGGAAGGGAAAGAAGCCCCGGATAAGCAAAGCACTACTGAAAAAGAAAAAGAAAGTGGGAGGCCTCACTCCACCTGATTTCAGAACCTATTATACAGCCACAGTAGTCAAAACAGCCTGGTACTGGTACAACAACAGGCACATAGACCAATGGAACAGAATTGAGAACCCAGACATAGATCCATCCACGTATGAGCAGCTGATATTTGACAAAGGACCAGTGTCAATTAATTGGGGAAAAGATAGCCTTTTTAACAAATGGTGCTGGCATAATTGGATATCCATTTGCAAAAAAATGAAACAGGACCCATACCTTACACCATGCATAAAAACTAACTCCAAGTGGATCAAAGACCTAAACATAAAGACTAAAACGATAAAGATCATGGAAGAAAAAATTGGGACAACCCTAGGAGCCCTAATACAAGGCATAAACAGAATACAAAACATTACCAAAAATGATGAAGAGAAACCCGATAACTGGGAGCTCCTAAAAATCAAACACCTATGCTCATCTAAAGACTTCACCAAAAGAGTAAAAAGACCACCTACAGACTGGGAAAGAATTTTCAGCTATGACATCTCCGACCAGCGCCTGATCTCTAAAATCTACATGATTCTGTCAAAACTCAACCACAAAAAGACAAACAACCCAATCAAAAAGTGGGCAAAGGATATGAACACACATTTCACTAAAGAAGATATTCAGGCAGCTAACAGATACATGAGAAAATGCTCTCGATCATTAGCCATTAGAGAAATGCAAATTAAAACTACGATGAGATTCCATCTCACACCAGCAAGGCTGGCATTAATCCAAAAAACACAAAATAATAAATGTTGGAGAGGCTGCGGAGAGATTGGAACTCTTATACACTGCTGGTGGGAATGTAAAATGGTACAACCACTTTGGAAATCTATCTGGCGTTATCTTAAACAGTTAGAAATAGAACTACCATACAACCCAGAAATCCCACTCCTCGGAATATACCCTAGAGATACAAGAGCCTTCACACAAACAGATGTATGCACACCCATGTTTATTGCAGCTCTGTTTACAATAGCAAAAAGTTGGAAGCAACCAAGGTGTCCATCAATGGATGAATGGGTAAATAAATTGTGGTATATTCACACAACGGAATACTACGCATCGATAAAGAACAGTGACGAATCTCTGAAACATTTCATAACATGGAGGAACCTGGAAGGCATTATGCTGAGCGAAATGAGTCAGAGGCAAAAGGACAAATATTGTATAAGACCACTATTATAAGATCTTGAGAAATAGTAAACCTAAGAAGAACACATACTTTTGTGGTTACGAGGAGGGGAGGGAGGGAGGGTGGGAGAGGGTGTTTTATTGATTAATCAGTAGATAAGAACTGCTTTAGGTGAACGGAAAGACAACACTCAATACATGGAAGGTCAGCTCAACTGGACTGGACCAAAAGCAAAGAAGTTTCCGGGATAAAATGAATGCTTCAAAGGTCAGTGGAGCAAGGGCGGGGGTCTGGGGAACATGGTTTGCGGGGACTTCTAAGTCAACTGGCAAAATAATTCTATTATGAAATCATTCTGCATCCCACTTTGAAATGTGGCATCTGGGGTCTTAAATGCTAACAAGCGGCCATCTAAGATGCAGCAATTGGTCTCAACCCACCTGGAGCAAAGGAAAATGAAGAACACCAAGGTCACACGACAACTAAGAGCCCAAGAGACAGAAAGGGCCACATGAACCAGAGACCCACATCATCCTGAGACCAGAAGAACTAGTTGGTACCCGGCCACAATCGATGACTGCCCTGACAGGGAGCACAGCAGAGGACCCCTGAGGGAGCAGGAGATCAGTGGGATACAGACCCCAAATTCTCATAAAAAGACCAAACTTAATGGTCTGACTGAGACTAGAGGAATCCCAGCGGCCATGGTCCCCAGACCTTCTGTTGGCACAGGACAGGAACCATCCCCAAAGAAACTCATCAGACATGAAAGGGACTGGTCAGCGGGTAGGAGAGAGACGCTGATGAAGAGCGAGCTAATTATATCAGGTGGATACTTGAGATTGTGTTGGCAACTCTTGTCTGGAGGGGGGATGGGAGGATAGAGAGAGAGGGAAGCTGGCAAAATTGTCACGAAAGGAGAGACTGAAAGGGCTGACTCAAGAGGGAGAGAGCAAATGGGAGTAGGGAGTGAGATGTATGTAAACTTATATGTGACAGACTGATTGGATTTGTAAACGTTCACTTGAAGCTTAATAAAAGGTAATTAAAAAAAAAAAAAAAAAAAGGTGCCCCAAAGCTCTGCAATGTGGAGGGAAGAGATTCGTTTCCTTTATTCCCTTGATTCACCTGGCTTAATATTTTGGATGTATTGACTCTTCTAAACCTGGATGCATGCGTCATTGGGAGAGGAAATTTACATCTGCTAATGATCCCCATCCACAATGGGCGAACCTGTGCTTGGTCCAGCCAGATCCAAAGACAAGGAAGGAGGAGTTGGTTTTTCAAAGTATGAACTGAAGAGCTATTTAGAAACCTGGACCCTTGTCTGAGAGCTATTCAAACACAGCGGACTGGACTAGGAGATTCATAAGAAGTTACCACCGGTATTTCTAATTTTATTTATAAGAATCTGGGAAATTTTAATCTCCCTTTCACTGTATTAGAATTTAACCTCTATGAGGACTAGGATTTTTTTATCTCTTCCCTGTTGAATTCTATTGCCTTCGAGTCACTTCCAACCCATAGCGATCCTATAGGACAGAGTAGAAACTGCCCCATAGTTTCCAAGGAGTGGCTGGTGAATTCGAACTGCGGACCTTTTGGTTGGCAGCCGAGCTCTTAACCACTGCGCCAACAGGGCTCCAGGAGTATAAGAGTCACTAAATATTTGTTGACTAATGGAATGAATGAATGCCTATTTCTGGGTACCTGTTCCCCAATGCCTTCTTCTGGAGGAATCTATGTCCATAGATCCTGATGGCCTCAATGCTCTGTTCTATAAGACAGAAACCCACCCTACTGGACCAAGAGTGGACACTCTACCCAAGGGTCGCTGTTACGCAGGTTGGCCAAAAAATGCACCTGTAAGAGCTGCCACAGCAAGATGAGCTGGATCAGACCCTGAGTCTCGACAAGCCAAGCCAAGAGGCACTAAGGGAAGCTGCCGGTGGGTGTGCACACTGGAGAGAGACTGTAAGCCATCCAAGGGCAGGGACCAGGTCTACTTTGTTTTCCACACTGTTCCCAATGCATGGTATCCTGAATCATGCCTGAAATAGAGCAAATGCTCGATAAAGGTTTCTTGGATGAATAGGTAAAAGGTAAATAGGGCTTGGGTGGCGAATATGGGACAGATACATGATTAATAAGACACGGGAATCAGACTGGCAGAAAGCGAAGAGCATGGGTCAGATACCTGGAGAGCATTAAAGAAGCTACAAGCAAAAGGGATTGCTGTGAGAGGCTGGGTGGGCTCCAGGGCTGCTGCACTCCTGCCCTCTCTGGATCCTTACCTGTTTTACCTGGGCTGGTGTGAATGTGTTTCTTTTCCTGCAACCTTCAAAGCCCAGGCTAAAGTATCATGGCTGGCTCAGCAATGACCAGATATCTGACTTACATATGTTACTGAAGCTGAGTAAGCTGTTCCTTTGTTTTGTTGTTTTTGCCACTGAGGATTGTGAAAGGTTGAAATGACTTAGAAAGAGAGGATACAGAAAGTCTTCAAAGTCTTAGGGAATAGATGCTATCACCTCTTTGGGCTAAGGGGCTCTTCTCCTCTCTGAACGGAAGCTGTTTCCAGTTCAGCTATATAAACCACCTGCCTACCAACTTGGAAGCTTGTCCTGTAAAGTCACCAAGGCAACACCAGCAACATGCCAGATGGTCCTCGTGGACGTATAGTGAATTGAGCACCGGACTTGCAGGTTGACAACTTGAGTTCAGAGTCCACAATATCTCAGCCACTGACTAGTTCTGTGATTGGACAAATTCTTTGATGTCTTTGAACCTCGGTTTCTTTACAAAAGTGATGCTATGGATTGAATTGTGTCCCCCCAAAATGTGTGTCAACTTGGCTAGGCCATGATTCCCAGCATTGTGTGGGTGTCCGCCATTTTGTGATCTGATGTGATTATCCTGTGTATTGTAAATCCCAACCTCTATGATGTTGATGAGGCAGGATTAGAGGCAGTTATGTTAATGAGGGAGGACTCAATCTACAGGATTGGGTTACATCTCTAGTCAATCTCTTTTGAGATACAAAGGACAGAAGCAAGCAGAGAGTGGTGGGACCTCATGTCACCAAGAAAGAAGCACCAGGAGTGGTACACGTCCTTTGGATACAGGGTCCCTGTGCTGAGAAGCTCCTAGACCAGGGGAAGATTGATAACAAGGACCTTTCCCCAGAACCAACAGAGAAAGAAAGACTTCCCCTGGAGCTGATGCCCTGAATTTAGGCTTCTAGCCTCCTAAATTGTCAGAGAATAAACTTCTGTTTGTTAAAATGATCCACTTGTGGTATTTGTTATAGCAGCACTAGATAACTAAAACAGTGGGTATAACAACATTTAACTCTCGGGTTGTTGTGAGACTTAAAAGCAGTGCCCAGCACATGGTAGGGGCTCCACATGTGTGCCCTGAATGACACTATTACTTATATCTGTAAAGCAATTCACAAAGGATTTTCCTATATTTTAAGTAATTCAAATCTTACAATAATTTTCAAGATTTAAAAAGCAGAGCTTAGCATTCCCATTTTAAAGATTAAGAAACTGAGGTTCAGATAGGATAAGTAGTCACCCATAGAATGAGCAGCCAAACTCCATTCCAAGTCCTGGTGTCTTCCCACAACTCTGCCCCCAGCACAAGAAAGCAAGACAAGCAGTCAGATGTGCAATGACAAAGTTACCCTTGGGATGGCTGTACCTCTCCTTTCTTAACCATACACAAGACTTCATCCAGGCCCTCATGTACAAAATGTTCAGGAGGTGAATGGATCGATACATGAAGAAATGAATGAGTGGGTGATTAAATAACTTAACGAGTATCCTGAAGCCTTATCTGTCTTAATTCTACTCCACACCTGATTGGTAACAATACCTGGGAACCTCATCCAGGAGGACAGCCCCAGAGGGCCTCCAAGCACATGTTTCTCTCCCTCCCCTGGGAACACCTACACCAGAGGCCTAGCAATAGGTGCAGCTCACACCTCCAGCCCCTCCTCGGCCAGCAAGGGAACCAGAGGGCAGCTCTGCCCATTCTACGTACTGGTTTCTGCAGTCTCGTATTCGCTGTCTCTGAGAAGTTCAAAGATGTCCACTTCCACCTTGGCCTTGCCCAGCCTCTCAGGGGCACGGTTGATGCGATTCTTGGCCAGGGTGATGGAGAGCCTCTCCCCTCTGCTGCACTCCATGGGATCGTCCAGGATAGCAGCTGCGGGCAGGCAAACACATGGAGACAGTTACCCCGTCTTCTACCATTCATCCTTCCTTCTTCTCCAGCCTCCCCCCACTGCCATCTTCCTTTCCAAGCAGCTTCCGGCTACTCCCTCCCCACTGCCATCTTCAGTACTATCCCTGAAACCAAAGTAAAGGTCTTGGTTTCTAGCCAGGTGGAACAAGGTAAATTCTAATATGAATATCAACCTCAGGAACCCTGTAATGTCACGGGAGGCCACTGCAGATGCTATCTGTATGAGGCTTCTAGGCCCAGGCATGATCATACCTTTGAATATAAGTCTATGTGTGCACAGAAACCTAGGTGGTATAGTGGTTAAGAGCTACACTGCTAACCAAAAGGTCAGCAGTTCAAATCCACCAGGTGCTCCTTGGAAGCCCTATGGGACAGTTCTACTCTGTCCTATAGGGTCACTATGAGTCGGAATTGACTCAATGGCAATTTGGTTTTTGGTTTGGTCCACAGAAAGGCAAGGGTGTGCACAGGGAGGGAGATAAGAGCTGTCCTTGAAAAATGGTATTCTGGGCATATGAGAAACTCTCCCCGAGGTGAGGGAGAGTTAAAGGAGCCCAGTTGTGTGAGGGAGAGCTGCGGTATGAAGGAGTGGCTGCTGGACACTGTGAGGTGAGGACAGGCTTTGCAGGAAGACATGCAGGGTGAGTATGCTCACGCCCCAGGATCCAACCCTGATGAGCCATGTCACCACGGGAACCTACATAGTTTTTCTAAACCTCTTTTTTTTTTTTTTTTTCCTCACTGAATGTTAAGAATAGTAAGACAACCTCACAGGGTTGGTTTGAAGATTAAATAAGACAATGCATGTAAGCGGCACATCATAAAGACTTAATCGATGTGCCTGAGGCCATGGTTGGAGTGGTATAACACTAACAGCTGCCCAATTTCTGGAAGCAGTATTAAGGGTAAGTGTTATGGCATTATATGAACCTAGGTTTCAATCCCAGCTCTACCACTTTTTAGTTGTGGGACCCCAGTGTTTTCACTTGTAAAATGGGGACAGAGTTTACCCCTTGGGCTTATTGTAAGGAATACATGAGGCAGTATGTGGGAAGTGCTCAGCACAGTCCCTGGCACACAGTAAGCACTCAATAAATGGTAACTATTGATATCAATATTTCTCTTGATAGAGGGAATTATAGAAATGAAATAACTCCACATAAAAACTTACACAAAAAGGTTCAATGAAGCATTATTCATAATAGTCAAAAAATGTAAACAACCCAAATGTCCATCAACTGATGAATGGATAAATGAAATGTGGTATACTCATACCATGGAATATTATTTGGCAAGAAAAAGGAATAAAGTGCTGATACATGCTACAACATGAATAAACCTTGAAAACGTTATGCTAAGTGAAAGAAGCCAGGCATGAGAGACCACATACTGTATGATTCCATTTATATGAAATGTCCAGAACAGAAAAACTCACAGAGACAGAAAGTAGACTGGTGGTTGCCTAGGGCTAGGGGGAAGGGCTTGGGGAATGACTGATAAAGGGTGTGGAGTTTCTTTTTGGGGTGATGAAATGTTCTAAAATTGACTGTGGTGACTGTGACTATACTAAATAACACTGAACTGTACACTTTAAATGGGTGAATTGTGTGATACGTGAATTATATCTCAATAAAGCTATTATAGAAAAAAAAAGAAATATCAAAAGTATATTTTAGAGGTTGAAGGCTCAGAAAACCAACATGGGGAATCAAGACAAGTCGACTTCACCGACACACGGCCCTTGAATCTCTGTCACTGATGTGGACACAGAGACCCAGGGTTTGCACTGTCTTTACTGTATTCCAGTATCATATCTACCATGACTTACCTTCTAAAACAAAAATCAGGACACAGAATATGACAACGCATTTTTATCTGATTTGTGGATTTATTTGTATGAATAAAAATACGAATAAATAAAATTTTTTATTCATATAAAATAAATTTATATGAATAGGAAACCCTAGTAATGTAGTGGTTAAGAGCTGTGGCTGCTAACCAAAAGGTCAGCAGTTCAAATACACCAGGCACTCTACAGAAATTCTATGAGGCAGTTCTACTCTGTCCTATGGAGTCGCTATGAGTCGGAATCGACTCAATGGCAATGGTTTTTTTTTTTTTTTTTTAATACAAATAGCCTTACTGAACAATAAAAAGTTAAATGTCATTTACTCAGGCTGGACATGCATGGGGCAATAAGAGGTGCTTCCCAAGACCTTGGAAATAAAACGAGCTTCTATGAGTTAAACTAGCAAAGTCTACGTGCTAACCAATATGATTAGACACCTGCAGAAGTGGCCAAAACACTGTTTTAACTGTGTGACTGAAGAGCCTGGGAACACATAAAACTAACCAAGGTGAACTAAGGGAATCAAGACTGGAAGGTGATTGTTATTTAGGAAGCAGAAACCTCAACAGTTATACTGCACTATACTAGAGGAAGACATTGGGGCTAGAAGGGAAGTGGGTCAGCCTAGAGGGGTGATTCTTATATGGTGTTCCTTGGAGGGTCCATGGGCTCCTTCAAGAAGCAGACAGGGAAGGCTGCCCAGGGGTCTCTGGCTCCACTCCAGCTTCAACCAGCTCAACTCCACATTATCAGTTTTAGATGTTAGGGTTTCATATAAGATTTGACGTGGGAAAAAAATGTTCCGCTGTTAAAAAATAAAATAGAAGCCATTAGCCTAGCCTTAACCCGTTGCTGTCAAGTCGATTCAGACTTATAGTGACCCAACAGAACTCTCCCTTAAGGTTTAAAAGGAGCAGCTGGTGGATTCGAACTGCCGACCTTTTGGTTAGCAACTGAGCTCTTAACCACTGCACAACCAGGGCTTCCTTAGGGCACAGAAATAGAAATGAGACATCTAAAATGCCAGAAACTGGCAGTCCCTTCCAGAAAATTCATGGTACATAGACTTTTGATTAGTGGAGAAATATGCTAAGAGTTAACACTAATAAGTGAGCATTTACTCAGTGACAACATGGGTGTGAGTGCTCAGTGGGAACAATCTCACTTTATCTTTGCCACATCTCCATAAGATGGGTATAGGAACCTTATCTGGAGATGAGAAGACGGAGGCTCGGAGAAGTCAAGCAACTGCCAGCCTACATGGAGTTGGTGAGTGGCAGAGAGGGGTAGTGAACTGGGGTGAGCCTGACTTCAGACCCTGCACTCTAAACCATGGCTCATCTTCCTTCTAATGAAAACTTGTCTTCCCAGGGATTTGCTGCTGAGAACAGGGTGTGCCAGGTAGGAGACGAGCCTTCTAGTCATTGGAAACTTCACCAAGCAAATTGACCCTGACACACTAACAGGATAGACCTTGGACCTCTGAAAATTCCTCTAGTGTGATGGTTTGGCACAGAGGCAGTGATCCTTCCCTTCAGGCCATGCAACCTCACTATTTCCAACTTTTCCATTTACAACTTATTAAATATTTTAAAAAATCACATGTAATAAAATAAATTAATTAATAGAGTGATCTTGCTCAGAAAATGCCCATGTCCCCTGGGAATCTGGGAGTTTACTATTAGCATTAGCTTTAGTAATGTTTTGATCCATTTGTTCATATTATAGAGTCATACTGGACTTACCTGTGCCTCATCACATAAGGACAACTATATCACATTTGAAGGAGCCCTGGCAGCACAGTGGTTACTAAGCGCTCAGCTGCTATCCAACAATCCACTCTGAGGGAGAAAGTCTGCCTCCATAAAGATTACAGACGTGGAAACCCTATGGGGCAGCTCTACTCCATCCTATAAGGTCGCTATGAGTCAGAATTGACTTGATGGCAATGAGTTTTTTTGGCTATCACATTTGAATTGTAGTGTTGGCAAAGAATATTGCATATACCACGGACAGCTAGCAGAACGAACAAATCTGTCTTAGAAGAAGTACAGCCAGAATGTTCCTTAGAAGCAAGGATGGCAACACTTTGTCTTACGTACTTCGGACATGTTTTCAGGAGGGATCAGTCCCTAGAGAAGGTCATCATGCTTGGTAAAGTAGAGGGTTAGTGAAAAAGAGGAAGACCCTCAACAAGATGGACTGACACAGTAGCTGCAACAACGGGCTCGAGCACAGTCATGACGGCGAGGATGGTACAGGCAGTGTTTCGTTCTGTTGTACATAGGGTTGCTATGAGTTGGAACTGACTCGATGATACCTAAAAACAACAACAACAACATATCACAGTAGTCAACACATGTAAAAAGGTCTATTCCAGAGCCGGTTAGTTCCACTGGTCCCATCTTTTTGCAGAGTACCTATTCAAGTATACTGATAAAAACCCAAGTATGAAGGACACCAGCCATTCATACTACACCACACAGCCAACTTACAGAGTATCATCTGACAAACTTTGAGACAGAGGGCTTATGGCCAGGAGGAGGACAGGGAGTATGAGGTCCCCTCTGCCTCTGCACTCCCTTTCCTCCTTCTCTCCTCCCAGGGTCTATGTACCACAGGACTCTGCACTCAGAGGTGTGCAACAGGTGCTCGCCATCTCGCTCAGACTTCCACCCAGCAAAACACCCCAGAGCCCTTCTAGGCACCACTCACCATTCAGTTTCAGACACTGACTCATTTCTGGCTGAAAGCAGCCTCAGCTGGGTGTTTGGTTGCCATCAAACACATTGGGATCAAAATAATTAGGATAATAGGAACAGGGGCTCTGGGGCTGTGCAGACCAAAGATGAGGTCTAGCCTCGGTCTCTCTTGGGACACCAGAGGAACATGTCCCTAACAGATGGCCACCGAACAGCACACTGGCTCCTCAGCAGTGCCAGGAGAGTGGCCCAGATGGAGGAAGGCGAGCACTGTGCCCAGGACTTAATGTGCAGCCAACACTCCCGGACTCCGCTGTGTCTACCGGGCCCAGGGCTGGGCCTGGATGCTCAGAGTTCTCAGCTGCTGCCTAATGAGGAACACATGATCTAGCACATCCTCCAGCCCCAAGGACTGCTCTGCAGACAAGTCCACCAGCAGCCACGGTGAGGCTGGGAGGTCTGGGGCTGTAGAAAGGCTAGGGCTGGGATGGGGAGACACATTTGGTGACCAGGTCTGTCCCAGCCTCAGCCAGAGATGGACCTTCCATACCCTTTCCCGCCATGGGCACTCAGTACAGAATGACTCTTCCAACCCAGGTGTACTCAGTGTGCTTCCTTCAGTCCAGGAAGCCATGGACGCCTTGAATTTACATTGGGCCTTTCTCTCTACCAGCCTTAAAAGCTTTACTCTCTGCCTAGTTCTCTCTGAGCTTTAAAGATCATGCCAAAGAGAGGGTGGCCTCTTGACTCTGTGCCCCCACCTCCACCCCAAGCAGTCTCCACGTTCTTGTTGATGACTGTGTCCACTCTGGGGAGGACAGTTTCCCTGGGACTGGCAGGCCTGGCCCTGCCCATTGCAACACCTCCTGGTCCATCCCTAATGAGTGCAGCCATGACTACCCAGGTGAGCATCAAAGTACTGAGCTGCTGCAAACTCCTTAGGGCCTCATCACTGCCTGAAGGGTTGGTCCCAATCGATTCTCGTCAATGGCATTCAAGGTCCTCCACAATCTGGCCCTCCACGACACAGTTTTAGCCCCAGTGTCCCTTCCAACCCAAACAGTGAAAAAACCTCCATGGAAGTTACCTAATTGTACCTAGACAGGCCTGCTGGCCCTACCACTATGCCCTGCTGACACTGTCCCTGCCCCTCATTTCTCCATCCCTATCACACATCTTCTTTTCCTCAGATTTACCACTTCTAAGAAGCCATCTCTGATCCCATAGCCCTAGTGTTACCTCCTCTTTTCATTTTCTTGGAGATCCCACCACTCCGCTAGGCCTGTTCTCTACACACAGCCTTGGCGTGGTACTTATCTGTCCTATCGATGTGTTTTCTCAACTAGCTTGTACAGGTGGTGCCCTACTTACAATGTACTGGACTTACGACAAATCGCACTTAGGGCCATCTGTTTTTTTGTTGTTGTTTGTTTATACACCTTATTGTTAGTAATATGTACTACGTACTATGCTGCAGTGCATAATCTGCTGATGTCATCATTCTCCTGCCAATTCCCAAAGACAAGTAAAGGTTGGATTTATGAAGATACTAATAATAAAAGGCAATAATAATGAAAACTAAAAAAATAAAAAGAGGTGTTCGACTTCTGTCAGGATTGACTTACAACAGAGCTGTCAGAACAGAATTCTGTCTAAGTCGGGGACTACCTGTATTTTACAGGCCCAGAGTAATCCCTCCCTCCTTTGAACTTCCACAGAAACTTCTCTGTACCTTTCATGAGACACTAATCACTTTTGACTTTTTTTTATTATACCTACCGGTACAATAAATGATGTATAAAATTGGGCAAATTCCCTGCAAAAGACCTCATTAAAGTATTAAAAAGCAAAGATGTCACTTTGAGGACTAAGGTGTGCCTGATCCAAGCCATGGTATTTTCAATCGCCTCATATGCATACAAAAGCTGGACAATAAATATTGAAAACCGAAAAAGAGTCGATGCCTTTGAATTATGGTGTTGGTGAAGAATACTGAATATACCATGGACTGCCAAAAGAACAAACAAATTGGTCTTGGAAGAAGCACAGCCAGAATGTTCCTTAGAAGAAAGGATGGTAAGATTTCATCTCATGTACTTTGGACATGTTATCAGGAGGAACTGGTCCCTGGAGAAGGACATCATGTTTGGTAAAGCATAGGATCAGCAAAAGAGAGGAAGACCTTCAACGAGATCAACTGACACAGTGGCTGCAATGATGGGCTCAAGCATAGCAATGATGTGAGGATGCGGCAGGACCAGGTGGTGTTCTGTTCTATCGTACATAGGGTCACTGAGTTGGAACTGACTCAATGGCACCTAACAACAACAGTGGTCTTCCATCTTTTCTCCTTCTCTAGGCAGTCAGCTCCTTGAGAGAAAGGATCACGGGGACACATATTCATCTGATTCATCTTTGTAGCTGCACAATTCCAGACATGCAACAGGACCTTAATTAATGGCTATGGAGTGAATAAATAATCGGAGGCTATTTGTCTTTTCATTCTCTACAACAAGTAGCAGATGCCTTGCCCCGGCACGGTACAAGAAGCACTGGACGATGTGGGACTGTGTGTAGGCCCAGTTCACAGTACCAGCAGGGTGGAGAGCCCACACAGAGACCTGCAGGGCACCAGGGGCTGGCGGCACTCCTCCTGCCCTCCACCCACCTGTGTAAACTGGAACAGGGCTTGCCTTCCTTCCACAAATTCTCAACAACCCACGAGTGACCACTCAAGCTGGAAAATCAGTGTCCTTAATTTCTTGGTTCCTCCAGTGTCTCACTGCTGAAATTCCCAAGCACTTCAATAACTCCTTCCTCTTTAAGAGGGGAATAAAGAGGTTTTACTGGAGAGTTTTTATAGGCAGGATCTATAACACTGCCTACGGCTGTTTGGCTCAGACCCTTAGAGCCCCATGCTAACAAAGAAAAGAGATGGTTTGGGCCCCAGGAGAGCTAGCTAGCATCAAATGACACCCAGCTGCATGCTCTCCTGGCCCCAGCCCTGTCCTCCCTGGCTCATCTGGCACCAGCTTTCTCCCCTCACCTCTGTCCTCTGGGTGCCCCTCTTTTCACACCGTTGCTCACAACTATTCCTCCCACTGGAAGAAGTCACACCACCGCGTAGGCTGCTCCCACCACATATTCACACTCATCAGCTTTACTGGGCACAACACAGGACCATCATCCGTGCTTTGACTAGCTGAGCTGCTGAACCCTCTTATATTCTGGGCCAACAGCTCTAGACACTCCCACACCCACCCCTTTACCTGGGCACACACACTGGGTAAAATGAGGCCACTGTCAGTGAACTCCCTCAACTTTGTGCCACCCACCTCAAGAGGCTCAGATAATGGGAACTCCTGTCCAAAGAGAGTACACGCATCCCTGCCCTCCTCGCCCCTGGGACTCTGCTTCACCATGCTTCTTTTTTTCCCTATATCCTCAATCTCTCTCCTGGATTGGCCCACTCCACTTTGCAAAAACCTGGCCAAGACCTTCCCCTTCTGTGTGGCCTCCCTTGACCACAGGTTTCCCTCTGGCCTTCAATCCAAGCCAGGCTTTTCAAGTGACTACTCAACGTTTGCTGGCTTCACTTCATACATATTCTCCTCAACCCACTGCAAGCTGTCTTCTGTCCCCGCCGCCCCACTCAAATGTACTCACCAACACCACTGACAACCATTTCTATAAAACTGATGGAGACTTTTGATCCCTTGCCTAATTATACCAATAGCTGGCATTGTTGCTTAATATATTCCAGATACTATTCTCAGAACATCTTAGTATGCCATTTAATACCCACACAACCCTACAGTTTGTTATCCTATGTTATATGTGGACTGACAAAGGGGCAAATTAAGCAACTTGCCCGAGATCACGTAGCTCTTAATGGCAGTCTGGACCCAGTGCCTGTGGGCTGCTAGACCATTTCATTGGGTCGCCTCCTGGGCTGGTGCTCCCTTTGTGTCTGACAGTACTGAGCATTCTTTCTTGCCTGAGATCCTCAACTTATTGGCTTTCAAAACACTACTCTCCCAGGGTTCTCCTCCTACTTCTCTGGTCATTCTGTCCAGGTGCACCCTTCTCCTGCCTAGCCTTTATATATTGGTAAATACCAAGGTTCTGTTCAGGGTCTTCTTCTTGCTTTACTCCCAGGATCTTCCTAACTAGTTTCTGTTGAGTCAGTTCTGACTCGTGGCGACCGCAGGTGTATCAGAGCAGAACCATGCTCCACAGGGTTTTCAAGGGCTGATTTTTCAGAAGTAGATTACCAGGCCTTTCTTGCAAGGCATCTCTGGGTAGACTCAAACTTCTGACCTTTTGGTTAGCAGCCAAGTGTGTTAACCATTTGTGCTTCCAGGGACTCTAGGATCTTCCAAAGCAATCCCATTCACAGACACATCTATGGGGACGACTTATAGGGCTTTATTTATATCCAACTGCCTGATGATGTCTCCACTTCAGTGTCCCACAGCCATCTGAAACCTACTAAGATGTGATGTAAACTCACCCTCTTCCCTCCTGTATTCTTCCTGTTATAGTCCTAAAGTCAGGAAAAGTGTGTGTCAGGGTTGTATCATTTCACCATACTTATTCAATCTGTATGCTGAGCAAACAGCCTGAGAAGATGGACTATATGAAGAAGAACATGGCATCAGGATTGGAAGAAGATTCATTAATTCATCTGTGGTATGCAGATGACACAACCTTGCTTCCCAAAAGTGAAGAGGACTTGAAGCACTTCCTGATGAAAGATCAAAGACTAGAGCCTTCAGTATAGATTAAACCTCAACATAAAGAAAACAAAAATCCTCATAACTGGACCAAAAAGCAACATCATGAATAATGGAGAAAAGACTGAAGTTGTCAAGGATTTCATTTTACTTGGATCCACAATCAACACCCATGGAAGCAGTAGTCAAAAAATCAATGCATTGCATTAGGCAAATCTGCTATAAAAGACCTCTTTAAAGTGTTGAAAAGCAAAGATGTCACTTTGAGGACTAAGGTGTGCCTGACTCAAACCATAGTATTTTCAATCACCTCATATACACACAAAAGCTGGACAATGAATAAGGAAGACCAAAGCAGAATTGATGCCTTTGAATTACGGTATTGGCAAAGAATATTGAATATACCAGGGACTACCAGAAAAATGAACACATCGTCTTGGAAGAAGTATAGCCAGAATGTTCCTTAGAATTCAAGGATGGTGAGACTTTGTCTCATGTACTTTGGAGATGTTATCAAGAGGGGCCAGTCCCTGAAGAAGGACATCATGGCTGGTAAAGAAGAGGGTTATCGAAAAAGGAAGACTCTCAATGAAATGGATTGACACAGTGGCTGCAACAATGGGCTCAAGCATAACAACAACTGTGAGAATGGCACAGAACCATGCAGAGTTTCGTTCTCTTGGACATAGGGTTGCTATGAATCAGAACCCACTCAACAGCACCTAAGAACAACATAGTCCTAATTCTAGCTGATGGTAGCACCAGTTAGCCAGGCACCATGGCTCTGCCTTCTGCCTTCTCCTCTTTGCTCAATGACCACTCTCTCTTAGGATGGTTCTAGAGCTCAGACAGTGCCTCCTTCAGAAAGTCTTCCCTGAACATACAGGCTAAGTCACCACCTATGCATTTTCACAGAAACCCATGTATGTTACACTACATTTCAATCAATGTTTTAGCCTTCAACTTTCACTCTTCAATTTTTGCTACTTCTAGTGCCTGGTACATTTATTTATAAATGCTTGAGTCCAACTTTTCCAGGCTTTTGAGGGGTTTTATGCCCATTTTATCTTTACTCCAATCCATACATATATAGATAATTGATTTTTACAGAGGTGAGTGTAAAGTAATACTTTGTTTTGTTTTGTTTTTTCCTTCTCTATTTTCCCCCCAACAAATGGTGCTGGAACAACTGACAATCCATAAGTAAAAATAAAAATAAAAGAATTTCCATTTCTAATTCACACCACATACGAAAACTAACACAAAATGAATCACAGACCTAAATGTAAAACCTAAAACTATAAAATTTCTAGAAGACAATTTTTGTGACCTCGAGGTAGACAAAGATTTCTTACCTATACACCAGGAGCACAATCAATAAAATAAAAAAATAGATAAATTGGACTTTACTATAATTAAAAATGTCTGCTCATCTGCCACCTAAGATACTCCACTGGTCTCACTCCATCTGGAGAAAGTGAGAACGAAGAAAGCCAAGGACACAAGTGAAAGATTAGTCCAAAGGACTAACCAACCACCACTACCACAGGCTCCACCAGACTGAGTCCAGCACAACCAGAATGTCCCCGGCTATAACCACCAACTGCTCTGACAGGGGTCACAATAGACGGTCCCACACAGAGTGGAGAAAGACGGAGAACACAATGCTAACTCACACACACACACACACACACACAAAAAGCCAGACTTACTCATCTGACAGAGACTGGAGAGATCCCAAGAGGATGGCCCCCGGACACTCTTAAAGCTCAGTAATGAAGTCACTCTTAAGGTTCGCCCTTCAGCCAAAGATTAGTTAGGCCCATAAAACAAAACAAGACTAAATGGGCACACCAGCCCACAGGCAAGGACGGGAAGGCAGGAGGAGACAGGAAGGCTAGTAATACGGAACCCAAGGTCAAGAGGGACAGAGCGTTGACATGTCTGTCGTGGGGTTGGCAACCAACGTCACAAAACAATACATGTATTAATTTTTTAATGAGAAACTAGTTTGCTCTGTAAACCTTCATATGAAGTACAATAAAATTTTTTTTTTTTAAATAAAAATGCCTGCTCCTCAGAAGACGCTGGTGACAGAATGAAGAAGCCAAGCTACACACTGGGAGAAAAACATTATTTGCAGAACAGATACCTGATAAATGAGTTATAGCCAGCATAAACAAAGAACTCTCAAAATTCAAGGATACAATTCAAAACCATAACGAGATACCATTTTACTCTCACTAGAACGACTAAGAAATTTAGAAGACAGCTACCTGGCCAACTGACTGGAAGAGACCCATATCTGTGCCCATTCCAAAGATAGGTGATCCAACAGAGTACAGAAACTATCAAACAATATCATCACTATCACACACAAGTAAAATTTTGCTGAAGATAATCAAAAACAGTTGCAGCAATACATCGACTGCCAGAAATTCAAGCTGGATTCAGAAGAGGATGTGGAATGAGGGATACCACTGCTGGTGTCAGATTGATCTTGGCTGAAAGCAGAGAATACAAGAAAGATATTTAAAGCCCAAAACCCGTTGCCAACAAGTCGATTCCCACTCATAGCAACCCTACAGGACAGAGCAGAACTGCCTCATAGGGTTTCCAAGGAGCGCCTGGTGGATTTGAACTGCTGACCTTTTGGTTAGCAGTCAATCTCTTAACCACTGTGCCACCAGGGCTACTTCTGTTTTATTGACTATGAAAAGGTATTCAACTGTGTGGATCATAACAAATTATGGATAACACTGAGAAGAACTGGAATTCCAGAACACTTAATTGCGTTCACGCGGAATCTGTACATAGACCAAAAGGCAGTCGTTCAAGCAGAACAAGGGGATACTGTGTGGTTTAAAACCAAGAAAAAGTGTGTTTCAGGGTTGTATCCTTTCACCATACTTATTCAATCTGTATGCTGAGTGAATAATCTGAGAAGCTGGACTATATGAAGAACATGACATCAGGATTGGAGGAAGACTCATTAACAGCCTGTCATATGCATATGACAAAACCTTGCTGCTGAAAGTGAAGAGTACTTGAAGCACTCACTGATGAAGATCAAAGACTACAGCCTTCAGCATGGACTACGCCTCAACATAAAGAAAACAAAAATTCTCACAACTGGACCAATAAACAACATGATAATAAATGAAGAAAACACTGAAGTTGTCAAGGATTTCATTTTACTTGGATACACAATCAATGCCCACGGGAGCAGCAGTCATGAAATCAAATTACATATTGCATTGGGCAAATCTGCTGCAAAAGACCTCTTTAAAGTGTTAAAATGCAAAGATGTCACTTTGAGGACTAAGGTGTGTCTTGCCCAAGCCACGGTATTTTCAATCACCTCACATGCACGTGAAAGCAGGACAAAGAATAATGAAAACTGGAGAGGAATTGATGCCTTTGAATTATGGTGTTGGCAAAGAACATTGAATGTACTATGGACTGCCAGAAGAACAAACAAATCTTTCTTGGAAGAAGTACACCAGAATATTCCTTGGAAGCGAGGTGGTGAGACTTCGTCTTGCATACTTTGTACATGTTATCAGGAAGGACCAGTCCCTAGAGAAGGACATCATGTTTGTTAGGATATCAGCAAAAAAGAAGAAGACCCTCAAGGAGATGATCTGACGCAATGGCTTCAAAGATGGGCTCAAACATAAAAATGATAGTGAGGATAGCGCAGGACCAGGTAATGTTTCTTTCTGTTGTACACAGGATTGCTATGAGTTGGAACTGACTCAATGGCACCCAACAACAACAATAGGATGGCTAAGATTAAAAAAAAAAAAAAAAATAGAAAATAACAAATGTTGGCAAGGATGTGAGGAGATTGGAACCCTTATCCACTGCTGGTGGGAATGCAAAATGGTACAGCTGTTGTGGAAAACAGTGTGGTGGTTCCTAAAAAAAACTAAAAGTAGACCTACCACACAGCCCAGCAATTCCACTGCTAGGTCCATATCCACAAAATTTGAAACCAGAGGCTCAAACACAGACCTGTACACCAATGTTCACTGCAAACTATTTATAATAGCCAAAAGTTGGAAACAACCTAAATGTCCATCAACAGATAAATGGATAAACAAAATGTTGTACATACATACAATGGAATACCACTCAGCCAGTAGGAGAAAAGAAGTCTCGATACATGCTACAATATGGTTGGAGCCTGAAGACATTATGCTGTGTGAAACAAGTCAACCACAAAAGGACAAATATTCTATGACTTCACTTACATAAAAAGATAAGAAAAGGCAAATGTACACAGAACAAAGTTTATTAGTGGTTACCAGGGCAGGAGGGAAGGGAAAAGAGGGGGTTAACAGTGATGGAAAAATTGCATTGAATAAGGAAAGGGCTACACAGCCAGTTATTGTAATAGCTGCCCATAAGCAGTACATCTGTAAAAAGTTGAATGGACAAAAGTTGTGTGATAGATATAGTTACAACAATGACAAAAAAAAAAAAAAAGCTGCTGAGGCACAACCAAACACCTCATGGGATTTAGTTCCTCAGTTTGGAGATTCAGGGTCATGGTTTCATGGGACATCCCAGTTAAGTGGCCTAATAACGTGTTTAGTGCTTCTGTTCTACCCCTTCATTCATTGCATAATGCCTGGTGTCTTAAAAGCTTACAAGTGGCCATCCAAGGCATGACAATTGTTCTCTATTCGCCTGGAGCAATAGAGGACAAAGGAGAGTCAGGAATAGGAAGAGGATATGGAATGTGTGGCTAATTGTCTCCTTTGCCATGAGAACAGAAGAACTGGAAGGTGCCCGGCTACCATTACTGAACATTTTGATCAAAGATTCTATAGGAGAATCTTGATCAAAGCGGGGCATAATACAGAACAGAATTTCTAAATCTCACTGACTCTAGACTTTCTGGAGCCATGGAGGCTGGATAAATCCTTGAAACTATTGCCCTGAGATAATCTTTAAAACTTAAACCAAAAATAACCCCTAAATTCTTCTTTAAACCAAAGAATATTTTAGCTTAACTAGTAAAAAATGTCTGCCTTGAGCATTATACTCTTTTAGGAGCTACCTATTTGGGATCAAATTGACAACAGCAACTCAAAAGATTAGACAGGAACCTTAGTGGGCAGTGCTTATGTTAATGAGGGAAGAACAACTCAGAAAAAGAACGTGATGGTTAATGGTATGTATCAACTTGGCTAGGCTGTGATTCTCAGTGGTTTGGCAGCTATTATGTAATCATCCTTCATTTTGTGATCTGATGTATGCAGCTAATCAGTTGAAGGGGGAGTTCCCTTGGGGGTGTGGCCTGCATCCAATATACGTGAACATTCTGGCAAAGCTCGCTCTCTCTCGATCTTGTAGCCAACTTGTCATCCTCTGACCTCTGATTCTTGGGACATGAGCTGGCAGCCTGCCTTCTGGCCTGCTGTTTTTGGGTTCATCAGCCCCTGCACCCACGAGTCAGGGGAAGCCTCCAGCCTGATGCCTGACCCAAAGATTTGGAACTTGCCAGCCTCCACAATTATCTGAGCCATTCCCTTGAAATGAATCTCCCTTTTTTTTTATATATATGTATTTATGGAAACCCTGGTGGCGTAGCAGTTAAGTGCTATGACTGCTAACCAAGAGGTTGGCAGTTTGAGTTCACCAGGCACTCCCATACAGGACAGACCCCAAAAGCAAGTCACCAAGACATATCATAATCATACTTGCCAAAACCAAAGACAAAGAAAGAATCCTGAGAGCAACTCAAAAAAATGAAAAGTCATCTACAAAGGGGAGCCAATAAGACCAAGCTCTTGATTACTCGGCAGAAACCACACAAGCAAGAAGGCAATGGGATGAGACATATAAAACCTTGAAAGAAAAAAGCTGCCAACCAAGAATTATATATCCAGCAAAACTGTCACTCAACTACCATTGCTAAATTAGGACATTTCCAGATAAACAGAAATTAAGGGAATTTGTAAAAACCAAACCAATCTTACAAGAAATATTAAAGAGAGTCCTTCAGACAGAGAGCCAACAACATCAGACAACAATCTGACGTTAGGACACAGGACAGCATTAGCCAGATACCAACCCAGATAAAGAATTCTCAAAAATAAAACAAAGCAGGGAACCAGAGACATCAATCTATAAATGACGACAACATCAAAACAAAAAGGGACAGTAAGTGGTGTAGTTATAGAACTTTCATATGGAGAGGAAGTGAAAGTGATATGAAGAAATAAAAGACTGCTTTACACTTAGGAAGATAAAAGTAAATTTCAAGGTAACCACAAAGAAAGTTAACAACCTACTCATCAAAATGAAAACGAAGAAAAACAAAGACACAGTAAACACAAAATCAACAACAAAATAAGTGAAAAGAAAACCCACAAACAAAAAGAACTCACCACAGAAAATTAAGCAAAACAAAGAAATCATCACCAACGCACACACACAAAGCACAACCAAATGACAACAGTAAGCTAATATCTATAGATAATCACACTGAATGTAAATGGCTTAAATGTAACTGTAAAGAGACAGGGAGTGGCAGAATGAACAACAACAAAAAAAAACACAACCCATCCATATGCTGTCTACAAGAGACAAAGCTTAGACACAAAGACATAAATGAACTAAAATTCAAAGGATGGAAAAAATATATATATCAAGCAAACAATAACCAAAAAACAGCAGGAGTGGCAATATTAATCTCTGATAAAACAGACCTTAAGGCAAAATCCACCATAAAAGATGAGGAAGGACATTATACAATGATTAAAGTGTCAATCCACCAAGAGGACATAACCATAATAACTACATAGGAATCCAATGACAGGGCTCCAAAATATATAAAACAAACTCTTAACAACACTGAAAAGAGAAATAGACAGTTCTACGATAACAGTAGGAGACTTCAACACACCACTTTAAATGAAGGACAAAACAACTAAAAGAAACTCAACAAAGACAGAGAAGAGCTAAATACCACAGTCAACCAACTTGACTCACAGACATATACAAAACAATCCACCCAACAACAGAAAGTATACATTCTTTTCCAATGCATATGAATCATTCTTCAGAACAGACCACATTTTAGGCCATAAAGCAAGCCTCAATAAATCCAAAACACTGAAGTAGTACAAAGCATTTTCTCTGATTACAACACTATATAAGTAAAAATCAATAACAGTAAGAAAAAGGGGTAAAAAAATCAAACACATGGAAGCTGAATACCACCTTGCTTAAAAAACCACTGGGTAATAGAAGTCAAACATGAAATTAAAAAATCCCTAGAATCAAACAAGAATGAAAATATATCAGATCCTTTGGGACATACCAAAGCAATGCTCAGAGTTCAATTTATAGCGATTAACGTACACATCAAAAAAGAAGAAAGGGCCCAAATCAAAACATTAACCCTACAACTCAAACAGAAAGAAAGCAGCTAAAGCCCACAGTCACCAGAAGAAAGAAAATAATAAAGATTAGAGCAAAAATAAATGAAACACAGAGCAGAAAAACAATATAAAGAATTAACAAGACCAGAGTTGGTTCTTTGAAAGGATCAATAAAAATCGACAAGTCAAGACCAGTGGCCATATTGACAAAACAAAAGCAGGAGAGGAAGCAAACAGCCCAAATAAGAAATGAGATGGGTGACATTACAGCAGAACCAATTAAAAAAATTGTACTCCAACAAATTTGAAAACCTAGAGGAAATGGGCAAATTTCTAGAAACACACTACCTACCTACACTAACACACACTGAGATAGAAAATACGAATAGACCCATAACAAGAGAAGAGATTAAACAGATAAAGAACTCCCCAAAACCCCTAACTTGGACGGCTTCACTGGAGAATTCTACCAACCATTCAGAGAAGAACTCACACCAATACAAATCAAACTCTTTCAGAGCACAGAAAAGGAAGGAATACTCCAGAATTCATTCTATGAAGCCAGTATAACCCTGATACTAAAGCCAGGCAAAGACACCAAAAAAAAAAAAAGAAAGAAAGAAAAGAAAATTACAGACCAATATACCTCATGAATATAGATACAAAACTTCTCAACAAAATTCTAGCCAATACAATTCAACAGCACATAAAAAAAAAAAAAGAATCCTAACCAAATGGGATTTATACCAGGTTTGCAAGGATGGTTCAACATTAGAAAATCAATCAACGTAATCCACCACATGAATAAAACAAAAGAATCACATGATTATCTCAATTGACACAGAAAAGGCACCTGACAAAAACCAACACCCATTTCCGATAAAAACTCTCACCAAAAAATAGGAACAGAAAGAAGATTCCTCAACATAATAAAGAGCATTTATACAAAATCAACAGCCAATATTATTCTCAATGGAGGGAGACTGAAAGCCTTCTCCTTGAAAACGGGAACCAGACAGGGATGCCCTTTATCACCACTCTTATTCAACATTGTACTACCCTAGCTAGAGTAATAAGGCAAGAAAGGGAAATAAAGGGCATACACATTGGTGATGAAGAAGAAAAACTACCCCTTTTTGCAAATAATAAATAAATAATTTTTTTTTTTTTTTATACATAGAAAATCCTAATGATTGCACAAGAAAGCTACTGGAACTCAAAGAAGGACTCAGCAAAGCAGCAGAACACAAGATTAACATACCAAAATCAGCTGGATTCCTCCACATCAACAAATAGAACTTCGAAAAGGAAATCAGGAAAACAATACCATTTACAATAGCCCCCCAAAAGATAAAACGCTTAGGAATAAATCCAACCAGGGATGAAAAAGACCTATACTAAGAAAATGACAAAAAAACTACTGCAAGAAACCAAGAGACCTACATAAATAGGAAACATGCCATGCTCATGGACAGGAAGACAACACTGTAAAGATGTCAATACTACACAAAATGATCTATAGCTATAATGCAATTCTGTTCCAAATTTCAACGGCATTCTTTAACAAGATGGAAAATCTAATCGCTAATTATATATGGAAAGCAAACAGGCCCCAGATAAGTAAAGCATTACTGAAGAAGAACAAGTAGGAAGCCTCACACTACCTGATCTCAGAACTTACAATACAACCATAGTAGTCCAAACAGCCAGGTACTGGAACAACAACGGACACAAAGACCAATGGGACAGAATTGAGATCCCAGATGTAAATTCATACACCTATGGACAGCTGATCTTTGACAAAGGACCAAAGTCCATTAAATGGGAAAGAGACAGTTTCTTTAACAAATAGTAATGGCAAAACTGGATGTCTACCTACAGAAAAATGAAACAGGACCCATACCTCACACCATACACAAAAACTAAGTCAAAATCGATCAAAGACCTAAATATGAAACCTAAAACTATAGAGATCATGGAAGAAAAAATAAGGACAACACTAAAAAAAACTAGGGGCCCAAATATATGGCATAAATAGAATATCAAACATAACTAAAAATGCACAAACAGCAGGAGATGAACTAGGTAAATGAGACCTCCTAAAAATTAAACACTTAAAAAAAAAAAAAAGAAGAAAAAGAGAACCTACACACTGGGGAAAAAAAAATCAGCAACAACATATCCAACAAGAGTCTAATCTCTAAAATTCATAGAAAACTTCAACACCTCAACAACAAAAAGGCAAACAATCCAATTAAAAAATGGGCAAAGGATATGAACAGACACTTCACTAAAGAAGACATACAGGTGGCTAGCAAACACATGAAGAATTGCTCACTTTCATTAGCCATTAGAGATGCAAATAAACACTACAATGATATACTACAATGATATACTATCTCACCTCAACATTACTGGTACTAATCAAAAAAACAGCAAATAACAAATGTTGTCAAGGTTATAGGGAGACTGGAACTCTTATGCACTGCTGATGGGAATGCAAAATGATACAACAACTACAGAAAACGGTATGGCACTTTCTTAAAAAGCTAGAAATAGAAATACTATATGATCCAGCAATCCCACTCTTAGGTATATAACCTAAAGAAATAAAAGCCGTGAGACGAATAGACATATGCACACCCACGTTCACTGCAGCATTATTCACGATAGCAAAAAGATGGAAACAACCTAAGTGCCCATGAGCAGATGAATGGATAAAGAAATTGTGGTACACACACAATGGAATACTATGTGATGATAAAGAATAACAAAGAATCTGAAAACAGCTCACACGGATGAATTTGGAGGACATTATGCTGAGTGAAATAAGTCAATCACAAAAGGATAAATATACGAGGCCACTATTATAAAAAAAACAAAAAAAGGTTTACATACAGAAAAAACAAACATTCTTCAATGGTTATCAGGGATGGCTGGGATTAAGGAGGGAAAATCACTAACTAGATAGAAAACAACAACAAAAAAACCAAATCCATTGTCATCGAGTTGATTTTGACTCACACAGACTCTGAAGGACGGAGTTGAACTGCTCCATAGGGTTTCCAAGGAGCAGCTGGTGGATTCAAACTGCTGACGACCCTTTGGTTATCAGCCAAGCTCTTAATCACTGCACCACCAGGGCTCCAACGAGATAGAAGAAGATGTGTTAATACTGGTGAAGGGAAAGGCAATATACAATATGGGGGAAGTCGGCATAAGATGGCCAAAGCAAACATTGAGAGGAATGAAAGAGTCAATCTCTTTTGAGATATAAAAGACAGAAGAGAGCAGGGCAGAGAGACAGAAGGACCTCTTACCAACAAGAAAGCAGAGCCGGTAGCAAAGTGTATCCTTTCAACCCAGGGTCCCTGCACTGAGAAGCTGCTAGACCAGGGGAAGGTTGATAACAAGGACCTTCCCCAGGGCCAAAAGAGAGAGAGAAAGCCTTCCTCTGGAGCTGGCACCCGGAATTCAGGCTTCCAGCCTCCTAGACTGTGACAGAATAAATTTATTTTTGTTACAGCCATCCACCTGTGGTATTTCTGATATAGCAGCACTAGATAACTAAAACATACACATACGAGGAAGCAATACTCATAATTACAGTCCTTGTTTCTGCAACTGGTCATGTGGACGTAACTGGCATTTAGAACTACCTTGTTCCACCACCCATTCCATATTCCCTCTGCCCTCAGCAAGCTGGCTGTGGTTCTTTGCCTGGTGGAGTGACCCAAACTTTCATACCTGAAAGTCTGGGCCATTAGTAGTCATGTCGTAATTGGGTTGCTGTAGTTTTCCATTGACTTTAGTCACAAGGCGTGGTAGTACTGAGATGCCCTAAGGGATCTCCTGCATTCCAGGCATGCTGTTCTTTACCTCCATTAGGTAATACTGGTCATCAGGATCTGTCACACCAGCCGATATGGTAACTCCCTTCTTTGCCTGTTGATCCAGAAGCATAAGGAGCCCAAAGTGGCCAGTTGGCATTCTTAACTTCCAGTTCAATGGAACCTGTGATGTGTCTCCAGGTGGGAGCATTCCTCTCTTTGGAACTAAGACCTCTAGATCCACAGAGCATAGGGTCACGGGGACAGGAAGTAAAAACTTTGTGAGTGAGTTACTAGTGGTAACAGTGAGTGACGCAACTCCCATTTTCACCCCTTGATTCCTGGACCCATGAATCCTGGCTATGAGAGAAACAGTACCATACATCGGACGCTGGTTTAGAGCATATACAGCCTCCTAGAAAACAGTGCCCCATACCTGAAAGGTATCGGCACTTAGCTGGTACTGTAACTGTGTCTTTAGAAGGTCATTCTATCAAGCTAGCTGCTTCAGAATGATGGGGAACATGGTAAGACTAGTGAACTCCATGAGCATGGGCCCACTGTTGCACTTCATTTGCTGTGAAGTGAGTCTCTTGATGCAACGTGACGCTGTGTGGGATACTATTACAGTGAATAAGACATTCTGTAAGTCCACGGATGGTAGTTTTGGCAGAGGAATTGCGAGCAAGGAAGGCAAATTCATATCCAGAGTAAATGTCTATTCCAGTAAGAACAAAAGGCTGCCCTTTCCGTGATGAAAGCAGTCCAATGTAATCAAACTGCCACCAGGTTGATGGCTGATCACCTCAAGGAATAGTGCTGTATGGGGATTCAGTGTTGGTCTCTGACGCTGGCAGAGTGGGCACTTAGTCAGGGCAGTTTCCACTGTCAAATCTGACTTACATAAAATAGCAATCACATCAGTCTTCAAGGATGCTGCGGTTCCCTTCACAAATTTGTTCCTTACCATTGTGGTGAAGGGTGTGTCCTTTGGACATTCCATGTTTAGCTCTGTGGGTCTAACCTGATAAATTCACTCTAACATGCCAATTTCCCTAAGCCTTTGGATACCTTCTTCTACAGTTACCAAGGTAGGTCTGGACTTCAGCTTGATTTAGTGCAGGCCACCACATAATTTGTGATTCATCAACCCAACCAAATAAATTAATAGATCCTCTCCTAACTTCTCAAGCTCAAACACTGAAGAATCTGTGCTTAGTGGGCCCATATCAATCAACTCAGGCTGATCCATCTTTATGTTCTTTTTACCATTATCCCACACCCTTAATAACCATTCCCACACATATTCCTCAGGTTTCTGTTTGTACGTATTAGAAAACTCAAACAGTTCTTTTAGAGTGTAGCATACCACCTCCTGGGTCACATTTTATACTTCAAGTTTTGGGGCTAGTTGGTTCTAGTTATATATTTAGAAGACAAAATGTGTGGTGGGGATATGTTTCCAGAGCATTCAGCATTGTCTTGTAAGGCATCTGCCTCAGGCAATGACCCAGGCAATGACTCAGACAAAAGGCTCTTCAGACACAGCCGGGTTAATCTCATCAGATGGGTGAGGAGGGGCTAATGGTTTTACTGGGGAGGGTAGCTTAGCTGATAAAGAGAGTAATTTCTTCTGATGGGAATAAGAGCGCTGGTTCTGTTAGCAGGAGAGATTCAAGAGAGTTTAGCAGCTCAGTGCCTCCAACTTCCTGATTATCTGCCCATATGTCCCCATCCCAAGTTTCAAGATCCCATTTCTTCCCAATCAATGCCCTCACATTAACTTCAGACACAACCCAAGGCTGGCAATTGAGTTGGCGTTGTAACTCAGCCACTCTTATGATAAGACTCTAGGTTTGGTTTTTGGCAATATCGACTCTGTTGTCACTACAAGAAATAAGCCTTTCTTTCAAGGCACAAGTGGAAACTTCCAAGTCATTTATGTGGTGCTTGAGATTTGACTCTAAAGCCCTGAGCTCATCTCTTTCTTTCACCACTTTGTCCAGCAAAAGTAGGACCAACTAACCAGCTTCCTTATACTTCTCATTATGACAAAATTGTAGAAAGGTCTCAAACAAGTGATTACCCAGAGCCTCACCTCTCACCAATATCTGATCTATTGGTGGCAATATTTTGCATAGTTGTATTGCCACCTCATACCATGGATTAGCAGTGACCTCTTTACTACTAAAAGCAGAGTCATTAACATTTTTAAGACAAACCAGACTTGAGAACCAGTTTAGAAAACTCATCTTTACAGTTTTGTTTCTCTAGAACCACTCTTGGCTCCAAATGTCTTAGGCTGGGTTCTCTAGAGAAGCAAAACCAGTGCAGCATATAAGTATACATAGAGAGAGATGTGTATAAAGGAAATAGCTCATGAGGTTGTAGAGGCTGGAAAGTCCTAAGTTCATGGGTCAAGTTGGAGGCTTCTTCTGACTCAGGTAGCCATAAAAAAAAAAAAAAAGGCAAACCCAATATTGGAAGGTCAGACAGGAGGCCTCTTGTTCACAGGCTGTGGAGGCCGATGAATCCCAAGATCAGCAGGTAAGCTGCTAGTTCAAGTCCCAAGAACCAGAGGTCAGATGAATAGGAACCAGCTGCAGGATTTGGAATGAGCAAAACCCAGCAAGTCTTGCCAGAAAGTCCACCTATATTCGATGCAGGCTACACCCCCAAGGAAACTGCCTTTCAACTGATTGGCTGCTCACAATGGATCTTATCATGGAGGTGATCACATTATATCAGATTTCATTATGAAGGAGATTACATCATTAAAAAGCTGCCAAACTACCTCATAACTGCCCAGCCAAGTTGACGCACAACCTTCACCATCATACCATGGTATGGCAAACTGACAGATGTGGTTTAATAAGAGAATACACTAGGTTTAACTGGACACATGGCTGCATTTGCCAGACTCTCCTTCAGTGTGGGAAGGTCATGCAGTAAATTTTGGCTGGTGAGTGTGTGTAAAGCTGATTGTGGAACTTTCAGGTCATTTCTTTACTGGACTGACCTTCCCTTTTTTGCTGGCTAGAAATGGTGACAATAGGAACACATGGACGCTACATGTTGATGGCAACGCTGTTCCCCATCCTTGGACCACCACTTATCTCCAGACAGTATGAGAGAAGTACACTTTTATCTTTGACCTACTGGATTTTCACATCTCTTTGTTATTATAGCTCAGTCTGTATTCTATCTCAGTGCTGTCAGTAAAAATACCACACAAGCCACCTGTTAATTTTTAACTTTCTGGTAGCCACAATTAAAAAAAATAAAAAGAAACAAGCAACATTAACAATCTATTATTTAACCAAATTTTCCCAAATATTATTGTGGCATCCTGTAAATATAAAAGTTATTGAGGTATTACACATTCTTGTTGTCATACTAAAACCTCCAAATCCAATGTGTATTTTATACTTACTGCATATCTCAATTCAGACTAGCCACGTTTCAAGTGATTACTAGCTAGAGGCTACCATACTGGACAGCACAGGCCTAACTAACACTGACAGTTACAGTGGTAGATGAATATTTTGGAGAAGAGTTGACAGAGACGGAGCTTGATAGTTTCTGTTTGCTCTAAGGAAAGGCAAAGTTGTCATCTTCCGAGAGCAAGACTGACAGTGATGGGGTAGGTAGCTTCACGGGAAAGCTCAGAATAGCTGCTCCCATATGTAAATTTCTGTTGTGGGCACTGTTGAAATTAAGAGGTGCTGGTGTGTTTATGAAAGCAGCCTCAGGGCACAGACAAAAGCAAGGCAGGTAGATTCTAGAACTGAGAGAGAGTATGCACTTGTCAGGGTGGGTGGGCAAGGTAAGGAGACAAAAGCGTTGGAGGTACCAGTAAGAACATGGCGTGAGCATGAGTCTTTTGACTGGACAGGACAGGGAGTAAAACCCAGAAATAGCTGTTCTTCTGGTTAGACTCAGAGGAGGTAAGAGCTGTACAATACATGGAATATGTGCATATGTGAATCCACGGAAGAGCAGGAAAAATGGCAGGAAGGTAAAAAGACTAGGAGGAGAGGATATTGCTTTTAGACCGTGGGATTTTGAAATTTAAGATTTTAGAGGCAGAATATAACCAAGGGTTGCCAGGGTCCAGAGTGCGGCTGTGATAGTGAAGCAGAGTGGGAAAGAGGGTCACTGTTGGGGAGGAAGGCAGTGACACCAGAGGGATGGATACACGGGCACTGAGGATGATCAGAGTGAGAGCACAAGTTGGGATGGGGAGGAAGACTGTGAGCCAGGAGTCAAAGTACTAGACAGGAAAGGCAGACTCAAGGTGAGTGGAGACATGTACTGGTGACCTGTTAGCTGTCATCAAATCAATCCTGCTACTGGTGATCACCAGGAGCAGAGAAATAGATGGGTGTTCTCATGAGGAGAAAGAGGAGTTTGCAGGGAGCACTGAGGAGCTGGTGAATGTAGCTGCCATTCTTTTGAGCGAGCGGTTGCCTCTAGAGATAAGTACAAGGGAAGCACTCTGCCCTCCAGGTTGGGGTTTAGCAAGTGGAGGGGCCGTGTGTGATGCGTTTGACATCTTGGCTGAATGGAGGCTCTGTGTGCATCCTGAAAAGGGGCTGAAGGGAGGTCAGGAGCGGGAGTCTGAGCTGGGGAGAGAGTACAGAGCAGCAACGAGGTGTGACAGTACAAGGGAGGATGGCATAGAGGGAAGTAGTCGGCTCTGGTGTTGCACTGTTTCCTTATGCCATGGGGCTGCTCTCTAAACTGTGGACACTTCAAGTGCAGGGACCATGTTTCATCTTGTTGGGTGTCCCCCATACACTTCAGAGCAGGTCTGGACAAATGCTAGGCTTGGGTGCCTTTCAAACTTTTTAAAAAGACTTGAATCAAATTATGAGTGAATTGTTTGCTTTCCAACACAGTCCACCTTTTGATCCATCCCCTAATCCTTCACACCCTCACAGCTAACGAAAGGATGTGACCTCTGAAAAAAACTTATGAATAAAGCCCCTAACTTAACTGGCATTTATGTCCGCATTTAACGCCGTATTAACTGACCCTTTGTAAGGTTTCTGTAAACTCTATTTATATTCCCAGTCAACCTCCTTAAACTATTCCACTGACTCTCTGGATCTTGCCACCTCCCTCCAGGTATTCTCTGCAGTAGGCACAGAGGGAGCCCTCAGCTATGTCAGGTAGCTCCACCGGCAGACAGGGGTGGATCAGATGCCCAACTGTGGCAGGGTAGCTGCCAGCATATCTACACCCATAGCTCACACTGCACCCAGAGCCTCGCTCGGGGAGAGCAACTGTGGACTGGAGCAGCCCGTTTGTCTTCTCTAATAGTGGCTGGTGACAGCTGCTGGCCGAGTTATGGGACAGAATGAGAATGAAAGCATAATTGATGGGGAGTGATAGGGGCTGCTTGGAGCCTCAACGGGTCTAGTGTGTACAAGGATGCCAAGAAGCATCTGCCTTTTATTCCACAGGAGGCGAACCCCAAGCAGCTTCACTGTCCAGGGTTATTCAATTGGATGAGCATTTACTGAGCACCCATCTTGCCTGGCACTAGCAAGGTAGATGCAGTTGAGAACATAAGGCATGAAGACATGAAGCCTCAAAGACTCATAGACTCATTGGGGAGTTGCCAATGGGGGATAAGGAGTGAGGGTAAAGTAAACAAACTTGGTGCTGGCAGACTCTGAAACTGAGCTCAGCTCAGCAGCTGGCAGGTGCCATCCTAAGAGCTCAGTCCCTTCTGAACCACACCCAATCCATGTAGTCCAATGACCTGTCCTGTCAATCCCCATCATGAACATGTTATATCACCAGAGAGCGGCCTCTCCCTGCCTGATTCTAGGGATCGAGATCCTAACCCATAATACCACTGACAGATTTTTATCTCTACATTTTACTACAGCTGTGAACAGATGAGTGTCATGCCTACTAATGTTTAGAATACAAGACCCTGTCACCTCCAATCAGAAATGGCAATTACAACAGGAGGCAGAAGTTTGATGCGTTAGGTGATGCTAATCTCTCTTCAGCCCAAGAAAATGGGCAAACGACAGATAATGACAGATTAGGACTGCTTTTAAGTTCTCTGCAAGAATACGACTAGAAAAAGCTGAGGGGCTATTACTCTGATTGTTTCTACCTTGGAGTTATCTGTCTCTTTCCCCAGGAGATCAAAACACAAGTAATGGATCTTCTTGTTCACCCCCATCGTTCCCTCAGAGAAGCGTGAGAACCAGCAGGGAACATTTATCGAGGACGACACAGGTTTACAGAGTCTAAGCAAGGGCTCCAGAGAGGGTGAAAACAGAATATTTGTTCATTAATTCAGGAAATATTCAGATAATCTGTCATCATATCTTTCTTGCCCTTTTCCTAAAATGGAAGGAGATTTGTATTAATAAAATGTGTCAAATTTCTAGCTAACATTATAATTACCATTTCTGACGGGGGATGACAGCCATTGTTCTAGGTCCTGGGGAGTCATGAAAAGTCCTGGGCCTACATCTAGAACATAGGTTGGAGTCCTGTCTCACTACCACCCTTGCCTCCTGAGGCCAGGACCTCCCTGCCACACTGCCTCCCTCTTAGTCTGCAGAAGTCTCAAACATCCTCTACAGCACTTCAGCAGAACAAACACCTCTCAGGTCTGTCCCTCGTCAAAAGCCCATATTATACACCATATTTCTTGTTGAAGCTGACTTGGTGGTTTGTCCTGGTGTCTGTAGGTACCTCAAGGCTATCCTTGGGAACTCATTTACTCAGTGCCTTGTGGAGGGACAATAAGGAATTGGGGTGGCCCCTTCAAGGAAAAGCAATGGCCCTCGCCACACCAAAACCCAGAAGGGCAGTCCAACATGGAGAGGGCATTACTCACATTAAGGGGAGGGGGTGTCTGCAAAGGTTCTGCATCAAAGTCCAGCAGGTCAGACCCCCCAGGAAATGAAGCAGGCAGTCGTGAAAGGGCTATTAAGGGTTATTAACCATCCTATAATAGTTTTGTTTTTTCCAGAAAAGTCTACTCTTGCTAAATTTTTGTAACAACTTTACAACACTTCACCATGATTGGTAGAATCCCCAGGTTTCTTCTCTTCTGGCTGGAGGCCAAGGCACAGGTACACTGACTCCGAATCTACCTGCTATATGACCTTTCTGGGGTGGCAGTAGCGAGCCATCACCATTTTTCAAGGCTGTACACAGCATTTTTAGAGCCATGTGCAAAAACCCATTCACTAAAATTATGCAGACTGTGCACACATCACAAGACTAAAGATCCTTCCCTCACTGTTCATGATATGTATGTCACTCCCTATAAAAGGAGCAAATCTGCCCTGGTTCAGGGAGCTGGCAACCTTAGGTCATGAGACCCTTCCTGTCTCCCAATTGGCGAACTATGAATAAACCTTTCTGTTCTTCCAATCCTGTGTCTGGCTGACTTCAATTCGCTAGTCTGTTTGACAAGAACCTATAAGTTGACGGCTTCACAAGATGACTTGGTCTCACTTTTTTAGGTAACTTTACACTGTCAGGCTGAGCTTCCTAAGGAGCTGTGGGCTGAAAGAGCTGCTTAGTGGCTATTAACTGGAGTATTCAAAATGCACAGAGGAACAAGGGAAAAGAAATATCACCAGCCAGTAGGGGATAAAAAGCAGTCCTCTTCAGATGCCATATGCCATAGAAGTAAAAAGCTAGTAAATTTAATTTAGTACAGACCACACAATCAATCACCCACTTTAAAAATTAAGGACCGAGACCATAAACCCACTAAGCTTCAAATCTTCATAATGGGCAGTTAAATGAGAGAGAAAAAGAGAGGGGAGCAGAAGGAAAGAGGAAGAAGTAGAAAAGAGGAAAGATGAAGGAAGAAGAAAACGGGAAGAAGGGAGGGAAAGGAAAAAGAAATACAGACTAAGCAAGACAGAGATTGAGACAGGCACCAAGAGAAAAACAGAGGAAGAAGGAGAAAAAGCATAAGACATGCATGTACCCAGAGGAATTTCCCATCCCTAGGGTCTTCTGATTCTGTTGCCAAAGAGTTTTAAACCACAACTGCACTCCCCCAAACTGATCTACAGGTTCAATGTAATCCCCATAAGAATCCCAGCTGATTTCTTTGTAGAAACTGATACGCTGGCTCTAAAATTCATATGTAATTGAAGGGACCAAGAATGGCCAAAACTATTTTGAAAAAGAACAAAGAGAGACTCATACGCCCTGATTCCAAAACTTATTGCAAAGCAATGGTAATCAACACAGTGTGGTACTGGCACAAGTACAGACACATAGATCAATGCAATAGAATTGAGAGTCTAGAAATAAATCCATACACCTATGGCCAACTGATTTTCAAGAAAGATGCCAATACCATCCAATGGGGAAAGAAAAGTCTTTTCAACAAATGGTGCTGGGAAAACTGGATCTCCACAAGCAAAAGAATAAAAATAGACTCTAATTTCACACCATATACAAAAATTAACTAAAAATGGATCAAAGACCTAAGTATAAGAGCTAAACCTATAAAACTCTTAGAAGAAAACATAGGAGTAAATTTTCATGACCTTGGATTTGGCAAAGACTTCTTATTAATACACCCAAAGCATGAACAACAAAATACAGATAAACTGGGCTTCAAAAAATTAAAAACTTTTTTGCCTTCCAAGGATACCACCAAGAAAGGGAAAAGAGCCCGCAGAACGGGAGAAAATATTTTTCAATCATATATAAGAGATTTGTATACAGAATATATAAAGAACTCTTACAACTGAGTAATAAAAAGCATAGCCCAATAAAAAATGGGTGAAGGATCTGAATAGATATTTCTCCAAGAAAGATATACAAATGGCCAAGAAGCACATAACCAGATGTTCAACATCATTAGTCATCAAGGAAATGAAAATCAAAGCCACAATGAGATACCACTTCACACCCACAAGGGTGGCTAGAATCAAAAGTCAGATAGTAAGTGTTGGTGAGGATGCAGAGAAACTGGAACCCTCAAACACTGCTAGTGGGGATACACAATGGTGTAGCCACTTTGGAAAACAGACTGGCAGTTTCTAAAAAAGTTAAACATAGAGTTATCATGCAACCCAGCAATTCCACTTCCAGGTATATACCCAAGAGAAATGAAAACATATGTCCACACCAGAAGTTGTACACGAGTGTGAATGCTCATAGCAGCATTATTCAAAATAGTCGAGAGGTAGAAACAACCCAAACGTCCACCAGCTGATGAATGTACAAACAAAAAGGGGTATATCCATATAATGGAATAGTATTCAGCAATGAAAAGGAACAAAGTACGGATACACATCATAATACGAATGATCCTTGAACCATTATGCGAAATTAAAGAACCCGGTCACAGAAAACCATATATTATATGATTCTATTCATACGAAATGTCTAGAACATAGACATCTACAGAGACAGAGAGTAGATTAGTGGCTCCTTAGGGCTAGGGTGGGAAGGAGTAGGTTTCGTTTTGAGGCAATGAAATGTTATAAAATTGACTAAAGTGAAGGTTGCACACATCTGTGACTACTAAAAACCACTGATTTGTACACTTTAAATGGATGAATTGTATAGGATGTAAATTTTATCTCAAAAAAGCTGTTAAAAATGTCATATCTGTAGGCACAGATAGGGACAAAGTCTTACCCTGCTGACTAGAAAATGTCACTTCTTTCCTCTTCTTGCCCATGGCCACCACTCTAGTTGAGAGCAGGTCTTCTCAACCTCAGTACTATTGACATTTGAGGAAGAATAAGTCGCTATGAGTTGGAATCGACCTGATGGCAATGGGTTCAGTTTTTGTGGTTCTGGAATTCTTGGTTGTGGGGGGATGCCCTGTGCATTAGAGAATGTTTAGCAGCACCCCTGGCCTCTATCCACTAGATGCCAGTGGCACCCCCTCCCCACCCCCCAGTTGTGACAACCAAAAATGTCCCAATATCCCTTGGGGCAGGGACAGGGGCATAGTGCCCATTGTTGAGGACCGCTGCTTCAAACCATTATCACTTCACAAATCCATTCTTGCTCGTAACAGTTCTCCCTCCTTTCAGAGTCTTTCTGCTCCAACACCTTGCATGCACAGCCACATAAGAAATCTCCCTCACCACGCCACCACTTTGATGGTATCACCTCACTATTCAGAGCCACATAAAAGCATCCCAGTATCTACTAAAGAGAATTTAAGATAATAATAGACACCTACTAAGTGCCCTGGTGGTGCAGTGGTTAAGAGCTCTGCTACTAACCAAAAGGTGGGCAGTTCGAATCCAGGAGCTGCTCCTTGGAAACCTGGGGTAGTTCTATTCTGTCCTATAGGGTTGCAATGAGTCAGAATCAACTCAACAGCCATGAGTTTGGTTTTGACTACGTACCAGGCTTTGTTCTAAGTGGTGGAAATAGAGTGGTAAGCAGGAAGGAGATCCTGACTCAAGGATCTTATGCCTAGCTGGGGGAGATAGATGGTGAACATGTAAAGAAATAAACAAAGGAAATTTTCAGATAGCAAGAGGTGCTGTGCAGATAATAAAACAGTAGTATGACAGAATGACAGAGGGTGGTCAGGGAAGCTTTAATCTCTGAAGAGATGAATCTGAGCTGAGACCTGAATAAGGAGGGAAAACCCATGGGGACAGGGTGAAGAACGTTCATTTCAAGATGAAGGAACAAGGGCCAGGCCCACAAGAGAACAAAGAGCTTGTCCTGGCGGTAGAGTTCAGGGGCTGAAGTGTAGTGAATGAGGGAAAGAATGGAGGCAGGGAAGGAAGGGAGGGTGTCAGGAGCCCATCAGATGGTCTCCTGGGCCATTGTGAGAAGCTTAATTTTTTCCAGTTGCAATGGCAGTCATTGGAGGGTTATAAACACAACTCAAACTCCCTATCCTCATTCTAGGCTTTTACAATCTAGCCCCTAGCCCACTTCCCCAGCTTATCTGCTCCCACTCAAGTGTTTGAACTTGATATTCTAAACCAGTGGTTAGAAACGTGATGAGAATTTTCATTTCTAACATGTCTCCAGGCAATGCTGATGCTGCTAGTCCAGGGACCACCCTTTGAAGAGCACTTCCTGAACAAACTTTACTACTTCTAAGACATGTCTCTGATCGTGTTACTTCCATTGCTGAGAATACCTACCGCTCTATTCCTCGCCTGCAATCCATGTGTATTAATATCCCAGTCATTCTTCAGGATCCAGCTCAAAAGGTGACTCTCACACACACCTTCAGTGGTCACCCCAGGAAACATACCACTCCTCCCTACCTAACCATCACATTGGGTACCATTTACAGGGCATTACCAACTTCCAACCTGTAGCATTCATACTTGTATGAATGCTGTTACGGATCAAACTGTGTCTCCCAAAAATGTGTGTCTTCTTGGCTAGGCCATGATTCCCAGTACTGTGTGGTTGTCCTCCATTTTGTGATCTGATGTATTTGTACTATGTGTTGTAAATCTTCTATGATGTTAACGAGGCAGGATTAGAGGCCGTTATGTTAATAGGGCAGGACGTAATCTACAGGATTAAGTTGTATCTTGAGTCAATCTCTTTTGAGATATAAAAGAAAGAAGCAAGCAGAGAGACATGGGGACCTCATACCACCAAGAATGGCAAAACAGAGGGGAGTAAGTCCTTTGGACCCAGGGTCCCTATGCTGAGAGGCTCCTCGACAAGAGGAAGATTAATGACAAGAACCTTCCCCCAGAGTTGACAGAGCGAGAAAACCTTCCCCTGGAGCTGGCGCCCTGAATTTGGACTTCTAGCTTACTAACTAGGCTGTAAGAGGATAAATTTCTCTTTGTTAAAGCTGTCACTTGTGGTATTTCTGTTATAGCAGCACTAGATAACTAAGACAAATGCCTTGATTCCCCTTCTAAACCATGGCTTCCTCCAGGACAGGGACTCAATTTTAAAAAATCTATCTAAAAGTACTTTCTTTTCTGCTTTGACTGACCTATGATTAAATCAATCACCCATATAAATGACTACCATTTGTACCTTCTTTTACAGTTTACAAAGCATTTTCATATACCTTATACATATCCTACTGTACCTCATAATAATCTGTGAAATAATAGTAAAATATAATCATTCCCATTTTATAGATGAGTATTCAGAGGTTTAGGAAGATTAAATCAATTCAAGGCCACAGAGTTGAGGAATCAAAACTCAAAATCAGATCTTCCGCTCTTCTATCAACACTCAGCCCAGCATAGCACAATGCTTCTGGTAGAACGTTCTGTATAGTAAATCATCTTTTGTGTTCTAAGTGATGTATAAACATTAGATGGATAATTGGGAGAAAGAAAGGAAGGCGAGGGAGGAAGAGAAGAAATTATTTGGTTTGACAAATATTCCTCTCTCATGATTTAAAGGAGGGAAAACCAACACTTGCTGAACACTGTTGTGTGCCTAACAGTTTTTATATGTTTTTTTTCTCATAACTTTTACATATTACAACCCTATATGATGGGCATTATTATTATTTCACAGATAATGAGAATAAAAATAGAGACCTTAAATCACTCAGTTTCACTACTACTATGAATCCAGATCTGTGTGACTTCTGGGCCCATGATCCCACTACTGGGACTGCAACAACCCCTTGTTCTAGAACAGTCTGGCTGACAAACACGTGGCATTCACCTCTTCTTGCCCTTGGGTAGCAGTCAATTGATTCCTTACCTAAACTGCTTTCTTAATCCACTACCACTGCAACAGAGGTATTTTCATTTCAAAGGGGGTGCTTTCCTGGAACCTTCTCGATGGACCCAGCCACATAGCTGCACTTTGCCCCTGTCCCGAACAGCTCATTCTGTTTGGGCTTTTCAGGCTGAGGAGAGAAGTGGCCTGTGGAAGGCTGTCCCTTTACTCTCCCTTCCTCCTGGCTCACACAAAGCCTGCCTTACCATTTCCTCTGAGAGCAGCTGGTCCCTCCTCTGTGTCACAGGACTCATACCTCCCTGGGACTTCTCAGGGGGCAGGAAGGAATGAATATCCAGTCAGTCACTCCTTTCTCACAGCCCCTTCCCTCACTCATGAAGGAACTCACAATTGAAATCTTGGTGTGCCTTTTCCACCAAACCAGTCCTCACCACTCCCCAGCCTGACAGTAAGCAACAGAGGGGTTCCCCATGCAGGGGCTAGAAGGTCCCTGAAGGGGAATGCTGGCCAGGGTTCCTGAGGAACTTCCAGGAACCCTAGAAGAGAAGGGGACCTGGATGTAGAGTCCATCACTGGGCATGTGAGAGGCCACCCTTTCCCACACCCTCTCAACTCAGAAAGGCCTCTCACACCACCTCCTCTGAGTCAGCTCTTTCTCCTACCCCTGCCTCCTTAGCCTGGGACTTCAGAGCCACTTGAGCCAAACAAAGGCATCCATGGGCTGTCCTGCTTTAAGAATGTAGAGGGATCTGGGGTCACATTGATTTTAAGCAGGGGCTCATCCACCCCTGTGTAATGAACTTGGCTGCAAGTGTGACTCGAGCCCCTGATTCTCCACCAGAATCTGTCAAATTTAGTGGCCTTCATTTCTCGGCATTCAGAACTGGTTAATCTGCCAGATGTTAACTCACTCCATGAATGTGATGATAATGAGGTTGGCTTTCACTTTATTTATCATTAGAGCTGGCAGACCCAAAAGGTAATTTAGGGTTTGAAAAGCCGATTTTAAAACATTATGTCAGGGGACACATTGCCAAATGCAGCCTAAAAAAGGCATCATTAAATACAAACTAAAGACTTTATTTAAATTCATTTCCAATTCATCCCTGTCTAGAAAACATAGCAAGTCTTTAGTCCTCAGAACAAATTTATCTTCTCTCGCTTTTCTCCCCCAATAAGTCTCTAGGAGTATGCTGGGTGTCCAGTCCTGTCTGACACTCTTCAGTTTCCTCACATTAAAGGACATTCACCACTCATCACATGCCCAGCACTGTGCAAAGAAGAGAGGACACAGTATTGCCTTGTGTCACGGTCCCTCCTCAAACTTACCCAGAGGGAAGAAAGGCCTGGTGATCTGCTTCTGTAAAGATTACAGCCAAGAAAGCCCTATGGAGCAGTTCTACTCTGTCACACATGAGTTGCCATGAGTTGGAATCGACTTGACAGCAATGGGTTTTTTGTTTTGGTTTGCCCTTTGAGTTACAGACTTGTGTGGAAAGAAAAAGAAATAGTTATAATGCGGTGGGCCTGGTACATTCTTCCGCCGGATATCGTCACAATTCAATTCCTCACTTCCTTTCAGTCTCTGCTCACATGTCACCTTAGCAGTAAGGCCTTCCCTGAGTACAGTGTGTAAAATATTCCCCTCTTCCTCCTCTGCCAGAACCATCCACCATTAACCTTACCCTGCTTCACTTCCTTTTTGTCCAACACTTATTAATAGCCAATACACTCCACATTTACTTGCTTATTTATTTCTCTGTTTCCTCCAACCACGTGTAAATCTATGCGGGTAGGAATTTTGTCTGTGCTGTTTCCTCCTATGTCTGTAGCCCCAGCACAGTGCCCAGCCCACAGTAGACAGTCAATACTTGCCAAATGTGGACTCGATCGCTGCTCTTGCAGAGCTACATACAAAGTAATTCTGGAGTTCCAGGAGACACCCTTATGAGAGACCCTGAGCCAGATCCACCCAGCTAAGTAGCTCCCAGATTCCTGACTTTCAGAAACCATGTGAAATCATAAACATTTGTTATTTTAACCTGTTAAGTTGTGAGTATAATTTGTTATGCAGTGATAGATAACTCTTCTTTCCAGTTGCCATCGGGTTGACACTGACTCATGGCAACTCCATGTGCGTCAGAAAAGAACTGTGCTCCACAGGGTTTTCAATAGCTGGCTTTTCAGAATACGCTGCTAGGCCTTTCTTCCGAGATGTCTCTGGGTGGACTTCAACGTCTAATCTTTTGGTTAGCAGCTGAGCATGATAACTGTACCACCCAGGCAGGGACTGCCACTGATAACTAATACAGCCTAATTCTCCTCCCAGAGTATCCAGGGATCTCTCCCGCCTTTGGGGCAGACTGGAATAGAAATGGGGGCTGTCCCTTCCATACAGGCCACTCATCAGAGGTTTCCAATGAAGTTAAGGCATAATAGGATACTTGAACCCCTCCTCCCCAAAGTCCAGCAGGTGGGAAGGATGCCTGGAACTCAGCCTCCAGCTGGGCTGGGACAGACACGGGCCTGCCTCCAGCTTCTGGTGCTTGCCAGCTCCCCGCACCTGGCTCCGTGACCCACACAGGTCCCAGAGGTGACGTAGAGACGCGAGCACGGCAGACTGCTTTGCTGCTCCCCCTCCCCACCCACACACTTAATTCATGAACTGATCAGGGGCTTTGCAGCAGCATCTGCACAACAGTAACAGGGAACAGGTGTTTCAGGGCAGGTTTATCTACTGTTGCAACAACACCTGGAGGCTGACCTTTCTCTGTCACGTTTATTGTTATTAATATCCTTATGAAGGCCCTGGGTGCCCATCTCAGATTCTCGGGGAAGTTCTCCCAGTGTGCCACTGCCTGAGCGACAAGTGGGTGGTAAAAGAGGGCACTCCTAATGCAAACAACACTAAAAACACTTTGCAAAGACCACAGAAGGCAGCACTGTGGGGAGAGGCCAGGCATAGAGGCAGGCACACTTGCATTCCAACTTGAGCGCTACTGTTTAGTTTTTGTCCTGGGTAAAAGACTTGATGCCTCTGAACCAGGCACTCCTGTCAGTGTTGTCATCAGGTTTAAACAAGAAACCAAAAATAAAGTGCCCACCACAGAGTCTGCAGGACAGCAGGCACTTGATAAGGGTCTTTCTGCTGTGAGATGTGAAAGTCTATCCCTACCCCATCCCACTCCACCCTGAAGACTGTGAATTCTCTTTTTCTTTGTCCCATGCATGTAGTAAGCACCCCAAAATAGTACCTGTCATTTTTGCCATGTTTTATAATTTATAAGGAGTCCCTGGGTGATGCAAATGGTTTATACACTGGGCTGCTAAATGAAAGGTCGGAGGTTCGAGACCACTCAGAAGCACCTGAGAAGGAAGATCTGGCCATCTACTTCTGAAAACCCTACGGGGCACGGTTCTACTCTGACACACACAGGGTCGCCATGAGTTGGAGTTGTTTAGACAGCAAGTAGTTAATAATTTGCAGAATGCTTCCACATTCACAAATTTATTGGATCCTGTGAGGTCTGAGGGGCAGGTACTGTTAGCTCCAGTTTTGCCCAATTCATACAGGTGGTAAAGAGACGAGTCGGGGCTAGAACCCAGGCTGTCTAATTCCCAGTCCTCTTGCCACTCTGCCCCAGCCGCATCTGTGAGGCGACTCCGCCTCCACCCCCATTACGTTTTCTTGCTTAGAAGGACCCTCTCGTATGGCTTGTGTACAGTTTCACATGAGTCCACAGTCTTAAGGATGGCAGACTCCTGAAGAACAAGATCCTGGACTTGCTGGAAGACCACATGTAGGAGAAATACAGAGGTCCAGGGACATGTCACAGGACATTAGATAAGGAGCAGTCATTTTACAAGTCCCTTGTTAAATACCAACTCAATTCCAATTGTTGTTGTTAGGTCCTGTTGAGTTGGTTCCAACTCATTGCGACCAAATCAAATTATAAGTACTAAAAACATAAACCACCCCTTTGGGATGCTCAGGGCAGAGGAGTGGCAAAGAAAGGAAGGGCTGCTAGGTTCCTCCATCCTCCTGCTCCCACCCACACACCTGTCTGTACCTATTCTGATCTCTATCTCCTCTCCTGCCTCAGTAACAGAGATGTCCCTCATGCCAGCATCAGCTAGTCCTTCCTGCTGTAATGTAGATTTTATACATTCATTCATGCATTCAATCACTCATCCAACCTCATATGGTCCTCCAAGAGTTGCTGAATCAACTCTTCCCCATGGCCTTACCAGTACAGTCTCCAAGTGCCCACTCTCCTCAGCCTCCCCATCCATCCTTGCTACCGTCACTCTCAGCAGATCACCTTTCCTTCCAGTTCACAGAGATAATACAGTCTATCAGGTCCTACCCTTCTTACCCCAATGCCACCTCCTCAGCAATCCTTTGGGCAAACCCCTACCCACCCTTCAGTCTATGCTCACATGTGACCAGGGTGAGGCCCTCCCGGACTCCTCCAGACACAGCTCCTCATCATAGACTCGAGCCTCTTCCATCATGATGATGACTCTACGGTGATGTGACTGGCTCCATTTGATGGTTCTCCCAGCTGCACTTCTTCAGGGTTTCGTCCTCACCCTGAGGTTTGCTGCATCCGCTGACTCTCACTCACAGGGGGTTGTTTTTCCCTGTTTCCTTTGTTTGTTTGTCTGTTTTTGGTAATTCTGAATTGTGAGCTCATTTCAAACCAAAAACCAAACCAAACCCAGTGCCGTTGAGTTGATTCCGACTCATAGCGACCCTATAGGACAGAGTAGAACTGCCCCATAGAGTTTCCAAGGAGCGCCAGGCGGATTCAAGCTGCCGTCCCTTTGGTTAGCAGCCGTAGCACTTAACCACTATGCCACCAGGGTGTCCTCATTTCAGTGGAGCTTACTCTGTGGGAATTCTTTGTGGCCTAAGTTGAGGGTTTATCCATTTGAGGGGTTTTGTTTTGCTTCTCTGAGAACAAAACTCTACGAGTATTACTAGCCTGTGACCTCTTTCCAGACGAGCGTTCCCACTTGGTAATTCTTGGGCAATGCAAGGAGTATAAATTGAAACCTCAAACCCGTTAAGGCTACATAGGGGCTATTTTTTCTAATTCAGAGCTCAGATTATCACTCTGTGCCTATGGGTGGGCTGTTTTGTTCTACCTGTTTTACTGAGAGCATGGCCTTTATGTTACTCTTCTTGTTAGGGGACATCGAGTTGGTTCCGACTCATAGCGACCCTATGTACAATAGACCGAGACACTGTCTGGTCCTGCACCATTCTCACAATCGTTGGTATAATTGAGCCAATTGTTGCAGCCACTGTGTCAATCCATCTCGTCTAGGGTCTTCCACTTTTTCACTGAACCTCTGCCTTACCAAGCATGATGTCCTTTTCCAGGGACTGGTCCTTCCTTATAACATGTCCAAATTACATGAGATAAAGTCTTGCCATCCTCACTTCCAAGGAGTACTCTGGCTATACTTCTTCCAAGACAGATCTGTTCATTCTTCTGGCAGTTCTTGGTATATTCAATATTTTTCACCAACACCATATTTCAAAGGCATCAATTCTTCTTTGGTGTTCCTTATTCACTGTCCAGCCTTTGCATGCATATGAGGCAATTGAAAACACCATGGCTTGGGTCAGGCACACCCTAGTCCTCAAAGTGACATCTTTGCTTCTTAATACATTAAAAAGATCTTTTGCAGCAGATTTGCCCAGTGCAATATGTCATTTGATTTCTTGATTGCTGCTTCCATGGGTGTTGATTTTGGATTTAAGTAAAATGAAATCCTTGACAACTTCAATATTTTCTCCATATATCATGATGTTGCTTATTGGTCCAGTTGTGAGGATTTTTGTTTTCTTTATGTTGAAGGGTAATCCATACTGAAGGCCGTAGTCTGTGATTGTCATCGGTGTTTCAAGTCCTCTTTATTTTCAGCAAGCAAGGCTGTGTCATCTGCATATTGGAGGTTGTTAACGAGTCTTACTCCAATTATGGTGCTGCATTCTTCTTCATATAGTCCAGTTTCTCAGATTATTTGCTCAGCATACAGATTGAATCAGTATGGTGAAAGGATACAACCCTGACACATACCCTTCCTGATTTTAAACCATGCAGTATCCCCTTGTTCTGTCTCTTGGTCTTTGTACGGGTTCCACATGAGTACAATTAAGCGTTCTGGCCCCTTTACGAGGGCTCTCAATTCTAACTCTCCTCCTTATACAGTTCTAAGGTTCTGCCTCCTACATCTCCATGGGCAGTAAAATCCAAATCCCGTAACTCTCAAAAACCAGCAACAACCCAACTTCCCCACTCTAAGCTGCCACAGCACCAATTCACACACTTGCCACTTCAGTTTTCAGCTTTCCCCTCATTTTTGTCCCTGGTGATTTTCCTCACTTTCTTTCTTACTTATCTGACTTCTTAAAAAGGCTTGTCACTATATTTTATCCAGCACTTCTCAGTATTTTAGAACAGAGAAGTTTTCGGTTTATCTAGTTAACCATATTGTCAGAAAGAGAAATCTGCTGTATTTTAGTTGTTTGTTTGCACATCCGTCTGCCCCGCACTGGGACTATACCCATCCTGAGACAGTACCTCAGTGGTCATGAGCTCCGGCTTCAGAGCACAGGCCAACTGGGTGCAAAGTCCATCTGTGTGTAACCATGGGCAAGTTACCTCACCTCTGTGTCTCATTTTACCCAACTAAAAATACTGATAGCACCTGCTGTCATGATGACTAAATGAAATAATACATGAAAAACTTTTCAAACAAAAGCAAGCAAATGATAAATACTCAAAACACACTGCTATTATTGTTAGGATACAATACAGCAGGTAGGTGTTCAGTAAATATGCATTAAATTATTTTGAATTTTATATCCTCTCCTAGCACTGTAATGGTGTCGTATCATGTCTTAGTTATCTACTGCTGCTATAACAGAAATACCACAAGTAGATGGCTTTAACAAAGAGAAATTTATTCTCTCACAGTCTAGTAGACTAGAAGTCTGAATTCAAGCCATCAACTCCAGGGGAAGGCTTTCTCTATCTGTCAGCTCTGGAGGAAGGTCCTGGTCATTGATCTTCCGCTGGTTAAGGAGCTTTTCAGATACAGGTACCCTGGGTCCAAAGGATGTGCTTTGCACCTGGTGCTGCTTTGTTGGTGGTATGATGCCCCCAACTCTCTGCTTATTTCCTTTTCCTTCTATCTCTTATAAGATAAAAGGTAAGGCAGGTCACACCTCAGGGAAACTCCCTGTACATTGGATCAGGGAGGTGACCTGAGTAAGGGTATTACATCCCACCCTAATCCTCTTTAACATAATCTAATTCTGTCTCATTAACCACAAGCAGAGATTAGGACTCATAACACAAAGGAAAATTACATTAATCACAAAATGGAGGGCAACCACATGATACTGGGAATCATGGCCTAACCAAGTTGATACATATTTTGGGGGGACACAATTCAATCCATGATACTCCACCCTTTGGCCCCCCAAAATTCAGGTCCTTGCAACACGTAAAACACAGTCACCCCATCATATCATAGCAAAAGTCTTAAATCAACTCCAAGTCTAAAATTCAAAATTTTTCCTTATCTGTGAAATTTAGAATACCAGTTATCTTTTTCCAAAGTACAGTGGTGCAAGGTAGACATTTCCATTACAAATGCGAGAAACTGGAGGGAAAGAACACATAACAGGCACCAAGAAAGTTAGCAAAACACGCACATTGTATTAGCCCTCAAGGCTTTGAAAATAATCCTCTGTTCTCTGAGACCATTTACACAATGGCCCTGCCCTCCAAAATCTAGGTATTGGCCACCCTCTCCGGAATTTGAGTGAGGGCCCCTTGGCCCTGGGCTTCAGCTCTGCCTTCTAGGCCCACTGGGAAGGCAACTCTGCTCCCTCGGCTTTAGGCACACTATTATCCCAGTCCATCAGAATGGCAACTACACCCTTAGAAACACCAGAAACCATGGCTCCACCCTTTGAGACCCCAGGGGTCATAGCCATACCCTTTAAGACTGAGGCAGCTCTGCTTCCTGTGTTCCTTGTCTCTTCAGCTTCTGCTTCCTGGTTCCTTGGCCTCTCGGCCCTTGGGCCTCATTGCCTGCATCTGCCCTAATAGGGCAAGTATTCCAGAGCTCTGTAGCTCCGGTGATAAATACCTGGAGGCACAACATTCCACCAGTAAACTTCAGCCAGAAGGCACTCAGCTCTCTTGCTCTGTGGGTCGGCAAGCCTAGCTCTACCGATAAGTACCCAGAAGCACCCTACTCTGCCAGGAAGTCTCCTATGCAAAAGCACTCAGCTGTCTCACTCCATGGGTCGGCTCTAGCGCCATCTCACACTGGTCTCCTGGTTCTGCTGCTGCTGGTCCTCTGCTGCTGCTGGTCCTCTGCTGCTGCCCGTCCTCTGCTGCTGCCCGTCCTCTGCTGCACCTGGTCCTCTGCTGCTGCTTCTCACTATCTGCACCTTCTCCCATGTGAACAGTTCTCCTCACTTCTTTCTGAGCCCTCTATCCATTCACAATTTCAAAACTGCTTCCACATTTTAGGTATCTGTTAGAGCAGCATCCCACCCTCAGAACCAAATTCTGTCTTAGTTATCTAGTGCTGCTATAAAAGAAGTACCACAAGCAGATGGTTTTAACAAAGACAAACTCATTCTCTCACAGTCTAGTAGGCTAGAAGTCTGAATTCAGGGCATCAGCTCCAGGGGAAGGCTTTATCTCTCTGTTGGCTGTAGAGGAAGGTCCTCGTCATCAATCTTCCTCTGGTCAAGGAGCTTCTCAGGCGCAGGGACCACAAGTCTAAAGGACGTGCGCTGCTCCCAGTGCTACTTTCTTTGTGGCATGAGGTCTCCAACTCTCTGCTTGCTTCCTTCTCCTTTTATCGCTTATAAAATGTGATACAGTCCACATCCCACAGAAACTCCTTTCACACTGGATCAGGGATGTGACCTGAGTGAGGGTGTTACATCCCATCCTAATCCTCTTTAACATAATCTAATCTTGCCTCACTAACCACAGGCAGAGACTAGGATTTACAACATGGAGGACAACCACACAATACTGGGGATCACGGCCTAACCAAGCTGACACACATTTTGGGGGGATACAATTCAATCCACGACACATCACAACATTTAGTAAATATTTAATGAATTAATATGACCAGGTGAGTGGAGGAGTGAATGAATGAATCTACATTTGTACCCATTTTCCCTCCTTTCCCAGGGAAAGAGGTATCCCTCACCTGTGTAAGGCCAATCCTTATAGTGGTATTCTAGATTTCATTTCTTTTCGCCACCTCTCTACTGTAACTCTACCTTTCCTTTCCTCTCTCCTACCTAGAATATAACACATTTTCATTTCTCCCATCTAAAACACATATGCACACACACACACCTCCCTTAAATGTACATCCCCTAGAACAGTCTTGCTAAGTCTGCAGCCTTGCTTACCAACCAAGTTCAGCTTGTGAACCAACTCCTTTCTTGATCTCCCCTGCCTGGATTCAATTCCCTTCCCCAGGAGCCCAATGTTACCTGTCCTAACTTCAATCCTGGCCCTTATGCACTGCATGGTAATTGCGGTTTACTAGACAATGGGAATATAGTTCTCCCCTTGGTAACCCCAGTACTCAGCACATAGTAGGTACTCAATAACTGCTGGTTAAATAAACAAATTAATCGAAGCCAGCAATGAAACAATACTTATTATCCTTACCCCCAGGAGTTCAAAAAACAAAAGAAGTTCAATAGTTATACCCTAGTCTGCATTAGGATAATCCAGATGAACAATGAACTGTCAAAGTTCAAAACTGAATTTATCATCATGGCTGTCCTGATGAGCAGGCCTAGAGATAAGTGAGAATGGCCAGGAGCTGGTGAGGGGGCAGCATGGCTCAATGAAAAGTACATACACTTTGATAAAGTTTGAACTCCTGGGTTCAACTCTCTGTCCTACCAATACTATCTCTGGAATAACTCTGGACAAGCCAGTCTCTCTGAACCTCAGTTTCTTCACCTATAAAATGAGTATACTGGTAATAGCACTATCATAGCCTTACTTTGTTGTAGGATTTCTATAAGAAACGATGTGTGTACTCTACAAGTGTAAAGTAGAGCACAAACATTAATGTTGTGTGATTTCCGCCCTCTACCTCTTCCAACTCCAAATCAACCCCATGACATGTCTGCTTTGGCCTGAAATTCTTTGCTCCAGAGACAGTGTCTCAGTGCATAAAATACAAAATTAGCTATAAAATACCAAAATGCACACCTAGTGTGTGAACATACTGAAGTCCATTCAAAAGAAAGTCTATTCCGCCAGCCAGTCTCCAGTGGGTTGGCCGAGAGGCAGATCCTGTCGTTTACAAAGGACGGAGCAAGGTCGGGGTGGGGAGAGAGCCGGATATAGTGGTGGGACTGGGGAACAGTTTGCTGCTAAAAGAGAGAATGCGTGTTTAGGAAGGATGGCTGGAGCCAGAAGCTGAACTTTGGTTGACTTCCCAGTTTTGCGGCGGGTCAGCCCTCATTAACTTTCATTGTGTGGCATAAACAGATGCTGGGGAGCTTAGGTCGTTTTCTCATGCCACTGTAAGCCAGCCGGCTCTGCTCTGCAGAATTTGGGAAGATTTGTGTTTGTTTGCCTTGTACGCCACGCCTTCCTTATAAAGGGGGATCATTCAACAACTCCAGTTTCCCTACTGCACCCAGGGGGGCTGCAAACCCAGTGAGCATTGAAATGACTACTCACTGATTAACTGACTAATTGCAGGCACTCTGGGTCTGGCAACAAAAATGGGGGCCTTGTCTTCAGGAAGAACCTGCTGAAATGCCTGGGTTTGTCATTACTTGGAAGTGAGAGGGTGATTCCCTGTCCCTTTCCCAATGGCACGCTTTGCCAGAATTAATTTTTTAGATGGTATACTGGTTTTGTGAGTCATGGCAGTACCCAGAAGGGAAAGGAGAAGTAGACTCAGAGATGGGCCTTGAGTCCAAAGGACAGGCCTTTGTCTACCAAAGAGCACTGCACAGATATCATAATCTGTACCACCCACAGTCCAGCCACTACCCTTCTCACAGACCCTCCAAAGTACCAGGCAGGCACTCAGCAGGGCATGCTGAGGTCGACTCCCCATCCATCCCACCCCTCCCTCATTGTGTAACAGCAACGTGGATTAGGGACTGAGTCCCGACTTCGGGAATGAGCTCTGATTAGTTTAAGTCAAGGGTTAACAAACTACAACCCGCAGGCCAACTCTGGCCCAGCACCTGTTTTTGTACGGCCTGCAAGCTAAGAAGCTACGAATGGTTTATACATTTTTAAGTGTTTGGCAAAAGATCCAAAGAAGGGTAATATTTGGTGACATATGAAAATTATATGAAATTCAAATATCAATGCCCATAAATAAAGTATTATTGGAACGCAGCCATGCTTATTCATTTGTATACTGTCTATGGCTGCTTTCTTACTACAAACAGCACAGTTGAGAAGTCGGGACAGAGACTAAATGGTCTGTGAAGCCTAAAATACTATCTAGCTCTTTACAGAGAAAGTTTGTTGCAGCCCTGGCCTAAATCAATCGTGGTAATCCCATTTCCCTTACCAGTGGTTTTTTTTTGTTTTTTTAAAGAGCCCAGTCTAAGCCAATCAGAGCAAGGCATTCCCCCATGACAAGAAATGGTCCAGGGGTGAGCAAGGTGATCCAAACTGGCCCATTAAGACTTGAGGGAAGAAGACTCTTTCTCCATCTGGTCCTCACTCTCCTGATGGGAGAGCCAATCTTAGGATAAAGCTAATGCTGCTGTGGACAGCAGAGTGAAGAAACAGGAAGAAGCTGAGTCCCTGCTGGCATCACTGAGTCCCTGAACCAACCAGCACCAAAGCCCGCTTTAGCCTTCCTGTTGTAGATGCCAGTTCATTTTCTTATTGTTTAAGCTGCTTCAGGTTTGGTTTTCTGTAGCCTGCAGCCAAAAGCATTTCTTAACTCTGATCATCTGCACATATTCCCCTCTGCCAAGAAAACTGCTCAACCACTATTCCTTCCCCAGTTAACTTCTCATCTCTCAAGTTTCAAGATAAAAAGCAATGTCATAGGAAGGCCATATGGGATTCTCAGTATTGGTGGGCTACACACCATTCCCTCCACAGTACCCTGGACTCTCTCTTTTATAATGCACATCACTTAACCTATTATGTGTTTGTCTTTGCCTTCCTTGCTAGTCTATGCAATTCACTACAGCCAAGATCAATGTTTGTTTTGTTCTCCACTATATTCCAAGTACCTAGCACAGTGACTAGCAATTTGGTGCTAACTAAACTACACAGGGAGCAGCATTTCCCAAACTACGCTTTGTGGAATACCAGTGTCTCATGAAACGCTATTAAGTAAGGCATCCAACATTTCCACTTATCGATGCCTATCATAGACCAATTAACACCTGACAATTATTTTTGGCTGCCTCTCCAGACATTCTCTTCTGCAATGCTTCACTCCAGTGTCCTGTTTAGACTATATATTAGGTGGTAACTCTATTATGGAAACCCTGGTGGCGTAGTGGTTAAGTGCTACGCTGCTAACCAAAGGGTCAGCAGTTTGAATCCACCAGGCGCTCCTTGGAAACTCTATGGGGCAGTTCTACTCTGTCCTATAGGGTTGCTATGATTCGGAATCGACTCGATGGCACTGGGTTCGTTTTTTTTTTTTTTTTTAACTCTATTATTATTAGGTGCTCCAGGAAAAAAAAAGGTCTAAAATTTAAATAATTTTGAGAACCAAAGTTAAGCAGCTGTCTTTACTACTGGATTTCTCAGAGCCTTTGCTATGCTAATGCCATGTTATAGTGCTGACCCTGGAAAGCACAGGCTCTGGTTGTGTGTCTCAAAGAGGGGAGTATAACATGGCAGCATTTCCTAAACAAATTTGACCATGGCACTCTTTTCTCTAAACCAAGTAATGCCTTACTAGACTCAAGTTTTTTTTTGTTTTTTGTTTTAATTTAATTTGGTGAAATGCTGGCTTAGAGGCTTTGGGAAAAGGCAATTGCAGAGGCTAAGTTAAGTGGTCCACAGGGGTCTCCAGCACAAAGCAAGCAGTTTGCTAAAAATCTGCACCAACACTGATCTTAGGTACAGGGGCTCCCTAGGTGGTCAGGATGAGGGTGGAGAGGTAGACAGCTGAGGGGAGGTGATGGGGAAGGCTACCGTCTCATCCACCGTATGGAACAGAGTGCCACCCCTGCTCTCAGTGTGGCTTGAGGGGCACAGACCATGCTGCACTAATGGGCCCAGAGGGGTCACCTGGAGGACAAGGGGAGTTCTGAGATGGCATCTTGGTCCAGCCTGTACTCCTGGGCTGGGAGCTAAAACCATCCGCTAAGCTTAGATTGTTGGCTATGGAGATCATTCCTCTGCTGAGGTGCAGGCCACAGTGTATGCCACTTTTTCTGCATGATTCCCCTCTGCTGGGAGCGATATCAGTCCCCACACTGCCAATTCTGTAAACCATAAACCTGAACGACAATGCTGTCATTAAGGCACTGTCTAGCGAGGAGCTGGAGGCTCAGGCTCCCCTTAGGTTTTCTGAACGTATCAAGTGAGAGGTGGGAGTGGAGGCACCCTGACCCCATCCTCTGTAAATCCAGAGGGAAGGAATCCCATGGAGTCCAAGTTGTCCCCAAATTCAAACTCTTCTCCATAGACAGCTGAGACTTGGTAACAGCCCTCTGACCCCTAGAAAGGAAGGAATACTGGTGGCTCTATGCCCAAGAGAGAGAAAACCAGCATTTTAATGTAATTCTCCATTTTTGGAGCCCAAGACCTATTTTGGAACCCCCAAAAATAAAATGGAGGGGTTCAGATGTTTTACTGCTTCCTCCCTAACCCTGGGGCTCTTCTCCACTTTATAGATATAGAGGTGGACAGATTCTTGATAGAGAGACTACCAGTTACTGAGCCCTCCTCTGGGCCACGCCCCACCCTTGGTATTTTCCATAATGAAGTAGTTTAGTCCTCCCAGGCGCTCTGTGAGACAGGCAGTGCTATTACCCACACTTCACAGATAAGGTACCCGGAGGCTAGGAGAAGTCAGAGGACTTGCCCAAAGACACAGCCAGAGAGAAGCAAAGCTGGGATTTGGCAAAAATCCTATGCTCCTTCCACAGGCCACATCACCTCCCGAAGTCCCAAGGTAGGTGTCATGGCCCAACAGACAAAATCCGCCATGCCCTGTCTGGCTGTACTCACTTTTCTCTCCCCAGAGGCTGCTTCCAGGGAATCAAGGTTGGTGGCTCCTGAGGGCCAAGGATGTGCCTCCAATGGCCTCTCAGTCTCAGGACACCTCTGGGAGTTTCTAACCCTGCTCAGAAAGGAGGCGGCTCCACCTTATGCTGCCACTGTGCCACCAAGGAGACAAGACACTCATGGGCCATTGAGCTGACAAGCGTACACTCGATTCACTCAAGGGTGAAATCCTGTACCTCCTTCAAGAGCAGAAAAATCCGCTCTGTTGAACTGTGTTCTCCAGGCAGGAAGTAAGCTGAGCACAGACGGGGCTGTGTGGCTGCAGGTGTTTGTACAGTGGGAGGCCAGGGTGGGGAGGGAGCTGAGTTATCCAGGCTGTATAAAGCCTACACAGAAGCTGCCTGAGCCTGAGGGCCTGGATGCTCCATCACCCTGACTTCCTGTCCCCCCAGGCTAGCCTCTTAAATAACAGACACCTCCAGGAGTCTTGGTGGCAGAATCCGCACATCCACTGCAGACCAGGGAAAAGTCTAGAAGGTCCACGGGGTAGAGCTACTGAGGCCCATCCTCATGAGGGACTGAGGAGCCTCAGGAGAAGAAATTCACCCTATCTGAAAAGGGAGTTGTGGTAAACCTGGTTTAAGAATTTAAGAGAAACTGGAAGGGAGAGAAATGATTTTGAATCCAGCATGGCCCACAGACCTCACACTGCCCACTGACCCAAGTCCTAGAGAGAATGCAATAAAGACAAGTGAAAACAAGAGAGAGGTTTCTTTAGGATAGTGAGCATATAAAGCAGCCCTGTGTGTGGCACATGGAGGATGGGGAACATATTATTCACCTCAGTACACCACAGAGGATTTGAGGGTCAGGAGTCAGAGATGGGCATGGAGCCACTGGGACCCACAGAGGGTCCAAGAGCAGGATGGAGCATGGAGTCAATGGGGTTGATCTAGCAAAATTTTGTTAAAATTATTGTGGGTGTTATATACAGCAGACACACAACCAATGTTTGATGAATGAAAATATACCTTCAAACTACCATTCCTCAGGCTGGTATGACCTGGAGAACCCAAGGTTGCAACAGCAGTGCCGTCCATTGGTTTTCAGTGGTACATCTGACCAACTCCTTTTCCATCTGGGGGGCAGGTATCATCCTTATGGAGGGCACCATGTTTACACTGCTGGGGTTGAGTCAGGTCTGGAATCCAGTACATAAAACAGAGCTCCAAGAGGCTGAGGGGAGGGCACCTATGCCCTTCGCCCAGTCCCAATAATGACTGTCATCTTGGGCAAGTCTCTTAACCTCCCCAATTTACAGTTTCCTCATCTGTAAATGGCAACAATAATAGTTAGCCTACCAGGTTATCATGAGGATTTAAGGAGACAGAATGTTCTGGGCCTAAGGAGGAACAGCAGAAGGCATCTAAAACAACTCTCCTCAGAGGGTAAGAGGATCAAGCCAACCACACCTTCTGTTAGCACAGAAATGAAAGCCATTAAGGGATGCCAGGGGCTTTCAAAGGCAGTTTATTTTCCTAAATAGTTTTCACTGCTCATTTGCTTAGTAAGCCCCTTTTTTCAAGAGAAGAGTTAGCTGTTCCTTCCCCAGGGCTCCCAGATCACCCTTCTCATCCATTAGTGCTCAGCCCATTGGCTGGAATGACATGTTTGTATTACCCTCACTCCAGCCTGTGGGGTGCAAAGGCAGGGCTCTGTCCTATTCATCTCTCTATCCCCAGGGCCTGGAATAGTCCCTGGCCAAAGAAAGTCTCAATAACTATTTATTGAATTAATGGACTATATGCTTCGGACCTCTGCCCTGACCAATTCCAAATTATTGAAGTCTAAATTAATGAAGTCTCAGTGTAATTAACACTGACATTTTATTTTTTTGCAGTTCAGATTCAGATGTCTTGCTTCAAAGTACATCACCAACAGAGTGAAAAGGCAACACACAAAATGGGAGAAAATATTTGTAAATCATACACATGATAAAGGGCTTATATCTAGAATATACAAAGAACTCTTGCAACTCTATAGTAAAAAGACAAGTAGCCCAATTAAAAATGGGCAAAAGTTCTGCACAGACATTTCTCCAAAAAAGATCTACAAATGACCAATAAGCACATGAGATCATGATCAGCATCATTAGTCATTCCCACCCAAGACCCACTGCCATCCAGTCAATCCAAATCATAGCGACCCCATAGGGTTTCCAAGGCTGTGAATCTCTACCGAAGCAGACTGCCACATCTTCCTCCCACAGAGCATCTGGTGGTTTTGAACTGTCAACCTTTCAGTAAGCAGTGAATAACTTTAACCACTGCACCACCAGGGCTCCTTCACTAGTCATCGGGGAAATGCAAATCAAAACCACAATGAGATAGGATGTAGAGAAACTGGAATCCTCATACATTGCTGGTGGGAATATAAAACAGTACAGCTGCTTTGGAAAACAAATTGGCAGTTACCCAAAATGCTAAACATAGGGTTATCATATGACCCAAAATTCCACTCTGAGATAATAGCCAAGAGAAATGAAAGCACAGGTCCACATAAAGATGTGTACACAAATGTTCAAAGCAGTATTATTCACAATAGCCCAAAAGTGCAAACAACCCAAATGCCCATCAACTGATGAATGGATAAGTAAACTGTGGTACAGCATACAATGGAATATTATTCAAAATAAAAAGGAATGAAGTTCTGATACATGCTCCAACATGGATGAACCTGGAAAACATTACATTAAGTGAAAGAAGTGAGTCACAAAGAACCACACACTGCATGATTTCATTTATATGAAATGTCCAGAATAGACAAATCCACAAAGATAGAGGATAGAAAGTAGATTAGTGGTTGCCAGGGACTGGAGAAATAGGGGGACAGAGGGGGATAGATTAAGGGTAGAGAGTTTCTTTTTGGGGTGATGAAAATAGTTATTGAGTAGCACCACCTGGGCTCCTTGAACACAGAGTCCAAAACCAAATCCACTGTCATTGAGTCAATTCTTACCCATAGGGACCCTGTAGGACCGAGTAGAACTGCTCCACAGGGTTTCCAAGGCTGTAAATCTTCACAGAAGCAGTGATCTTGGTGGTGGCTGCAAAACTGAATATCCTAAAAGCCACTGAATTGTACACTTTAAATGAGTGAATTGTATGGTATCTGAATAAAGCTGCTTAAAACAAAACAGATTCAGACGTCTTCAGTTTTCTGACACCCAACTCTCAAGTCTCTAATTTTAGAAAACAAGGGCCTGAGTTGCATCTGACCTATCATATCCCCACGGCATCTAACACAGTACTGAATGTGGAGTAATCCTTTGCCATCGAGTCAACTCTGATTCACAGAGACCCTATTAGGGCAGGGACAAACTACCCCATAGGGTTTCCAAGGCTATAATCTTTACAGAGGCAGATTGCCCCATCTTTCTACTGCAGATCAGCTGGTGGGTTCGAACCATCGACCTTTCAGTTAGCAGCGAAGCACTTAACCACTGTACCAGCAGGGCTCCTTGAATTAGAGTCCAAGACCAAACCTGTTGCCATCAAGTCCATTCCAACTCATCCTGACCCTACAGGAGAGAATACACCTGCTCTATAGGACTTCCAAGGCTGTAAATCTTTATGGAAGCAGACTGCCACATTTTTCTCCAGCGGAGCAACTGGTAGGTTGGAACTGCTAACCTTTCAGTTAGCAGCCAATTGCTTAACCACTGCACCACAGGGCTCCCTGAATGTAGAGTATTACTCAATAAATATTCGTTGAATTGAAAATGATGACTAGTGAAATATGAAAATATAGTATGAAGTTTCTCACTCAAATTCAATTATTGGCAACATAATAATCTCCTAACAGCTATATGGGACTTGCTTACCTACCTTAATTTCTCTAACCACAACCCAAACCCATAAAGGAAACAAAAATCCTCACAACTGGACCAATAAGCAACATCATGATAAATGGAGAAAAGACTGAAGTTGTCAGGGATTTCATTTTACTTGGATCCACAATCAAAGCCCATGAAAGCAGCAATCAAGAAATCAAATGACACATCACATTAGGCAAATCTGCTGCAAAAGACCTCTTTAAAGTGTTAAAAAGCAAAGATATCGCTTTGAGGACTAAAACGCACCTGACCCAAGCCATGGTGTTTTCAATCACCTCATGTACATGTGAAAATTGGGCAATGAATAAGGAAGACCAAAGAAGAACTGATGCTTTTGAACTGTGGTGCTGGGAAAGAATATTAAATATACGGTGGACTGCCAGAAGAATGAACAACTCTGTCTTGGAAGAAGTGCACCAAGAATGTCCATTAGAAGCGAGGAAGATGAGGCTTCGTCTCACATACTTTGGACATGTTGTCAGGAGGGACCAGTTCCTGTAGAAGGACATCATGCTTGGTAAAGTAGTGGGTCAGCAAAAATGAGGAAGACCCTCAATGAAATGGATTGACAAAGTGGCTGCAACAATGGGCTCAAGCATAACAACTGTGAGGATGGCGCAGGACCAAGCAGTGTTTCGTTCTGTTGTACACAGGGTCACTATGAGTTGGAACCAACTCAATGGCACCTAACAACAACAACAATAACCAGTTAGGGTAGATATTATTCCTACTTTACAGAAGAGGAAATTGTGGTACAATGAGGTTAAATGGCTTGTCTGAGGTTGCAGGTTATTGAATGACAAAGGTGGGGTTACATTTCCGTATTTCCTGACCTGTCTGCTTTACCCTAAGGCAAAGCCACCCTAATACTCCCCCACCCTCGCCCCAGCCCCGAGTGTGTGTCTCTCTCTCTCATATACACTCACACACCACACCATCATTATTGTCTGATTGTTCAACTTCTAGCCCAGGGCTGGCATCTGCCTCTTCTCCCCAACTTCAGGCTAGCAGCCCTTCAGGACCTGAAGCCCTTGCATCAGATTTGTCAGATTCACCTAAACAGGCTGAATGCAGAGCAGGGCACAGCCGATATATTTCTGTTCTGCTTGGAGAGAAACTGGGCAAAACTCCAGAACTTTCTCATTTTCTCCAAACCACCCATCCTGTGCTCAGCTTCTCCCCTGCCAAGGATGTGATGAGATGAGCAGGGACATCTTGCTCACAAGCCCACTCCCTCCCCCATCACCCTGGTCTCTCAGGATGACTTCCCTGGAGGCTGAAAGATGGAAAGAGGGAGGAAGGGAGGTGGTGAGGTGGGGAAGAAGGGCAGTTCCTAGGAGGTGGCACCTCAAGGGCATCTTCCAGCCAAGGCCCGCAAGTTCTCCTGCCTCCAACCCAGGATTGAAGTGGGACCTCCTTTGACCCACTGGTGTAGGGAAGGGGTGGATAGGCTTAGAAGACTGCTGTGTGTCACTGCTCAGTGCCATGCTTTGTGCTTTGACTGTGCAGTGAACCAGGTGGTTGTCTGATAGCAGGTGGTCCTTCCCCTCCTTCCAGAGTCGGAGACCAGAACAAGGATGCAGGACCATTAAGAAAACTCTGGACTAGGGCTCAGGAGACTGGGTCCTAGTCCTAGTTCCTCTGAAGGGTGGTATGGCCCCTGCTCCCTGGCTACCACAGAGATGGTAGAAGGCAGAAAGTTAAACTGGATGAATGCTGAAGGTCATTCAGATACCAATATTGTTAAACTATCCATGAGTATGAGAAAACCCACTGCTGGGCTCAGAAAAGGGGCAGGTCTCCCCACTGCCCAACCAAGCTGGGGTTAGCGTAGGTTTTGCAATGACTCTTAGATTGTGGACCGTCTCCCACTCCCCCACTGGCAATGTGACCTGGACATGCCCCCTCCCCTCTGCACCTGAGTCTGGAGTCCTCAGTGGCTGCTTTGGTCTACTGCATTTAGGGAGGCAGGACGAGTCCAGCCCCATGGAGGGGGTTAATGTGGGAGGGGGCTGTGCTGAGGAGGATTCCTCTGGCAAGGTGACACCCCCTGCTACCCAGTTACCATGAAACTCCACCAATACAGTTGTTGCTTCGCTTGCAAGGACCTCTTACTTCAAGGCAGCAAGGCTTTGAGCCTGAAAAGCTGCGTTTTAAATCAACCTCTCCCACTTCCTGGCTGAGTGACCTTGAGCTGATCCTTGGTCCATCTGAAAGCCTCATTTGTAACAGGAAGTTGAGCATCTCTCCTGCATGGATTGTGGAGAGGATGCAAAGACAGCACGGGGTGAAGGCCATGGCTGTGTGGAGCATGCAGCCACACTGGAGACCATGCTGTCCCCCTGGAGGTAGCGCTCTGTATCTTATCAGCTCCCGAGGCACACCTTGCAGCAGGGATCCTCAAAGTGTAGCTTCCCAAGTGCCCTTCTCCCCCACCGCGTGCTAAGGATACAGATTCCCGCTCCAGAAAGACCACATCAATCTCTGAGATGGACCATGGAATCTTCATTTTAAAGTGCTTCCTGAGGGATTACCCTGCTCACTCAATATTGAGAACTGCTGTTCAGGAAGCGCAGAAGCCAGCCCTGAAGCACAGCGCGGGCAAGAGGGAGAAGCGCCCCTCCAAAGAAGACAAATGGGAAGGCTCTGCTGACTTCAAGACTGCGCCAAAGGTCTGGAGAACATGCAGAGCCATGTCCTGGTGGGAACACACGGCAACTTTCACAGCGACTGGAGACTGTCCTACTGTGTACATGACCTGCCTGCTTCCCCCGAGCCTCCACCCTGGAAACCTGTCCCCCACAACCCCACCTCACCCCGCAAAGTGCCTCACAGCCAGGGATCCTGGGGATGTGAAGGGGACCCCAACAAAGCAGTAACTTCCCCCTCAGAGTACAGGCTTATGGGAGTATACTTGGCAACCTCACGGGCCCATTCATTTTATTTATTTCATAAAGCTACAGATAGGACTTCCTATGCAAATGACTCCCAGATGAGACGCAAATTGGGGTTTGGAGCCAAGAATCTTGGTCGCTTTTTCTTCTTCTTCTTCTTTTTTAATTGTAATGGCACTGCAGCACCTCCTGCCTGGTTCTCTGCCCTCCACTCAGCTGCCTCCTTGCCATGTCTCTCCGCTGGGAGCGCCTGGCAGGGCTTGGCTTGCTCCGGCTGCCAGGCATGGGTTGTGAGCTGGCTACAGAGCTGGTTAATTGCACTGACAGTAGGGGGCCAGGTGGTAAGCCAGCCCGTGGGCTCTGCTAAGGCGAAAAGGGAACACTTCCTCTCCACTGTGCTTCTCAAGCTGGAGTCTTCTTCAGGACCTGCCCCTGCAGCACTACAGGTCAAATCCAGCACAGGTGCACTGCATGGAACCCTCCCTGCTCAGCTGTCGCATTGCAAAAGCCTTTACTGAACACTTGTATGGTTCGAGTATTTTTCTGGAACCCTACAGACCTGAGATCAAGCCCTGCCTCAACCATTAACCAGCTACGTGACTTTAGGCAAGCTGCTTAATTTCTCTGAGCTTTGATTCCCTCATCTGACTGGGGTGATGATGACACGCAATAACATATTTGAAGTACTCAGCCTAGTGTCTGTTATTAATAGGTTATTGATAACAACAGGTTATTATTACAATATTTTAACAAAATGGAAGACAGAGTACCTCACTTTGAGGAGCTTGCATTCTGGATGAGGGAGTATAAGAATGACAGAAGGAGAAGTTTCCAATTTGAAGATCCTTTTTAACAATTAGGGAAGGGGGAGGGTGTAGGCTCATATCTCAACAATTCTTTCCAACTGAATGACTATGCATGAACCAGAGCCCTGGTGCTGCAGTGGTTAAGAGCTTGGCTGCTAACCAAAAGGTTGGCAGTTCGAATCCACCGATGCCCCTTGGAAACCCTATGAGGCAGTTCTACTCTGCCTTATAGGGTCACTGTGAGTGGGAATCGACTTGACAGCAATAGGTCTGGTTTTCTGGTTTGGTGCATGAACCCGTCTTTGGTATCTATAAGAAACAAACAAACAAAAAAAACCATTTTTGTGCTCAAATAGCTTATCGCTCTTTTTTTCACAGAGTGGGATTAGCTTGGGAGTTAAGAGCCTTGGGTCCTGGTCTCAACCCTGCCAAAAAGTAGCTGTGTGAAACCCAGCAATCACTGCCCCTCTCGGCCTCGGTTTCCCCACCTGTAAAATGAGGAGGCTGCACCAGAACCTCTGAGGCTCTTTCCAGGGCTAACATCATGGGATTCTTTCCAGAGGCTTCTGGCCTCCCCTCCTTCTGCAGCACCACCAAGAAAGCACATGAACAAGTGGCTCTCACACACAGAGTACAGCAATCAAAACTTGGGACCCACTACCAGATTGATTTTTCTTCCTAATCTGTCAGGGAAAAATTAAAATAATAAAATAGAACAAAGTTGTAAAGGGATTCTGCAACTTTCCCTTACCCGGCCTGAGCCCATCAGCCCTCCTGTGGGCGCCAAGGCCAAGGCACTGCAGGGCTGCACTGCCACAGGACCTATTCTTTGCAGTTGGCCTCCATGAAAACACTCTACTATACAGTACGGTGGGGTTACTTACCACCTTCCTACCCCTGCCTCTGTCACTCTGCTCTGAGGCTGTGCTGGGTATGCTTTGGCCAAGCCCTCGGTTCTCAGCCTTTGTCCTCTCAGCGTGGCTCCTTCTGGGGAGTTCCTCTGCTCTGTCCCGTGCCCGCTCACTCGTCCTGCCTGGAAAGCACTGCTAGTTGCTCTGATCCCAGCAGCCACATGGTTTCCACAGAAGTGGGTGATGCTGGGACAATGGCAAGGATTGTGTGCTTCTCTGTTGTTCCTGGTTCCCATGTGTGAGCTAGGCAGATAGAGGCGTCTGGCCCCGCTGCCTACTCCCTCCCCTGACTCACGCCCAGAGTACTTCAGCCACAGGAGAGAAAAGCAAGCATCTTTCTAGCCTGGACACCACAGCCAGTGAGGTCCAGAGGTCAGCTACTTTGATGTTCTGGGGTAAGTGGTGATGATGAGGATGAGGGTGGGGGGGTATTTGGCATAACTCCCCTGGGACAAAAAAGTACTATGGGACCAAGAACAGATCCGACTCTGCTTAGGAAATTCCAAACCTGCAAGAGTTCTCACATGCCTGCTTAAATATACCCCAGTCAGCCTATGGCCAATTTCTAACTCTCAGGGATCAAATCTGGGGGCAATAAAGGAGGAGGAGACAGGTGGCTTCAATAACTTGAAAAAAGCCACAGAGCCAAGGAAAGGGAATCAGAAATAGAAACCCACTAACTTTTTCTTCCAGGTGATGAGTGGTCAGTATATGTATAAGTCGGTTTGATAAAAAGGTTCACAAGCACTTTTGGTCTCAATTCCGCATCCCACTCCCAATGCATGCACAATGACACAGACTACTCAGAAATTTGGTTCAAGTGCATCAACACTTTCCTGAGAAAGAAGAGGAGCCTTCTTTGTAAGAATTACTGGGGAAAGACGCAGATTTCTATAACATCTTAGGCAGATGGAAGGTTGCAACTTGCCCAGCTTCTCCTTCAGCTCCTGAAGGACCCTGGACAAGTCCGTCCTTATCTTTTTCATGCAAAGAAGCAGAGAAAATCTACGAGATGCTGAAATTCTCAAATGCAAGACATTACTATCATCATCATCTTCATCACCATCACCATCATCAATGAATGTTAATGGAGGGTAAATACTGGGTAGCAGGCACTGTGCCATCCACTATGAGAAGCGTCAAAGAATAACCCATGGTCTCTATCCCTCAGCAGCTCCCAGAATTGTAGGGGGAAACAGGGATTAATACAAAATAGAAAATAATTGACAAAGTGACCAGGGGAGAGAAGCAAGGAGTCCTCAAGGAGTCCCAAGGATTCTTGTCGTAGATCTGCTGCTAGGCAACCTTGGAAAGGTGACTCTCAGGGGTCCACTGCCTCTTCTGTGAGATGAAAGTTTGGACCTAGAAGATTCCTAAGGGTAACCCAGGAGGGTTTTGCAGAGGAACCAGGTTTTGAGTCCCACTGTGACTGATCAGTAGGAGCGATGTGTAGGGGAAGGCATTTATCATCATGTGAAAAGCCGTGTGCAAAAGCCATCAGGCAATTTTCATTCATTCATTCATCCATCCATCTCTTCTACAACTACTCATTACTTTCCAATGTGCCAGGTGCTTTCTAGACACTGGGGACACAGCCATGAGGTCGAGAGTATGTGAGGGAGGATGGGGGAAGTGGCCACTGTGGATTCCAAGACCAGAGGAGCACCAAGCCTCTGCCTGCCCCACAGCACCCATGTCACGCTCAACTCTTCTCTGCAGACACCAGGGCCTGCTTGTATCAAGGAGAGGTTGAAAGGTGATATATAAAATTGAGAAGACAATGAGATGCAAGAAGAAGACAGAATCAATTATTCTGAGAAAATTAAAAGTGCCCAGCAGGGGGGCAGAAGTAGCTGGGAGGAGCGGGGCTGGGGGGGGGGGCTCTGGAAGATTTCCAGTGGACAAAATATCCCAGTGCTTGAGGAGGGAGACAGGGAAAGAGGGGGGAATAACTCATCAGCCAGCTTCTCAGAGACCACCTCAGGAGATAAACACAAACACCCCAGCCAGGGCCTTGGTGATGAATGGAGGGCCTGAGGACTGGTTCTCAGAGCAGAATCACATTCCCCGATGGTGCTTCTTAGAGAGGATATTGAATAAGTTACATTAATCCACAGAGGCGCCTGGCTTGGGGTGGCAGTGATAAGCTTAATTAAACCATTTAGTTACTGGATCATGGGCTTGGGTTACAAACAGCTAGATTCACTCATCCGTCATGCTAAGGATTCAAATCCGCGTGGCCTTCGCCCTGGGTCTTGTTTGGAAAGCACACTTAGTTGGAGAGGGCGAGACCTGAAAACTCGTGTGTGTTTGTGTGCACACATGCATGTGTGTGCAAATTCACGCATGCAGTTTTTCTGCTGGGCCCTGTGCCCGCTTCTAGAAACCACGGTAAAATTCTAATTAAATTATCTGACAATAGTATTCATAATACTAATGCAATACTAAAAATATGAGCAGTAATACTGTGTTGTGCTCAAAATAAATCACTAAACAAAAATATCACAAATGAGAATGGCGCACAGAACCAGGAATCCTGGCAGCCTGCATGCCTCTTCCCACGCCCTCACCCCCAGATTGTTCTGAATTCATCTAATGTAATTTCTCAAGTCTTAGCTATTTTTCTAAGCTCTTCATCAGCCTCAAACCACCTTAACACTCCTGACTTTATAGCTAAGATAATCTGTTTATGGGTTTTGGGACTTTTTCCATCAATTCCTGGCTTCCTTCCAGACATCTTCGCCCACTCCTAATGTTGACTCAGTTTGTCACAAACCTTTGGAAGGGAGGATACTGCAGCAAGTCCAGACAGGCTGGGAACGCTTAGGTCTCCCGTAGAATTCAGGTTGCCTGGTGCCTGTTGGGACATGTAGTTAATCAGCTTTCAACTAATGGGAACTAATAATCAGCAGATTAATAGGATGTGCTGAGGAAGAGCCTTCTGCTTGCCCACTAATGGCTTGTTTATTTAACCAATGATCAGGGTACTCATTAGGGGTTGTTAGCACATCAAGGCAGTGTCTGCTGATACTAGGAATGGCCTGCGTTTGTGGACCTTAATTGGTCGTTGGAGTTGGGCAATAACATACACAGCTATCATTCAGAGAATACTGTACCTTGCCAAGCTACCATTTAGTGAACAATTACTATGTTCTAGGCATCCTGTCTCATTTAGTCCTCACAGCAAACAAGTGAGGAAGGTATCCTGCCTGTTGCAGAAATGAGAGAACCCTGGCTTAGAGAGGTTATGGGATTTACAAGGTTATGAAGCTTACCAGTGTTGGAGCCAGGATTCAACATCACAGTCTTAACCACTCCATTGTACTGTCCCTATCCTCCAACCTCTGCCTCCATATGTAGTGACTCTATTGATCCAAGAGTTCTCTATGTTTGAAATTCTATTAAATGATGTGCTAAGAGAAGGTGCCAAAACCTGTGCTCTGCACATTTCTCTTCCAAGGGACCCAGGCATCCCTGTAGATGACTGAGAGACCTTGTAGTCCCATGCTTGCAACTCATGAATATTTCCTGATTTCTCTGCAGTGTGGCTGAATAAAAATGGAAACTTTATTCCACCTTTTGGGGAGCGTAAGCTCCTCCTCAGCTGCTATCTAGGACAGCTCCTTGGCTCCTGAGGCATTATCTATGTCAGCACTCCGTGTTCTGTGTCCTTGGGCTTTGAGAACACACAGCCCGCCCCTCCTGGCCAGGACAGACGAGGGAAGTGGAGGAAGGAGCAGTTTCCTCTTCTCATCCTGCTCCCATGACCTACCTACCAGTCCTACCTAATCACCTACTTGTCCCACACGCTATCTAAAATTCAGCAGAGCACCTGTGCTTAGGTGTATCAAACTAGATGGATATTCTCTGGCTAAAGATACTACTGATCTCCACAGGGTTGGGCCTCTCACGCAACTGTGCTCCTCAAGTTGTCAGAAAGGGAAGCTGTGGATTAGGGAGGTTTAATCACTTCCCTAAGGTCAAAGAGCGAAATAATCCAGGGAAAAGACATATCTGTAAACTAGGTTCCAGGACTCTGAGACCAGTGGAATGGGACGGGGAGGCGAAAGGCAGATGGGGGGTAAAAATACTTCTTGGTCAGCTTTAAATAAACCTCAAATTTATTGTTAATAAAGACACTGACATTTATGTAGAATATCATACTTTACAAAGTAATATTACAAGAATTCTCTCATGTAATCCTCACATTAACTCCCTGAGGTAAGTATGATGACCCTCATCTCACCCAGGATGAAGTTTAAAAGCATTCTCAAGGATCCCTGGCCACTGTCTGTGGGGGCAGCGCGTGACAACACCATGGCCTAGGTTGCAGGCTGGGTCGAGGAAGGTTCTGGCCAGCGAGGCCCTGAGAAGTTAAATTCTACCATCCATGAGATGCTAAGCAGAGTGTAAATCAGGCACATTTAAAGATTTTTTTTTTAAGTAAGTTCTAAAAGATAAGTCATGGATATTCAGAGAAACGTCATTTCCTGAACAATACCAACCAAATGGTGTTGGACATGATCCTTTATCCGTTACCTGGAATCCCTTAGACCATCAATTAGGAGAAAACTGTGGCAAGGCTTGTGCCTGGATTAACACTCAAAGGGTGTGCAGAAAGGTCTGATGAACTGAATAGCCGTGGAAGCTCACCTGCTAACAACCAGTATAGCCCTCTAATGGCTACTGGAGAGAGTCCTGATGAAACTTTAGCCACATATATCGAATCCTCACTTCTTGACACACAGGGAGAATTTCAGGAGGCTCTGGGATGGTCGAGATGCAGTTTCCAAAACAGGAAGACACAGTACAGCTTCTGCAAGGAACTGGTCTTCAGAAAGTCAAAACTGTACTACTCATAATGGTGGAGAAAAGACAGGAAAATCCCAAGGGTCAAATATGGTTATCCATGTATCTGATGAAGCAAAAAACTTGAAAGAAGATTTTAGTAGCCCATGAGATCTTTTGATATCAGAAATGAAGGATTTTGCTGAATATTTATTTATGGATGCCCAGTGCTGGCAAAAGGTGGACATTTCAGTTCACTGTGACGTTCACATCTTCAACTGATTGATGAAATATATTAAAAGGAACACTAAGGAGAATAAAGATTGTGAGATGCCCACTTTAGAGGCAGGTAATGTCATTTCTATTCTTATTTCTTCAGAGTTTTTGAAAAATGGATTCATTGGTTGAACTATGTATTCAGTATTGCCACAAAAATATGAATGCCATAGTAGCGACCCCATGCAACGTCGACTGTATTAATTCACATCTTGTAACACGTGGCATAGTGCTCAAGAGCTATAGCTGCCAAAGGGTCGGCAGTTCACATCCACCAGGCGCTCCTTGGAAACTCTATGGGGCAGCTCTACTCTATCCTATAGGGTCGCTATGAGTCGGAATCGACTCAACAGCACTGTGTTTGTGTTTTTTATTTTTAACACATATAGCTGATCTGCTTATGCACAATGAAGCTGGTAATTTAAAGAACAAGAAAGATAAATTTAAGAGTAAACTCTTTTGTCAGAAGATTGACAGGCTGTTTGATTTAGGGTATTTGAATCGGATTCTCAGAGTAATTCAGCCACATCACATAGATGCTATTTGTGTAAGAAACTTTTAACAAAGGCAAGAGAAATAAGAATTTCTTGCATTCCTGGAAAAAACAATGTGGATTAGCATGGAAACATTATCTGTAGTCACCTAAGAGTCGAGACTTGGGATGTTCATGAGTATTTGAATAGTTTCTTCGAAGAATTAAAATCTTGGAGAGGCATATATTGGCCCTTGTGGGGAACAGTCAACTGACTGACTTGATCAAGATGTTGTCAAGCTTTTCTCTGTGTTGAATTTTTATTGTCAGGATCACTCAGAAAGTAGTTTATCCCACTGCAGCAAGTTTGCTGAGCACTCTTGGTGCTGGAATTTATCTGTGTGGTAACCAAAAGGTTCTTCAGTTTGATCCCACTCAGTTTCCAAAGGGTTGTAAAGTGAGGGGCCACAGGGTTGCTCTTTGTGATCGATGTGAAGGTCGGGGTTTGCTGTCCTGTCCGACTACCAGAATACGGGACTACCCACTTAGTCACAAAGATGCCATTGTTGTGCCTTTTTCTAAAGATACAGTTAGTGACTAGTGACTCTGGGGTTGGCCCCTGTGAGGAAAAGGGTCTAGACTGATGTTTTACTAGAGCCAAACACACCATGGGGCCTCAGAACTGAACCAGGGAGCTCAATGCTTTTTTGTCATGGAAAACCTGGACTCTGCAACTGAAACAGCAGTCATTATTTTCAGAAGAATATACCACTGGGTCTGAGGTCACTGAAGATGAAGCTGGAGACGAAGAAGTATCCAGGAAACAAAGTATTGATTTCTAAAGTAAAATCAAGTCTCACTGTTCATGAAGGGGCTGCACTGTAAAGGCTTTAGTACAGAGGATGGGGAGGTGGCTTTCTAAATCTACATGGTAGGTTAAAATATATATTTTTTTAAAAAGAAGAAAATAAAGGAGGCTCCATCCAAGTTTCTTACTCCTGGCACCAATAGTGCAGTGTACTCGGGAACAAGCCTCCAAATTTTCACTCCAGGTGTAACCTAACGTATTTCTCAAAATGTGGCTCTGACATTAGAGTACATGAGATGATTCGGAATGGCACTCATATGAGGCATTAAAAATGAGTTAACAATAAAAGATACGACTGTTATACCAAAAAAAAAAAAGCAAGCTTGAGCCCTGAGCTCATTACCGGCAGAGCTGGAATTCTAATGCTGGTCTGTGACAGCAAGGCCCAAGTGCCTCGCTCACAGTCAGTGCTGAGTGGTAGCTGCTATTATCAACAGCTGAGGTAGCAAGGGAGTTATCACTACCCTCTTGAATATCTCCCAAGTCACACTGCTGACACCATCAGTGAGGATGAGACATAGATGAGCACGTGCCAGGCATCATTCTAAGCATTTGCAGGCATGACCTCATTTACTATTCACAGCACCCTCCATTTACAACTGAGGGATTTACGCATACAGAAGTTTGGAAACTGGCCCCAGGTTGCACAGCTAAGAGGAGGCAGAGCAGGCAGTGCACTCCTAACCATGGTGCCCTCCTGCCTCTCCCCAAAGAAAAAACATGCAGGTCTCCCTTCCTCTGCAGGCTGCCTGCTGTTCATGTCAGTGTCACAAAGGGGACCATCACCTGCAGGTCAAACATGAAATGCCTTCTGTTCTCATGGATGTCAGTATACACGCACGTGGATGCAGGCATATACATACACACACACTCATCAACAGTAGTTGTCTCACAATTCATTCATTCATTTGTTCGTTCATTCATTCATTTACACAAACTCAAATCTATTGAGTCCTACTGAGCACTGTGGTGGATGCTGGGGCTTCAGAGATGAGTAAGATGCAGTCCTTGCCCTGAAGAAGTTCTCAGGCTAAGAGGAGAGACAGACCTGTAGACATGCTATGGCCCAGGGAGGCTGCAGCACAGAGGTTGTGCAAGCTACCACGGGGGGCCCAGAGGAGCCAGTATGATATGGGTATCTGGAAATCGGAATTTCATCTCAGAAACTGAGATGTTTAGTATAATAAAAGCTAGCTTGGAGTTCGCATAAGGAAATTCTAGGTTCAAATCCTTTGGAAGCAGCAGTCAAGAAATCAAAAAACGTATTGCATTGGGCAAATCTGCTGCAAAAAGCTTCATCAAAGTGTTGAAAAGCAAAGATGTCATTTTGAAGACTAAGGTGCTCATGACTTAAATCGTGGTATTTTCAATCACCTCGTATGCATGCAAAAGCTGGACAATGAATAAGGAAGGCTGAAGAATTGATGCCTTTGAATTATGGTGTTGGCAAAGAATACTGAATATGCCATGGACTGCCAGACGAACGAACAAGTCGGTCTTGGAAGAAATAGCCAGAGTGCTCCTTGAGCGAGGATGGTGAGGCTTTGTCTCATGTATTCTGGACATGTTATTAGGAGTGACCAGTCCTTGGAGAAGGGTATCATGCTTGGTAAGGAAGAGGGTCAGCAAAAAAGAGCAAGATCTTTGATGAGATGGATCGACCCAGCAGCTGCAGCAATGGGCTCGAACATAGCAACAATTGCGAGGACAGCGCAGTGTTTCATTCTGTTGTACCAGGGTTGCTATGAGTTAGAACCAACTTGACAGCACCTAACGACAACAGGTTCAAATCCTAGTTCTGTCGATTACTGGCTGGAGCTGCTGCAATGATAAAGTGTCAAAGGACCCAGCACAAAGTTTACTGCACACTGGATCTCATAAATGTCTGTGAATTGTTATTTTTTTTAATCCACTAGCTCTGTGACCCTGAATAAGTCAGTCGACCTTGTTCAGCCTCAATTGTCCCATTTATAAAATAGGAAGAAGAGTATCTGCTTTGAGTATCATTAAAGATTATAGTGTGGAAAAACCAATTTACTGTGGATGAGGGCTTTAAAATAGGAACTTTGCTTATTTTAATTAGCTGTACAGGGACAGGCCAGCTTAAGGGTTGTGCAGAGGGAAGCCAGGATGTAACAGGCTCTGAATGACAGAATTGGTCCTTTAAGGTGCTTGGTTGCAAGACTCTAGCAAGAGATAGTGACAGTGTCAAGTACAATTCTCCCAGCACCCTAGTTTCTCCTGTGAAATGACTGTAATGTACTTTGCAGTGACAGAGTCTTTTATAAATACTTCCCAATAACAGCAACCTACAAGATTTCCAGAGGGAGTGGGGTTGGTGGGAGCGTTAATGAGGCTGTTGGGTGTCTGTTAAAGCCTGGATCCATCAGACTGCAGAGAACAGCCTCTGGGACTGGGGAATGTTCACGAAGCTGTGTGAGGCTCAGGTGCTGCCTCTCCCCTGGGCCTGGGCACTGGGCACAGCAAGACCCGTAACACCCTAGTCCCCCGGCTCATATGAATCAGTGGGGCTTTCTGTTGTTCATACATTTTACTTTGGGGTTTTAATTAGTACTAAGCAGGCAGGAAAAATGAGCTGACAGGCTTGTTCTCTGGCTGGTGGAAGGGGCATGGAGGTGGCAAACAACAGGCAAAAAATAATGTCGGCCACCACTTACTAGGTGCCAAGCTCTGGGCAAAGCAGGTGGCAGCATCGTCCCAGCAGTGGATTAACCAAACAGAGAATGAAGTGTTCTTTTTCCTGGGAAGAGGAGGTGATGAGGAAGCAGGAGGAAAGACGGGGTGGAAGGAGAGGGGCAATGGCAGGGTGGAAGGGATGGCGTTTGTGTAAAAGACTCCTGAGATTTATGTGGAAGTTAGTGCTGGAAAGAGCAACAGTTCTAAGTGGAATATTAATGGAATCCATTTTCTTGCCATCTCCTGCAGGAACATTTTGGAAGTGCAGGGAAAAAAATTGCTTTGCAGTAATAACCGTTATTTATATAAGAGAACAGCATTGGATATATCAAAATGTGAGGTTTCAAGGTAATAACTGGACCCTGAGAATCATCATTACCCATTTAAAAGGCAATTTCTGGGCTAGGAAATTGATAGAAAAAAATGGCCCAATCCTACCACAGTGGTAAATAAATTTGTGCTTCATTTTTATTATTTGATTACATTTTGAATCTGATGAGACTGGGTGACTGAAAAGGATGGCATAAGGATATAAAAGGGAACGACCTTTTCTGGAGCATCCTCACTGATGTTCAAATATGACTCTGGGGAGAGGCCTCAGCTTCCATCCAAGTCACAGCTGCAAAGTGGAGACCCAGGATTCCTTGCAGAATCCACTGGGCACCTTTGGGAAAGTCTACTCCCAGCTCCTATAATTGCCCTCTCTCCCATCTGTCAAGTTAACCACCAGAGGTAGACACTCATATGGACTTTTCTTCTATTCATATAAATGTATACATTTTTTTCTTTCCAAAAAAAAAGAAAAAATGGAGTATCATTCTGTAAGACTGTTTTGTAACTGCCTTTTCCACTGTATTGTGAACAGCTTTCCATGTCCGCTTATAGAAATCTACCTACTTCTTTTTAAAAGCTGTATGTACTTCCTTTATGTGAATACACCAAAATTTAAGTACCCATTCCCCTTTTGATAGACATGTCTATCCTTGTACATGAGTCTTTGTATATTTGCACGAGTGTTTCTGGAAAGCAATTCCTAGAAGTAAAAAGATTTGGGTCAAAGAGTATGGACATTTTAAATTATACTCAACTGGACAGTGTTGGCCTTACAAATGAGACCTGACAACCTCTGTCCTACAGGTCAAATGTATTCTCATAATGTTAGGCCAGTGGGCAGAACTGTGAAAGATCTTTTGGTAGAAATTGGTACTTTTGCTTATTTGTAAATGAGGGACCAGTACAAAGGTTAAGAAAGAGATGGAACTGATTCTGGAATACAGGATAATTTTGGCTATTTGCCTGAATGAATGAACAATTCACAAGGAAATGATTATTGGTAGATGTGTGTGCGTATGCCTGCACTCACGTGCATGTATACTGATACCCGTGAAAACAGAAGGCATTTTACGTTTGATCTGCAGGTGACAGGTCCCCTCTGTGACAATGACATGAACAGCAGGCAGCCTGCAGAGGGAGGGCGACTTGCATGTTTTTTCTTTGGGGAAAGGCAGGAGGGCACCATGGTTAGGAGCACACTGCCTGCTCTGCTGCCTCTTAGCTGTGCAACCTGGGATGGGTTTCCCAAACTTCTCTATGCCACAAATCCCTCAGTTGTAAAATGGGGGGTGCTGTGAATAGTAAACGAGGTCATGCCTGCAAATGATTAGAATGACATCTGGAATATGGCACATGCCCCAACAATGCCAGGGAGGAAGAGAGCTCACTCAGTAGCAGGGCTCTGGACCACTTACCAGAGACCTGCCCCAGGGAACAAGCCACACATACCTCACATACAACCCCTGGCTCTAGTGAGGTCCTGCTCCCCCAGAATGGCTAGGCCTCTGGCCCAGCTGGAAGATCCCAGAAATACAGGGTAGCGTCAGGTACTCTGTGCAGTTTCAGCCCTTGGTTTCATATAAAACAAAAGAAAGATGTCTTCTCTATGGTAAATGAGGGTGACACGGGAAATGGCCCACGATCAAACATTTTCAAAGCACACAGCCAGGAGACATATGAGGGAGGCCACTGTCCTTTCCAGAGACACTGGGGAACTCAAAGGGGAAGGGCCCACCGACAGGCGAGAGGGGACGCTGCCAATGCTCCTGTTCCCGGCTTGGCTCCATGAGGACACAGCAGCTGTGAAGACTTCCCCTGGGCCAAGCAAAGGGGCCAGGATTCCAGAGACACCTCCTCGCAGGTAACAAGGCATTGTTGGGTGGCTTCTCTGAGTGGCCCCTTACCCTCTCCCGGCTGGGGCTCCATGTGTATGAAAGGGCACGGTGGGGCCTGGTGATCGCAGTCCCAGCTGGGCAGGGCCATGGGCAGCTGTGGATGCTGAGGGGTCAGCAGGTTCCTGTGGAGATGCCTCAGTCTCTAGCTGGAAGCACTGCCACTCATGCACAAATGCGAAAGGCAGGGCTGAGATGCTGCCCTCTCTGAGAGGCCAGTTGTGACTGTTTTGAGTCCTGTTGACCTTCGAATAAAAAGCATCTGCATGGACAACACGGCTAACTACAGTCCAGTGTCATGTAGGGGTATAAATAATAGGCTGTAGATTCTAGAGTCCAGTCAGGCTCAGGCATTTCATTAAAATTCCCTGAGGCTGAGAGTAGGCTCAGAAAGAGGAAGAGAGGACCTACACCTGTGTGATGTCAAACATCTGGTTGGATCTGCACAGGTTCAGCAAACTGTCCATGTAGTGCAGATCCCAAGCTGTTGATGTCACGCAAACCAGCCACCTGCACTTCCCAAAAACAGACTTTGGCCAGCAGATGGGCTGTCCTGGAAGACAAGGTTGGAGCACGTGTGAGGTCGGTTGGCCAAAGCAGTCCTACAACATGGGTAATGGGTTTGGCCCAGGTAAGATTTTGTTAGTGTGACTGTTTTTAGCCACAAAAGCCACTTTTAGGTTCAGCCTGCCTCCTACATGTCAGAAGGCCTGTGACTGGATCAGTTCAGTGTAAAATCAGAACAGATGCTAGAAAACAATTGTATATTCATAACTAACACTGAGAATTGCCATCTGAGAATGGAAAGGATATAGATAGATAAACACCACACACACACACACACACATAATGTATTCAGTATTCAAAAATGCCCCATAAAGCAATGCAGAACTTTGGCTCCTGCAGATATATATTAAGAGGGTATAGAGTAATGCTATTCAACTATATGTATCCCCTCCTAATGGAGTCAGCTTTGCTCTTCCCGGAAGCATGCTGGGGATGAATTTGGGATGGACGTGGCCTAAGGTACAAGGCCAGGAGTGGCGTGACTGGCCAGTGGTCAAGGCCGAGGAATGCCTTAGCAACAAGAAGAAAAACATCTGGGCCTGGATGTGAAGTCCCTGGGAATGCTGGCTGCCCAAGGATGCGGAAGAAAACAATGAGCTTTGGTCCCAGCTGAAATGGTATATAAGCTTGTGTCCCCTGCTAGGTGGTTGCAGAGCGCTAAACTGGTCTAGCCGCCACCCTGTGCCATGGTTCCGTAAGTAGACTTCCCAAATAAACTATATATCATGATCACTGGTTCCTAAGTCTTTCTTCGGTCTCTTGGAGATGCGGCCAACCTTGGGTTCAGGTGCCAGTGGGTTGCTACACAACAGAGGAGTATAAATATTTTGTCTCGCAGAAACACAGGACGGCAAAGAGAGCTCTAGAAGAAGTAGAAGAGGATTTCTCGCCTATGGGCCTCAGCTTTCTCATCTATAAAATGACCCCCTGGGTTGTTCCACCTCTGAACTCACTGGGCAGTGAAGAGTCCTAATCTGTAGACTCCCATCTTCTCAGGTACATGGAGCAAGGCCAGAAGAGGCCCAGGCTCAGCCTCTCTGAAGTGTCTTTTAAGTTCCTGACAGAACACAGTAAAAAACACAGAACGATAGGGATATTTAAGTATCCAGATCAACCAAGAATCCCTACCCGTGCAGCAAGCTTGTTGTAAGCACTTTAAACATACTAAGGCTTTCCTTCCTTATAGTGATTCCATGAAGCAGGCACTGTTACTATCTCCATCTAGATGAGGAAACCCAAGTTGGCTTCAGACACCATTCTTAATTATTATGTCATCCTGCTAGAAGGCTGCCAGGGTGGGTGGCTACAGGGTGGGGTCTGTAGCCTCAGGAACTAAGCTGGACTGAGAGTGGGGGGCACCAGGCCAGTGTAGATCAAGGCATACAAATGATCCTTTTAAATTGCCAGGCTGCTCTGAAGAGGGTTTCTAGCCCTGCTGTCAAAGCTTCTCTGCCCCATTTTTTTTTTGGCTCTGATCTTTCAAAGAACAAAGGGCTACTCTGCTCTTATACACATCAGAGTCATCCAATCCAGAAACAGACCTGCTCCCCACTGGCTGTGTCTCCAGCAGCCCCAGCCTGCCTCATCTTCAGGCCTGGGTCCTTCTGCCTTACTGGGACGAGAAACAGCTGTGACTGAGCTTTGGCGAGAAGGAATGAGCAAGACCCAGGGGGAGCTGATCTGCTCATCCTTGCTGAAGCAGTTAGTGATGAAGATCAGAAATCCCGCTGGTGGCTGGTATCCTCTCCACCCATCAGGCCCTGCTTGCCCTGTGTGTGAATCACCAGCTGGCTGCTGGTCACCTTGTTGTAGGTCTACTCTCTACAGCACCCTGCACTGGCCAGAGCAGGGCATGGGACAGGGTGGGGTTGGGGGCGGATTAAATGGTAAACAAGTACACAAGGGCTTACAGCAAGCAAGATATGCATAGGCTTAATTGTGTTTACTTACTAATCTGGAGTGCACAATTTCACATGGTTTCACTACAGATTAATTTAGTAAACACAGGCAAGCCCATGTGTTCCTTGCTTATTGGGTAATCCGTCCTGACACCACCCTGTCCCATGCCCTGGGTGGGGTGCAGGACTACAATGTGATGATTTAGCAGAACGGCAGGCCATGTAGCTCAACAGCAGAATGCACATTTCACCTGGGCTGGGTAGCTTTTGCTCTCTGCCTGGCACTAAAATAGTTCAAGGGCTTTTCTTACCCATCCTTACCCTGTGCCAATCTCTGAATATCACTCAAGGCTCCCGTGAAATTGTTGTCATTACTCACCGACTCCATCTCCTCACTTCCCATTCTCCCCTCAACCCACCCCTTGGGCTTCATCTCCAGCACCCCAAGTCAGTGCTTACTGAAGTCACCAGTTGCTGACATCGCGCCAAAGACCACGGTCGATCTAACCTCATTCTATTTAGTCTCCTGGCAGCACTGGGCCATTGATGCACTTATCCCTCTGTTCTCCGCTTCTTCACTGCTGTCGTTCCATTTTCCTGCCTCAATGGCTGCTCCTTCTCAATCTCTCCTCCTTACCATACTTTCAAATGTTGGTGTCCTGGGCTGTCTATCTGTAATCTATACTCTCTCCCAAGTGACCTCATCCATTCCCGTGGCTTTAAATTCCACTTATGTATTAATGACTTTGCATGTGTGTGTGTATGTGTGTTTACCTGTTTGTTGTAAATAAAACACAGATGCAGAAAATCACACACAAAAAATAAATAGCTTAGCAAATTATTATAAAGTGAACACCCCTGTAATCACTACTCAGGTTAAGAAATAGAGCCTTGCAGACCCTTCCATGTCCCCATCCCAACCACAGCCTCTTCCTTCCCTCCAAAAGTAACCACTTTACTTTTATAATAGTCACTTCCGTGTGTGTGTGTGTGTGTGTGTTTCTTTTATGGTTTTATCACCCGAGTGCACTCCTAAGCACTATAGTCTTGCTGATTTTTTTTAACTTTATATGTCTTTAGGTCTCTTTTAAATTACAGAATTCCTTGATCTCTTTCTTTTCCTTACAATTTATCTATTTTACTCCTCATCTATTATTTGGTTACCCAGGGATGCAGTTCATATAGGAATAACAGGAAAAATTCTTATTTCTTTTTGCTTATTTAGTTTTCAAGATAATAAATTTGTTTCCTGTCATCCTCAGAAGATAACCAACTAATTTTTAAAATATCTTTATGAACGCATGGACGTAAACATATTAAATCCATGTTTAGTCATGATTTTCAATCCACTGCAATTTGTATCCGTATTAAAGCTCAAATTGTCCCATCTTTGGCCCATGAGAGTCTCTTTAAGTTGGTTTCTAAGTCCTTTTGACATGATCTGTTCCAGGCTCATGTTGTACATTTCCTGCTCAGATCTAAAATCAGTCATTTCTCCAAGAAACTCTAGTTCTTTTTTCATGAGGAAATGGGATATCATGACCATAATCTGGGCATAAAAAAATCCCCATTGCATCTCTTGGTCATAGTTTCTAGGCCTTTTTTAGTAGACAGAGCTGGGAGAAAATAGACTACACCCTCTTCTCATTTATCCACATGGTTAGGTCCCAAAGACCAGGTCATTATATGAAATCGGCATTATGTGAAAATGGAGGATGATCACATCATTACACACCTGGCCAAATTACATCATTACATAACTGCCAAATCACTGAGAATCATGGCCCAGCCAAGCTGACACATAACCTTAACCATCACAGCCAGTGTTACTCTCACCTTGCACCTCAGCCTTCGTTACTGCCAGGTGTACATCATTACTGTGCAAAATAGCCAGATAGTAGATTTTTTACTTTGTCATAAATGTGAAATGTCAAATAACATTTGGTTGTCTGAAACTCATTCTCTAGCAGGCTCCTGAGGAAGGGCTCATGGGAACAATATTCTCTGAGTTCTCGCACATTACTAACATTTTGTGCTCTTTATATGAAGGTCAATTTTGCTGAAAACAAAATCCTTGCTTCACATTCACATTTTCTTTTTTAAGTACCTTTAACATATTACTCCATTTTCTTCTGTCATGTGTGTGGCTGTCAAAAAGCCTGATGACAATATCTTTCTCTTTCCTATATAAGTCACTTACTCTTTTTGCCTAGATATACAAAGAGTTTCCCCCCCGCCCTTCTTCTTCTTTGAAGCCCAGTAGTTTTATTAGAATACATCTTGGTCTTCTTGGGTCAATATTTTCAGGTACATGGTGTGCTCTTTCAATATGCAGTTTTAAATATATATATTTTTAATTTCAGGGATACTTTTCTTGAATTACAGTTTTTAGGATTTGTTCTATTACCTTGCTTTGGGTTTTTTTTCAGGAATGCCTATTATCCATATGTTGGATATTCTTCACCTTTAATGCGTGCACTTTTTTCAAACCCATTTTATCTCTTTCTAAATTTCTTTTTCGTTTTTAAAATTTCCTTCTTGTATGCCTTCTATTGAAGCAGTCCTGATGGCACAATGGCTAAGCACTCAGCTGCTAACTGAAAGGTGGGTGGTTTAAATACACCAGCTGCTTCACGTGAGAAAAATGTGGCAGTCTCCTTCCATAAAGATTACAGCCTTGGAAACCCTATGGGGCAGTTCTACTCTGTCCTATATGATCACTATGAGTCACAATTGACTCAACAGCAATGGGTTTTATGTCTTTTATTTCACATATGGCATTGTCTGTAGTGTTTACTTGCTTTTGGGATGCTTGTAGTTTAGTTTTCATTTCTAAAATGATATTTTTCTTTTATTTCTAAATCTTTCTTGAATTCTGTCACCTTATTTCTCAGTTTTTCTAATTATGACTTATGTTACCATTAATACCTTGTATCATTTTAAAAATGTTTTTAGCTCATCATGAAATACTACGTTATACCTTTTTTCTGTTTTTTGAGTGTGTCTTTCTGGTCTTTCATTTTCTGCAGACATGTATTCTTTTATTCTCTCTTTCTTACAATAATTTTTATGGGATTTGACCACAATCATTTCATTTTTGTGGGAAATAAATTTTACTGAAGTTTTAGAAAGAAGTTTGATTCTTCTAACCAAGGTAATGCCACAGAGCTCCCTCTTCTATCATTTTATGTAGTGTTAAAATGTACAGTGGCTTGCTTCCTAGGAATTCCTGGCTCTGTTTCTCTCCCAAACTTTTATCTGGACTTTTCTCTTTCTTTTATCCTTCTTAGTCCTATCCTGTTCAATTTGGATTCCACTGCCAGCAGTTTCTCCTCAGTGGAGGCCTAGGAAGGAAGCCCTGGTGGGTCAATTTTGAGAACATGCAGGGACTAGGTCCCTTCAGTACATCCAGTGGGCCCCTTGCATTCACCTGCTGATGTAGTGAGCAAACCATTCCCAGTTTCAGCTGCTATTCTCAAATTGGTGTGTTACATGTAATGTTGCTACTTTAAGGTTCCTGTTCTCAGGTCCACATTCACTTTGTTTCCCCCTGCTTTTCATTCAAGAACACCAATAACACGCAAGTGTTGTGATTATTGATGGTCTCTCCCTACATGCTTATATTTTGGAGCTCATGGGGATAACGTCACCTAGTTTTATTGTAAATGTTGCCTGTGGTTTTTTTATTTCACTAACTTACTGTTATTTTTATGTGGGAATTTAGGAAGATCAAAAACTATGCTGTAACCACTGCCATTATCTTCCCAAAATTCTCCTGCTGATGACTTTCAAATTTGTATCTCCAGTCTGTGTCTGTCACCTGATCTTGTATACCCAGCTATTAATTGATATCTCCATATGGATGTCTAGTAGGTGTCTTGAACTTAATTTTGCCCAAAGAAGCCCATTTTCTCCCTCAAATCTACCATCTCTATTAATCTTCCTATCACAATAAACTGTATCACCTCTCACTCAGTTGCTCCAGCCAAAACCTAGGATTCTGTCCCTTTTACTCACACTCGAAAATTAATGTTATCAATAAGCCCTGGCCATTCTACCTCCAAACTACATCCCTAATTCAATTCCTTTTTACCACCTCCACTGCTTTAACTCTAGTCTAGATCTCCATCATCTCTCCTCTGGACTTGTGCACTAGCTTCCTGACTGATCTCCCAGCCTCCACTCTCATTTCCCTGCAAGGCAGCCAGAGTGGTCTTTCTAAAGCATAACTCAGATTACATCATTCCCGTGTTTAACACATTTCACTTGCCACATAGTGCTTTGCACTAAACCAAAAAAAAAAAAAAAAACCCAATCCCATTGTCGTTGACTCCAGCTCATAGCAGCCCTATAGGACAGAGTAGAACTGCCCCATAGGGTTTCCAAGGAGTGGCTGGTGGATTCTGACTGATGACTCTTTTGTTAGCAGCTGCAGCACTGTGCACTGCAAACAATAAAATGCCAGCTTCTAAACCTGGCCTGTAATACCCTGCATCATTTGGACTATGCTGTCTTGTCTGGCTCCTTCTCCCTCAACTCTCCCTACGTTCTCTATGCTTCAGACAACTGGTCTATCTTTTCATCCCCAAAATATCCCCAAATGCTTCTCATCCCAGGGGCTTTGGTTTTGATGGCTGGAATACTTTTCCCCTAGATCTTCACCACAGTGTATCTCATCATTCAGGTCTGAACTGAGAGAGCACCCTCCTTCCTTATCAGTGGCTGGAATTACCTTTTACATTTATTTGTATAATATAAATATTGTCTGTCTGTATGCCCCTTGCTACGGATTGAGTTGTGCCTCCCAAAAAAAGATGTGTTGAAGTCTAACCCCTGCTGCCTGTGAACACGACCTTGTGTGGAAATCAGGTCTTTGAAGATGTTATCAGTTAACATGAGGTCACACTGAAGTAGCGTAAGTCCTAATTCGATCTGAGTGACCCTTTATAAAAGAGGAGAAGAGACACAGATGGAAAGAGGAAGGGTGGCCATATGAAGGTGCATCTATATGCCAAGGAATGCTTGGGACTACCAAAACCTTGGAGAGACGAGAAGGGCCTTCCCCTACAGCCTTAGAAGAAAACATAGCCCTGCTGCTGACACCCTGAACTCATACTAGCTTCTGGAACTGTGAGACAATAAATTACTGTTGTTTAAAGTCACCTATTTTGAGGTACTTTTGTTATGGTAGCCCTATGAAACTAATACACCCCTGCATCACCACCACCACCAGAAATCTCCTTGTGGACAGGAACAGCAGCTGGTATATAACAGGTGCTCCAAAGATACCTGTCAGCTAACTGTATTTCCAGATATCTTTTGAAGCAGCCAGGGGAACTGAGCCTTTGGCCATAGCAAGCTCTGGAATTGAATATCTTCCTAAAAATTGACAGCTTCTAACCTAAAACTTCCGCTTATAACATGGCCCTGTCTGTGCTGCTGGATACAGTGTCCTGGCCACCTAACTCTTATGAAAAGCAGTGGTTCTCAACTCTACTAGAACTAGCACTTTCTTTCTAAAACAAGCATTTGTAGCATTCCTTTTCTATTTTTTAATAAAATCCACATATAACATAAACTTTCTACGTATGCAAGTGTTTTTTTAAAAAACCCATAGAATTCCCTAACTATAATACACAGGAGTAATAAGAGAAAGCAATTTGCAATAAAATAATAAGTACTGCATTACATAAATGCTTGAGCATGACTAAAGTTTAAGACATAGTGAAGTAGTCAGACATTCACACCTTTATGTAGAATCATCATGAACACCCACTAAAAAAAAAAATGAACACAGTAATTACAAATGCAGACTAATACAGGAGTGTTGTATTGGCAACTCAAGTATCACGAGCCAAGTTGGCAAGAATGGTGAAGACTGATACGATTTCCTAAAATGGTAAACAACTTTTGGGAAAATTTAGAACAAAACAAAGCATAGTTTTCCCAATGTACTTAGTAGTTACATTAATGGAGAATCCAATGCATCTTTTTTACTCTGTATTTACACATAAAATGCAGTTCATTTCTAGGTTCAGTATTAATAAACAGGTTTATCGATTACATGAATGCTCACTAGAACACCTAAAGTCTTGCAGGAAGCAGGAAATGTCCTCAATGTGTTAGACTATCCTGAACCTTGCAGGACATCTAGTACCCCAGGCCTGGCCCATTAGATGCCAATAGCACTCTCTCCCCAAATCAAAAAAATCAAACCCACTACCATCGAGTTGACTGTGACTCATGGCGACCTATGAGACAGAATAGAACTGCCCCATAGGGTTTCCAAGGAGCAGCTGGTGTGTTCGAACTGCTGACCTTTTGGTAAGCAGATGAGCTCTTAACCACTGTGCCACCAGGGCCCCAGCACTCCCTCCCCAGTCATTATGAAAATCAAAATGACAACAAATTTCCAAACTGCCTCTTTGGTTTATGTAATTTTAAAATAGTAGCCTTGTTCATAATCACCAAACCGGGAAACAACCCAAATGTCCTTCAATTGACTGGATAAACGCTCTGTGGTACAAACTCTGGTACATTCATAGAACGGAGCACTACTCGGTAATAAAAAGGACAGACTTCTGATACATGGAACATCATCTATAAGTATCCAGTGCATTATGCTACGTGAAAGAAGTCAGACTCAAAAGTCTACATACTACATGATTCCATTTATATGACATTTTGAAAAAGGAAAAATTATAGGCACAGAAAACAGTGTCTGCCCAGAGGCTGAGAGTGGGGAGATGGTCCGTCTACAAAAGGACACAGAATTTTCCAGGATGATACAACTGTTTAACATCTTGACTGTGGTGGTGGTTACGTGAATGTGCGGATTTATTCAAGCTAATAGAACTGTACGCTAAAACAGGTGAATGTTATTGTATGTAAATCATTCCTCGAATTCTAAAAGTGCTAAAAAATATAGGGACCACCCCACTGGGAACCACTGGACTAGAGTTTCACAGTTTATCACGCACTTTCGATGTCCTTGTCCACTGTAAGAAAGGCTGGGCAAGACTCTCTGCCCCATTCTGGAGACAAGCAGCATGATATGTGGGAAAACCAACGCTTAGGTTGAAGATCTGGTTCCAAGGCCTGGAATTTGAGCAAGTAACTTTTCTCCTCTGAGCCTCAGTTTCCTAACCTCTTGTTCCTAACTCTCTTTGACTCAGTGATTGATGGAGCTATTTAATGGCAGACCCAAGACCAGGCTGCAGGGCTTCCAGGTCCTGAGCCATCACTCCTTAGTCTCGCTGTGCTGATAACTGAGACATCTCCCACGGACAACGTATTAGGCAGACCCATCAACAGTCCACTCTCCTGCCAAGGGTCAGTACAAAGGACAGGGGTCAGGAATGATGCCCAGATGAGCAGTGAGTGGACATGACTGGGAATGGGCACCAGAGGGAAGTGCCTATTGCAAGTGGGTCAGGTATCCCAGATGCCAGCAAGTCTGGGCAAGACGACTTTGCAACAAATCAGAAGTCAGGGCCATGCTCGCTGCCAACTGTCCCACCCTTGACAGGCTTCTCTTTCTAATGGCCAGCAGCACAGGGATTCCCAAGGGGTATTGTTTTCCTTCCTGGGGAAACAATTTTCTCCTCCTGGGGACTCTCTTCTCCTTCCCTCCTTACTCTGCTGCCCCAAATGACAGCACACCTAAGGCCTACCTTTAAGGGGTAAAGAAAAACATTTTGTACCACGAACCTCCAGAGCTCCCAGCCACCACACCCCCACTACCCCGTGAAACTCTTGTAGCATCTTTAAGGAGAGTTAATACCAACTAAAGCCTATTACAGAGTCCCTGGATAGAATAAACAACACACTCGGCTGCCAAGCAAAGTGTTGGTAGTTCAAGTCTACCTAGAGCTGCCTTGGAAGAAATGCCTGGCAATCTACTACAAAAAAAAAAAAAAAGCCATTAAAAACCATCCGGAGCACAGTTCTACTCTAACACACATGGAGTTGCAACTGGTACTGGTTGAAAAGACTGTTAGCCATTAGAATTGAGGCAGGAAGGCCAGCTGTCAGCAGCTGCCCTGCCTGAGGTTGGAATACATACCCCAAAGCTCAGCACCTCCTCTCCCCCTCCTGTTCACTGCAGTCTTTGGAATTTGAACCCTTCAAAATCCTTTGTGTATGATTCTGCTATGAATGCCATTTAGTGATGAGGGATGGCTGGTGTCTGAATAACCCTGTTAGTTACCGCCTCCTTTAAACTTCGTTAAGGAAAACATAATTACCGAGTAAATCTCATTTGGGTTCACTCAATGCTGTGAAGGCCACAGCACACACTGTTCTTCACCCTTCCTGTACAGAAACAACAGTGCGTGGGCTTGTAAAAGACTCCTTGAAACTTGGAGACACTCTGTGTGCATGCAAATGAAGAAGGTGCCCTGTTTGGGGGAAGCCGGCTGGTGCTGCCCATAAAGGGGAATGTGAGGCTCTTGTAGAAAAACTAAAGTCAGGAGTCAGGCTCCCTGACTGAATTAAGATTTCTCTCCAGAAAAGCCTCAGAATCTTTCCGGTCCTCAGTTTATTGTATCCCAAAACGCCACTACCTCCATCATGGTGGAAGTAGTAGGGTCAAGTGGAGAGTTTTAAAAAGAGAAATGCTACATAGACATGCAAGACTTAAGCTAATATTGTCATTGCTGAATGAGGGACCTACACCTATACCCTGACTTGCTTAACACCCACTAGAGGAGGCAGCATAGCAGAGTGATTAAGGCTGCTAGCCCTGGAGCCAGTCTGGGGGTGGGACTCCAGGCCCAGCCACTTACCAGCTGTGTGACCAACTCAAGTTATTAAACCTCTCTGAACTTCTGTTTCCTCATCTGTAAAGTGGGGATGATAACGGTACTTAACTCCTCAAGACGCTGTGAGAGTTCAGTTCAAAGAAGGAAATTACTAAGAGGAGTGCCTGACGCAGAGTCAGTGCTCGGTAAATGTCACCTGTAACTGAACCCTTACCTGCCTTTGCTGTAGCTTTAAAACTCCTGAAACTGCTCTCTTGAGGGTCATCAGCGGTGTCGTGGTTGCCAACCAGATGGCCTCATCCACGTCTATTTTTTCCCTTGGTCTTTGTGTAGAATTCGACTTTGTTGACTAGCTCACAGCTTAGAGGTCACCTGTTTCAAAAAAGTCTTTCCAAATCACTCCTCCAGAACCCCAACTAGAGACCCTCCTACATGCTCCCAGCACTACTGCCATGGCCCATTTTTGCATCTGTAAACCCTCCATTAGGCAGCTAGCTCTAGGAACACATAAGCCATGTCTTCCCTCCAGTGTGCAGTCAACATCTGGTGCTGCTCTTATTAGCCGAAAGAATGAACAAATGATGACAGGAATGAACTCATCCAATTTTTAAAGCTTAGAGTTATCTTTAATTGCTCCCTTTTCTCTCCTCTGCCCCCCATTCACTCTATGCCCTTCCCTTCCAACACCCCCTACCCGTCTATCCTTTCCATCACATGCTGAAACACAGCAACAATCTTTTATTTATTTTCTTAATTCCAATATTCCCCCTACCCCATGCATATCGCCCCCCACCATCAGATTGCTGCTGTTAGGTGCCGTTGACTAGACTTCCAACTCATAGAGACCCCATGTGACAGAGTAGAACTGCCTGAAAGAGCCCTGGCAGCTCAACGGTTAAACGCTCAGCTCCTAACCAAAAGGTGGTCCAAATCTACCCAGCAGCTCTGTGGGAGAAAAGACCTGGCGATCTGCTCCTATAAAGATTGTTGTTGTTGCGTGTTGTCAAGTCAATTCTGGCTCATAGTGACCCTACAGGACAGAGCAGAACTACCCCACAGAGTTTCTAAGGAGTGGCTGCTGGTTTTGCACTGTCGACCTGCTGATTAGCAGCCTGAGCTCTTAACCACTTCACCACCAGGGCTCCCCTGTAAAGATTACACCCAGGAAACCCTATAGGGTAGTTCTACTCTGTCCTGTTGGATTGCTATGGGTCAGAATTGACTCGACGGCACACAACAACAACAATAATCTTTTCTTTTTTTTAATTATATTTTGGATGAAGATCCACAGAACAAACCAGCCTCTCATCAAACAATTAGCACACATGACATCAGTAATTTTTATGGGGGCAGATCGCCAGGTCTTTCTTTCATGGAGCTACTGGGTGGGTTCTGTCGACCTTTCAGTTAGCAGCTAAATGCTTAACCATTGCACTACCAAGGCTCCCTTACCACCAGTTTAAATTTCTTAAGATAAAAATAAAATCTTCAGTCTACCTCCTTCCCTACCCCTCCTTAACTCCACCCTGGTAGAAGAGTTTATCCCGATGTCAGCACCTCCTCCGCCTCCCCAATTTCCTGGCTGCATCCCCAACTTCTCATAGCTGTGCACTGTGCTCTTCCACCTGAAAGTGTCTTTCTTCCCAATCCTGACATAATCCTCACCAAAGCAGAACACGTGTCAACACCCTCAACTACTGCTTCCCACACTGCCTAGGATCTTGGGTCTGGGGGCCCAGGAACCATCCCAAATAGCTCCATATGCCTCACAGGTACAAGGCTGCAGGGAGACAGCCTTGAGACCTCGAGTGTGGTGGGAAAAATCTATATTCGCTTGTTCAAGGCCAAACACAGAGGGTGTCTAGAGAAAACAGTCTATGATGAACCAGCGTCAAACACAAAATGCAGTGTTGATCAATTTCATGACCAATCCTGCCTTGGCAGACCTGAACGTGCTGTGACTGTGACCAGCCAAAGTAGTTTTAACTGTCACGCCAATACAGAGCCTTCACTTCTCAGTCTCACCCTCTCCCTCCTCCTCTTCCCACCCAGCCCTGTCTCTCTCTCCATACACACACACACACTTAATGGCTTCTCATTCTAGATACACAGGCAGTACAGTGCTCCTCAACTCAGGTAAACCTTGCTTCACGTACAAGTCATTTTCGGAAACAACTTGAATATTTGTAAATCAAATCCCAATTTCCCCAAATCTTACTTTTCAGATCTACCTCACCCCTTTTTCTGACTGATCTTTAGGAAACAACAGTTCCTAATACTTAAGCCTTTCACTTTCAGCCTCTCTTCTCATCTTCTTTGTCATATGGATAATAGCATCTAAAATAGAGAAAAATGCTCTGTAGTGGAAGTACCCTATTAAATATCTTTATGCAAAAATAATGACACATCTGTAATGTGTCTAGCCATTGTTTCTTCATTTTCTATTCCATAAATTAGGATTTTGAGAATTAGGTGGGAGAGATGCTTATTTCAGATTAAATATCTTTTTAGTAGAAGTGTTTACAAATAACTGTGGACTCCTGAAGCTTGAAGGAAGAGGACAGGCAGCTGGGAGGGAGTAATAATAATGTGTCTGGGGAGCTGGCCAGGCCTCGGTGAGGCTACCTTCACATGCTGTATCTCAGCGTGTCTTCACAACCATGTGCAAGTATTATCATCACTCTGACTTTACCAAAAGGGACAGGACTCAAGATCTAAGGGGTTGGGTAGCTGGCCCAAGGTCAAACAGGCAGTGAGTGTCTCAGCTGGGATTTTAACCTAAATTTGTCTGGTTCTAAAATCTTCACTTTTCACCAAGCTGTTTCTGGTCCACCCCCTCCCTCTGCCTAGGACCAGACAGATTATAGGAAATACCGCCTTACATGTGGCTATAGAAGTTGCTATAGCCCTTCTCTTTTTTCTTAATCCTTCTTTTTGTTACTTCTTTGCTGTTGTTGTTAGCTGCTGGTGAGTTGGCCCCTGACCACGATGACCCTGTGCACAATGGAATGAAACACTGCCCGGTCCTGCACCATCCTCGTGATCAGTTGTGGATGGGACCACTGTAATCAGTGGGTGTTCACTGGCTGATTTTCAGAAGTAGACAGCCAGGCCTTTCTTCCTAGTTCGTCTTAGTCTGGAAGCTCTGCTGAAACCTGTTCAGCACCATAGCAACATGCAAGCCTCCACTGACAGATGGGTGACGCCCATGCGTGAGGTGCACTGGCCAGGAATCCAGCCTGGGTCTCCTGCATGGAAGGTGAGAATTCTCCTACTGAACCCCCACTGCTTCATCTTGCATCTTTAAGGACTGTCTTACATAATATTGGAACAAGCCACCTTCTTTCTTAGCAAATCATTTCCGTAATTAACAACTCTTGTTGTTTAAACCAGGGCTCAGCCAGTAGTGAAACTGTTCATGTCCGAGTCAGCACAGAAGCAGAAATCAGGCAGGATGGATGGGGCAGGGGGTGAAAGGTCCAGGCAGCCAGCTTGGGAAGCAGACAGAAAGCAGAGAGAGGCAGGTCCTGCAGCAGCCTTGAGATCAGGGCCCAGGCAAGGAGGCTAGGTCAGGCAGGACCAAGGTGGGCATTGGCAGGCCCTGGGATTGCAGCTAGGCAAAGGCTGCCAGGCTGACTCTTCTAAAGCAGTCCCACAGTCTCAGGAATCCACCCTCTGCCCAAGGTGAGGACGGTACTGGACATGAAAGCACCTCACTCAGCATCAGCATACAGACGGCACTCAACACATGTTAGGCTCTCTCCCTCCTCCTTCCACCTCAAGGACAGGATTAATCCCATGCTGGGGCAAGGCTGTGCTTACAGCTGGAGGTTAAGTGTGGCTTAGCACACTCAAGAGGAGCAGGAGCAAGGAGCCAAGCAAATCATTATATTCAACGTCACCAAGCTCTTTCTTAACCCCGAGCCAAATCCAGCCAGCTGCCGCCCCTATTTCTTCTTGCTCTGTCCTCGGGGAAAATGGGAAGTGGCGAGCATTCTCTGCTAAATATGGATGCTTTAGCAACTTAAAGACGTTGGTCATATCACTCCTGTCTACCGGGAGCTGGAGGTTTTTCTGATGTTTCTGAAATGCTGGGTAAAGGCAGGGAGAGGAGAAAGTGGCTGCGAGGCCACTACTGACCTTAGTAGAGGGGAAATGGCAGGACGGGAAGGCAGGCCTCTCAGCACCCAGCACAGCAACGAAGTAGCTTATGATCTTCCTTTCCTAGCATCAGGTGCTGTGTCTAGACAGACACTTAAGGGGAAACAAGCAGCGCTGACTTAATTCCATGTGAAATTTCCTGGGTCCTTCTTGCACCAGACGACAGCCTCAGTTCAGAGAGGGCAGCCTGGTGCTGGGGGAGGCGCCTAAGTGATTTTCTGCCCCACTACCAAGATGAGTTCCTCCAGCCCCGAGGGCAGCCTCCAGGAGGGGCAGAGCCTGGACCTCCGCTCTGAGAGAGTGCTAGAACGTCACACCCCAGCTAGGTTTCCCCTTTAGAATCTCCTATACACCTAGAGGGTTTTTCCCAAGTCTCTCTCTTTCTTGGTCTCATTTAGCCACCTCACATCATCTTAGTGAGACAGGAACCAGGGGGATTCTTATTTCCCTTCTTGTAAGTAACGAAATGGGGACCAAAGAGGTCAGCTGACATATACCAGCCAACCAGTTGCCACAGAGTCTATTCTGACTCTTGGCACCTCCATGTGTTGCAGGGCAGGACTGTGTGACCTTTCAGAAGCAGATCACCAGGCCTTTCTTCCACAGCACCACTGAGTGGGTTTGAACCACCAACCTTGTGGTTAGTAGTCCAGCAGTTAACGGTTTGCACCACCCACATACAAAATCACAAATCTAATTCTAGAACCCAGTGTTTTGGCTTTTGGGACTCAAGAGTTCTTGGCCCTACACTGACTCTTGAAACAGGATAGGAAGTGGGGGACGGGGGCGGTGGCTAAAGAGAGAAATGCCCCATGTTTCTCCACTACTGTAGCATTGCCAGATCCTTGGCCTGCTCGCCACACCTGTGAGCAACCTCAGCAGCCAGGAGAAGCAGGGGAAAAGCCCACAGGGACGGTGCAGTCTCCGTCCTGGTGACAATGAAAACGTTTCCAATGGGGGCCCCTTAGCAGGTGCCTCTCTGGAAGCAGCCATTCCTCCAGCATTTCCTACCTGCACCTTTGCAGCCCATTCTTTCTTCTCATTCCTCAGTTACATTTGCATCAGCCCAGTCAGGCGATCCACCCAGCCCGCTCTCATTAAGACGACCATCTGCGATAAGTGCAGGGCATTTGGCTTCCATTTAAAGGTCACTGGGTCAGCAAGGGGAAATCTTCTGACCAGATCCCAAATCGCCTGTCAGAGTGGTAGGGAGCCACTTTCCTCTACTTGGGTATGGAAAGATCCCCAGAGCAGATATTTAGAGATTTGGACCCGAATCCCTGCCCATGACCTCTAGACCTCAGGGCTGTGCAAACGGGCTTTTTACCAGGGCCCTGACTGCTAAACGAAGACTCATCCTCCCCTGTGAATCCATCATTAGCTCTCTAGTCAGAGCAGCGCTGCTGGGAAGGCTGTCTCTCCCAGAAGCGTCTAGAAGAGCAGAATTTTTTGTCTCCTCTCACTGTTGGAAGGCTTCCTGTGCCAGGTGGGTGAATGTGCTGGCGGGTGGATGTGGGCTGCCGAGGACCTGAGTTTCCTCCCCGTGGACTTAGCACACGATGCTCTGTTTCCCCAGCTAGGCTGCCAACTCTCCGGAAGCAGGAACTGCGTCTTAGCTATCTTTGTATCTCTGGTATCCAGCTCTGTGCCTGCACACAACAGGCACTCAATTCGGGTTGGGTAAATTAATGAGTTCTGGAGCCCTGGCTGCTAAACCAAAGGTCAGAGGTTTGAACCCACCAGCCAAGATGTGGCAGTCTGCTTCTGAAAAGATTAACAGCCTTGGAAACCCTATGGGACAGTTCTACTCTGTCCTATAGGGTTGCTATCAGTCAGGATTTCACTCAACGGCAATGGGTTTGGATTTTTGGTTTTATAATTGTACACTGTGGCAACGGTGGAAACCCTAGTGGCATAGTGGTTAAGTTCTACGGCTGCTAACCAAAGGGTTGGCAGTTCGAATCTGTCAGGCGCTCCTCGGAAACTCTATGAGGCCGTTCTACTCTGTCCTATGGGGTCGCTATGAGTCGGAATCGACTCGACGGCACTGGGTTACTGGGTGGCAATGGTGGCTCAGTGGTAGAATTCTCACCTTCCATGCGGGAGACCTAGGTTCAATTCCTGGCCAATGCACCTCCTGCACAGACACCACCCAGTCTGTCGCTGGAGGCTTTTGTGTTGCTGAACAGGTTTCAGCAGAGCTTCCAGACTAAGACTAGGAAGAAAATCCTGGTGATCTACTTTCAAAAATCAATGAAAACCCTACGGATCACAATAGTCTGATATACAACTAACCACTGGGATAGCGCAGGATCAGGTATAATTTTGTTCCATTGTGCATGAAGTCACCACGAGTCAGGGCCAACTCAATGGTAGCTAACAACAATAACAACATAATTGTACAAATCCAGGTTTGTGCTTCTGCAGATCAGGATCTGGTTCCTTCATCTCAGCTCTGATATGGTCACTCTCACTTCAAAAACCTCTGTCAGCTCCCCACTGCCTACAGAGCAGTCCAGACTCCTCACCCTTACAGTTGACATCGCCATCATCCGGTTCCAACCTACCACCAAAACCAAAATTGTTGCTGTCAAGTCAATTTCAACTCACAGCAACCCTTCAGGACAGAGTAGAACTGCCCCACAGGGTTTCCAAGGAGCAACTGGTGGATTCAAACTGCCGACCTTTTGGTTAGCAGCTGTAGCTCTTACCCACTACGCCACCAGGGTTTCCACCAACCTACGAGTTGGCCTCATTTTCCCCGTGGCAACTTGCCACCCAGTTCCTGAACTAAATGAGAGCCCGTCTCTGCTCTGGTATGGGGATGGCCCTGTCTCTGCGCCTTTGCTGAGTTATTTACCCTACCTGGAACACACAGTGCTCGGCACAGAGGGGGGACAGGAAGAGCATGCTTAATTCATTTGAATTAAATTAAAGTCAGGACCCAGAGAAGGCTGCATCCTATTTTCTGCTTCAGTCTCCCCAGCTCTACCTCAGCAGTGGGAATAGCTGCCCGGGGTCCACCAGCCCCACAAAAGGGAGAACTGCAAAGCACCCACGGAGCCTGGTGTGAAATGATGCTATAAAAGTGTGACGTTTCCTTCCCAGCAGTTTGGGGCCACCGTGATTTGAGAGTCCCTGAGCCCTTTGCAAATGTCATTCTCCATACCTGACCAGGAAGTCACTGGTGGGATAAACTAACATCTAGAAAGGGAAACGTGACGAGAAAGGAGAGAGGGAGATGTCAGAATCAGACAAAGAGGGAAAGGAAAAGGAATGTGAAGGGGCGGACATGTTTGCCCCCTCCAGTGACACCTTAGGAGGCCTGGTGGCACAGTGGAAAAGTGCTTGGCTGACAACCAAAAGGCTGGCAGTTCAAATCCACCAGCAGCTCCATAGGAGAAAAGACCTGGCAATCTGCTCGCATAAAGATTATAGCCTAAGACACTGTATGCAGCAGTTCTACTCTGTCATATAGGGTCACTATGAGTCAGAATCGACTCAACAGCACACAACAATGGTGACACCTTACACCAGGAATTCCTCATCTGGGTTCACAGATCAACATCTAGAGGGTTCATGAGCTTTCGATTTCTTTCTTTTTCTTTTTTGAGGCAGAAAGGACCCACAGGACTCATGGATTCTCAGAGAAGCCTATGACTCCAAAAACAGCTTTCTTTTTCCCAGATTCTTTGTAGGCTCGACCTTCTTGCCTGCCTGGGTAGGATGATGCTTCTCAGAATTCTATCCTAAGCCTTCTACCTGCTGGCAATAGCATCTATATATCCAACTTCAATTACTGCTCCATAAGCTGACGCCCAGCACCTGGCCTAGGCCAGCACTGGTCCTCCAATACCAGCACGAAGAGAATGCATTTCTATTTCCAGCCTGCATCTGTCTTCTGAGCTCCAGACCCACACACTGAGTTATCTACAGGACAGATAGCTCCACTGGGAAGCCCAGAGCCACTTCAGATTCGGTAGGACCAAAACTGAACACTTGTCTCCGTCCAATTCATTCTCCTCACTGCAGCCAGAGGAATCTCTCCAAAATAGAAATCAGATCATGCTCCTCCCTGCTTATAATCCTTCAGTAGCTTTCACTGCCACTACGCTAAAATCCAACCTCCTTACCAGGACTTCTAAGGCCTTTGATGATCTGGTCCCCGCCTACCACTCCAGACTCATCTCTTCCTACTTCCCGAGCTCCCTACCAGTTCCTATCAAGTCGATTTCGACTCACGGTGACCCACATGTAAAACTGTGCTCCCCAGGGTTTTCAGTGGCTGATTTTTCAGAAGCCGGTTACCAGGACTTTTGTCCACGGACCCTCTGAATGGATTCAAACCTTGAACCTTTTAGTTAACAACAGTTTGCACCACCCAAAGACTCCTAGCTGTCCCTTAGGTGCTCCAAATGTGGCTGATGCTGCCGCGGACTCAAGCACACAAGCCAATACTTTCCCATCCCCTAAAATCCCCTGAGTTGTAGAGTGTGCATCAGGATGAACCTCTAAGCTGGGTGAGTTCCCAACATTATTAAAGGTCACTTCCATTGAAAAGCCAGGATAACAAATTATACATTTTCATCCCCAGGGTGCCTAGCACGGTGTCATGCACACAGCAAGTTCTCAGTCATAGCAACAGAAACTATCAAAACCACTTCTAGGCTTTAGTTTGCAGTAAGCTGTCATCTACATTATCTCATAAGTAATGAACCAAGAGGGCTGAGTGGTAAGCAGACACGGGCTCCCTGGAGCAACACTGGAGCAGCATGGTCTGTGTTAAGAAGAAGAGGGCCAAACACCTGCATTCTAGCCCCAGTTCTATTCCCGACTTTCAGTGGGACCTTGAGTCAGCCCCAAATTCATTCTAGACTCAATCTCTCCCTCTGTAAAACGGATAATCGAGCCCTACTTGCCCTATCTTCTAAGCCTGCTGTGAAGACATAAGGCCAGGAAAGCAGCTACCTAAGAGAAAGGAACTATGACTATTCTTGTACATCTCTTAGGGCAACCTTAGCAGCTCCAGCTCATCAAGTCACTTGGAGCCACTTCCCCACCTTAAAGACTTTCCCAGCCCCAGTCTCCCTTGTCTCTTCTCTTCCCTTAAAAATCCTCCATAGCCAGAGAGGATGAAAGAGCCCAGCCACATCTATTACCTCCTACAAGCTACAGTCATAAATCCCATTGCAATTAAACCTAGACTGGTAAAGGGCTCTAAGCACAGAATACGCTGGTGCTTTCTGCATTTGCCAATTAGAACATGACAATGACTGAGTAACTCAGTATCAGTGAGGCAAAGGAGGCCCACTCTGCCTTCCTCCTGCTCCCACATGGAGTTCACCAGTGGGGGTCTGGGAACCTGCAGGGATGACAGCACACAGAGAATGTTTATCACTCTGCAGAGGGACCACAATGGGGGTGGGGGCATGTTCAGGTGCCAGGATCCAAATCCAAATTGATCAGCAGATTAGAATACTGAGGGAAACCAATACAGTGAAATCACAGAGGGCAAATGTAAAGTCTTGCATTTGGACTGAAGGAATCAACAGCGTGCCTATAAAAAGGAGACACTTGGTTTAGACCAGTTTATTAAAAGAAAAAGACACGGGCTCTGTTTGTTTGTGCATTTGTTTTTAGAACTACAACCTTAACATGAGCCAAGTGTGACAAACTGCTGCTTGTAAAGAAAAACAAACAAAGGTGAAATCTGGGGCTGTGTTAATCATGGCAGAGGGTCTGTGACAAAGGAGGGGACTCCCTCCCTGAGCTCTGCTCTAGCCAGACTAATGCCAGACACTGTGACCAGCTGAGGCCACCAATTTCAGAAGGACAGTGACCAATTAGAAGAGGAAAGGGTCTGGGCTAGTGACACAAGTAGAAGTCAAACCATATGACAAGTGACTGAAGAGCCAGGAAATATCTCTTCTGAAGAACAGGAGGTTGGAAGGGACGTGGTTGCTGCCTTCAAATGTGTAAAGGGCCAGCACAAAGAATGGGGGGACCACCTGCTCTAGGCCTATGAGGACCAAGCCGGGACAAGCCGAAGGAAGTGATGAGGCTCAGATTTAGACTGGACATCAGGAAAAACTGACAACAGAGCTGCCACCTCAAGAGGTGGTGAGTTCCCTGTCCCTGCGGGAATGTAAGCAGAGGGTAAATTTAGAAGAACACAAAAACAAAAGGTCATGGCCTCAGCTGATAAGGCCTCTGCAAATCACAGAAACAAATACGTGTAGAGAAGATTTGACTGATTCAGCTGAAAAGGGCTCCAGTCTGCTTTGGCAGATGTTGGTTCCTCCTCCCCTCTTAAATCTTGCCTCTATAAGAGCCTCATTGTCTGCCACGCCGCCCTCTCCTGTGCCAACCCCCACCCAAGTACACCTCAAGGTTCAACTTCTAAGAAGTCTTGTGCCACCAGACCCAAGAGCAGGCTGGGTGCCCTTGCACCCCAGGGACCCTGGTGGCAGTGGTTAAAGCGCTCGGCTGCGAACCAAAAGGTCACAGGTTCCCTTAAAAAAAGTTGCCATCGAGTTGATTCCAACTCATGGCGACCCCATGTGTGTCAGAGTAGAACTAAGCTCCACAGGGTTTTCTTTTTCTTTTCCCCAGGGTGTTTTCTTCTGAGGTGTATCTGGGTGGGCTCAAACCATCAACCTCTCACTGAGCAATCGAGCACATTAAACATCTGCACTGCCCAGGCTCCCTTAGCACTCTGTTTCCCATATCGAACTACTTGGCCCACTTGGCAGTTACTGATTATTTACCGGTCTGTTTCATTTCCCTGCTGGATGCAAGCTGTGTGAAGGCAAGGGTCTGGTTTGCTCACTACTGTATCCAGTGTGCCTAGCACTGCACACAGCACCTTGCAGACACCAAGTAATATATGAATGCGCTGGATTCTAAGTGAAGCTACTTAGACTACAGCATGGGTAGGCTCAGCTGCTAGGACTTCAGGCTTTTCCTCCCTCACAGAACCCACCTCCTCTCTCCTCTGTCAACAGGGGCTTCAATCAGCCTCTGGCTGCAGCTGGCCTGCACTGCACGTCTGCCTAGAAGCCCTTCTGCCCTGAGAGAGGAAGCACCATCCTCTCCAACCCCAACAGGCCTTCCTCAGCTTCTAGGGGTATTAGCTACACCTTCCCACTGGACAGCCCTGCAGTGGACATTTCAGGAACTCCTCTCCTGGAAACATTAAAATCATAAATCTGTTTGGTATGGTTTTTCCAGGTGGTTAGAGATCGGAAGAGATGGTCTCTGAAGCCCCTTTTCTGCCCTGGAGAGCTGTGCTCTTAGATTCCGGAAAGGCCTGTCCTCCCGGCCTGGGGTTATCCTGAGAGATGGCCCTGGGATAGAAACCCACCCTATTCTGGATATGACTCAGCAGAGTGCGGAAACAGATCCTCAGCCTCCTGGTCCTGGAGGAGGAGTCACAGCTGGACGCAGGTGAGGGGAACCGGGAGGTCTCAGACCTGGGACAGCAGCCGAAAAGCATAGTACCTGGCCTCAACTTGGCCAGCCCACTGAGAAAAATTAAGACCTGTGGAGTTAATGCCTTTGCCCTACTCTTGAAATGCTCACTCTACTATCGCCCGCCGCAGTTAACACTGCTGCCCTTAAAATGAACATTTTATAACTCTTTTTTACCTTCTGCCTCTATTGCTGCAATTGCTGCTATTAATATTTCATGTCTCTCGAGGAAGGCATGCTTCCCTGACACAACAAGCTCTGGTGCAGTATTAATCAGAGAGACTGGCTTGGAGCTCGCTGCCTCCTGTAGCTCAGTATGCTCACCCGGGGCCAGAACGGGAGAGCAGGGCCCTGCGGTGGCCCACACATCCTGCAGCCCCTCCTGGGGCACGCAAGGTATGAGCTAGGAGACTGAGGCACAGGTTCCATGCTGCCCTCCAGGGAATGACAGCCCTGGAGTCTGCTGAAGGTTCCCAGTTTATTTATTTACCTGCTTCCTCACTCACTGGGCCTCTGGCAAAGAGGCCTCTGGGCACACAAGCAGATTTGAAAACAATACAAATCATTAACATTTAAAATGGTAAAGCTGCAACAGTTCGTTCTGGTCTCCCAAGGTTGCAGAGCAGCTCAGAGACAGAAGCCAGGAGTGGGATGTGCAGGGTGCCATCTTTAACCTCAGGCCCACTGGGGGCAGAGTCTGGAGGTGTGCCTTCTTCCTTGGAGAAAGGGCAGCTGCTCCTGGCTTCTGTTTGATCCCTGTAATGGATTGAATTGTGTCCCCCCAAAATATGTGTCAACTTGGTTAGGCCATCTGTGGTTGTCCTCCACTTTGTGATTTTCCTAAGTGTTATAAATCATAATCTCTGCCTGTTGTTAAAACAATTAGGTTCAGGTCACCTCCCTGATCCATTATAAAGGGAGTTTCCCTGAGGTGTGGTCTACGCAACCTTTCATCTCTCAAGAGATAAAAAGGAAAGGGAAGCAACCAGAGAGTTGGGGACCTCATACCACCAAGAAATCACCACCAAGAGCATAGCTAATCCTTTGGGCCTGAGGTGCTCCCAGACCAAGGGAAGACAGATGACAAGGACCTTCCTCCAAAGCCGATAGAGAGAGAAAGCCTTCCTCTGGAGCTGATGCCCTGAATTTGGACTTCTAGCCTACTAGACTATAAGAAAATAAATTTCTCTTTGTTAAAGCCATCCACTTGTGGTATTTCTGTTATAGCAGCACTAGATGACTAAGACAATCTCTTTGCATAGAAGTCACCCGGTACCTTCCAAACTGTGAAGAAAGAGACTCTCATGTGAGCCACAGTCAGGCACTGGTGGTTCAGTGGTAAAATTCTTACTCTCCACGCAGGAAACCCGGGTTCAAGTCCCAGGCAACGCACCTCATGCACAGCCACCAGCCATCTGTCAGGGGAGGCTCATGTGTTGCTATGATGCTGGACAGGCTTCAGAGGAGCTTCCAGACTAAGGCGAAAGAGGAAGAAAGGCCGTCCATAAATCAGCCAATGAAAACCCTATGTCTGATCGACAACCAAGCATAGGGATGGGCAAGACCAGGCAGTATTTCATTCCACTGTGTATGGAGTCGCCACGAGTCAGGAGCTGACTTGATGGCAGCTAACAGCAACAACATTGTGAGCCACAGTGCTCAGGAGAAAGGGGCCCACACAGCTGGAATTAGGGACCATTTTGCCCATACTGAAGGCCAGACTCAGAATCAACAGACCCTTTGTCAATGAGAAGCCAGCTTACTGAGGACGGGGCCCCTAATAGCAGGGAGGGGATATACTGGAATAGGCTCAAACCTTGCCTTCAAGGATGACAGAGGCCGGGCTGAACCTGAGCGCTAGCAAGGCAATGTAGTCTGTCAGAGGAGCCTTGGGTGGAGAGCCAGAAAGTCTGTTGCATCTTGATTTTTGTCATTAGTGAGCCATGTGGTCTCAGTGAGGCCACTGACCCTCCCTGTCCTCAGTTAAGCTCAACTCAGTCTTCTCATCTGGAAAATAATAGAATGATTTCATTTTAGAGCTGGAAGAGGCCCTGGAAAATATCTGGTCCAATTTCCTCACTGTACAGACAACATCTGTTCTACCTATTTCTCAAAGTTGCTATAAGGATTAATTGGAACGCAGTAAACTTTCTGTATTTGTGGATTCAGGATTTAAGGTTTGACATGAGGTCAAACACCTCATTTCACTTCCACCTTGCCTCTTGCTCGGTGCTATTAGCTGGGACCTGGAAGCAACTGTGAAACCAAGGTACAGAGTTCTTGCCACTACTCATAATGTGTCAAGGGTCGCTCCTAAGTCTCGAGTCACAAGTTACAGAGAGGACCTAAATCCTGGTCATCTTACTCCTTGTCCAGGACTTTCTCTTCTATCCCTCTGCCTCTTTTGTTAAAAATAACAGAAGACTCTCTCGGAATAATCAGAAAATCTAAGAGAGCCTTGGAAAGAAGGAAGCTTCGGGAAAAGGGTGAACAGCTGTCCAAAGCATTCGGCTGAAACAAACACTCCTAGATTTGTCTATTTGCAGGGTAGTCAAAGGTGCCATATAAAAGTAAAGTACGGTCATTTTTTAAATTTCACTTTACAAAACCAGATGGCATCCATTCCCCAGTACTCCTACCAAGCTGACCTTTTCTTTTTCATAAGCAAGTCAGCGTTTGCAGAGGATCCCGTAGGAAGTAATTCCAAAACCCTGGTAGAAGAAGAGAAGGGTCAGAGGAAGTGAACCCTCGTTCTTCAATGATAAAATTTAGGAATTTCTGGAAATGATTATCCCCTTCCTGGCTGGTACCATGTCTTATTTACCCTGATATCTCTAGTATCTAACACAACACATGGCACAGAGTAGGTGCCCTTGGCATTCTAGATTGAGGGCAGAGCCTAGAACCGGGTTTGAAACTTTAAAGTTTCTATGATCACTGAGGTGCTTGTTAAAATGCAGATTCCTGGGCTCCACACCCTAAAGGATATGATTCAGTAGGTCTGCAATCTGCATCTTTAGTGAGTTCCCCAGATAAGAGTCTAAATAAGTGATCCTTGGTCCTCCCTTTGAAAAATACTGGTCTAGAAGCAACTCAGAGTTACCAAGCTGGCAGGTCTTCCCCGAAGGCTATTTATACATCTCAAGTCCACACAGTTGGTCCCCAAGCTGCCAGGTTTAATAAATGTTCACAGGCCAGACCAGGTAAAGGTTACGTCCCTGACTTTGCTCAGGCTCTGAGCCATTAGCAAGGAGCAAGCTGGCTTGTTGGAGTCCTACAAATGCACAAACAAACCCCCGTGCATCCACACCATAGGGCAGAGACTGGGGGCTTTGAGCTAGGACTCAAAATAGAATAGAAAATGGCGGGTCAAATATAGGAACGCTTGTGGACTACAGCCTGGACCTAACAGCAGCAGACCCCGAGCTGACGCGAAGACCTCAGCCCGTGCGCCCACAAGGAGAATATCAGAAGGACAGTGGATCTAAGCGACTACTTTCCGGCCAACACTGCTGAGGGCAATTAACCTTTAGAGAGACAGCTTCATTTCTGGAAAAAGCAGCTGCCTCTGTCCTCTGGAGCCTTTTCACATTCCCTGAAGGAGCACCACACTCAGGGCATCTCCCTGGATGTGGCTCTGTTCCAGGGCCCAGGGATAAAAAAGGGAAAAAACCCACACTGGCCAATTTGCCAGCTGCCAGGGCTAGCACTTCCGAGCCCTGGGCTCATCCCCGCCTCTGCCTGGTTGTTAAGTGGGAAGATATTTCTGGTCTCTTCCTGATGAGGATTATTCATCAGGGATTTCTGTTGAGCTCAGCTAGAGATGGGAGAAGATGGAGAAGTGGCTGGGGAGAGACTCAACACACAAATCCCACTGGTGTTTTTCTTACAAAGAGCCTATTACATATATCAAAGAAGCGGATAAAAGCCTGTATCCAGCCCCACCTCACATCCAAGCAGAAACAAACCAGGAACCACAGTTAGAGCCAGGCTCCTTGTGCCCATGGCAAGCTTCACTTCCTCAGCACCCTGCCCTTCTACCCATCACCACGTTACCAAGTTCCTTAGGGTTCTAAGCTTGTGGTAAAGCCAAAATATGGCCACTCCCTCTGTATGGCCTATATGGCAGACTGTATTTTCCAAAAGGGACCTCAACAATATATCCCATCTCACATGCTCTTTTCCCAATGTGACTCTGACATACCTCCCATGGAAAAATGGGTCTGTATTCCTCCTCTTGAATCTAGGTGGACTTTTGACTACAGTAGAAGTGATACTATGTGACTTCTGCTAGGTCATAAAAGGTAATACAGCTTCTGCATGGTCCTTTTGGTTGCTTAATCTTGGAACTCCGCCACCATGCAGTGAGGAAGCTCAAGCAGGCTGCAGAGGAGCCCACAAGGAGAGGCCCACGTGGAAAGGAATAGAGCCCTTGACCCTCAGTTCTGACTGAGCTTATAAACCAGCACCAACTTGCCCACCATGTAAGTAAGTCACCTTGGAGTAGATCCTCCAGCTTCCTATTAAGTTTCCCTGGTTGATGCTACATGGAGTCAAGGTAAGCCTTCTGAATGTTCCCCACTGAGACTTCCCCCAAACTGAAGATTTGGAAGTAAAATAAATGACTTCACTGTTTTGAAGTGATTTGTTACATAGTAATAGATAACTGGAAGAATTTGCTTATGCACTGGAAGCCTAGCCTCTCAGTCATTCCCCTTCCCCTTTGCTGGCAGGTCCTCTTGAGGGCTATGTACATATCTCATGTAAACAGAGTTGGTTCCCAAGCTGCTGGGTTTTATAAGTGTTCGCAGGCCAGACCAGGTAAAGGTTACCTCCCTGACTTTGCTCAGGTTCTGGGCCATTAGCAGCCTGTCACCTTGCCTGTCATCAAAAGGGAGCTCTGAGGTTACTAAGTCATAGGGATTTATATAGAGAGACAATTATGTGGGGCTGGCTGGGGAACAGAGTACAGGGTTGAAACCCACATTGCTAGGTCCTTCCTCAGGTCTTCCCCTGTATGGCTCACCCCAAGTAGAGTGAGTGTGCCTGGTAGCTGGCAGCCAAAGCAGTGGATCTCAGCCAATGTACCGATACATTGAGGCCTGATGGCTCCAGCTACCAGGGCATGTAGTTCTGACTCATGTACTTAGCCTCACCTCCATAGCTCCCTAGGATTCTGGTCTCATGATTTCCTCTTTCTCCTTGACTCAGTCAATGAGCATTTTACTGCAGTGTCCCCCTGAGAAGCCCTATTCTGGTAAGCTCACCCAAGCCTGGTGGCTTAGTGTTAATGAAGACAAAAAACCTCCACTTGGTTGTCTCAGGAATTCTGAGGTGCTCCAGGATCTTTGCCTGAGTTAGACAGGACCCATGGCTATTTACTACTCTTGTGGTACCTGACACAGTATCTGGCCACAGCACTGAGGGTAGCTGTCAGAGCAAGGAATGTTAACAAGGCAATTCACAACAAACAAGAATCCCCTGGTAGAAAAGTACTTTAGGTGAAGGGAAAGACAGCGGACAATACAGAAGAGGTCACCACAACTGGACTAAACCAAAAGCAAAGAAGTTTCCTGAATACAACTCAACACTTTGAAGGCAAGAGTAGCAGGGGAAGGGGTCTGGGGACCAGGGTTTCAGGGGACGTCTAGGTCAATTGGCATAATAAAATGTATTAAGAAAACACTCTGCATTCCACTTTGGTCAGGGGCGTTTGGGGTCTTAAACACTAGCAAGCAGCCATCTCAGATGCATCAATTGGTCTCAACCCAACTGGAGCAAAGGAGAATGAAGAACACCAAAGACACAATGTAATTTAATATGAGCCCAAGAGACAGAAAGGGCCACACAAATCAGAGACTACATCAGTCTGAGACCAGAAGAACTAGATGGTGCCTAGCTACAACAGATGACTCCCTGACAGGGAACATAACAGAGAATTCCTGATGGAGCAGGAGAACAGAGGGATACAGACCTCAAATTCTCGTAAAAAGACCAGACTTAATGGTCTGACTGAGACTAGAAAGACCCCGAAGGTCATGGTCCCTAGACCTGCTGTTAGCCCAAGACTGGAACCATCCCAAAGCCAACTCTTCAGACAGGGATTGGACTGGACTATAAGACAGAAAATGATACTGGTGAGGAGTGAGCTTCTTGGCTCAAGTAGACAATGCGACTGTGGGCAGCTTCTGTCTTGAGGGGAGATGAGAAGGCAGAAGGAGACAGGAGCTGGCTGAATAGACACAGGGAATACAGGGTGCAGAGGAAGAGTGTGCTGTCTTATTAGGGGGAGAGCAACTAGGAGTACACGGCAAGGTGTATATAAATTTTTATGAGAGACTGACTTGATTTGTCAACTTTCACTTAAAGCACCAAAAAAAAAAAAAAAGGAATGACCTCACAGGAGACAAGGCACTAGGTGATGTATACTCTCAGACCAGGGACCTGAAATCAGAAGGCCTGCTGGCCACAGCCACAGAGGGATGGGGGCTAGCTGCCATCAATCCAGTCACAGCTTCCCAAGGTTTTGGTCATAAGTTTTCCTTTCTTAACCTCCCATATTGTTCTGATACTGTATGGAACAGACTACCTGGATGCCTTACGTGATAAAGGTCCAAAGAAGTTCAGCACTTCTTGGGCCAGAAATCATCCCAGGTTCTTTAAGGGGTCCCCTGTCCTAAAACCTGAGCTCATGCCACACACAAGCAACCTCTCAGCCAGGCAGTCCAGCTGCCCATCTGCAACGCAATGGGCCTTTCCGGCCCTCAGTTTGTAGTTTTGCCAAGATAAAAAAATTTTTTTTTTTTTTATTAATTTGCTAGGCCACAATCTTGCAAAGGCATTGGTTAGTGTACAATACCAGTGTCTTAGTTATCTAGTGCTGCTATAACAGAAATACCACAAGTGGATGGCTTTAACAAAGAGAGGTTTACTTTCTCACATTCTAGTACGCTACAAGTCCAAATTCAGGGCGCCAGCTCTAAAGGAAGGCTTTTTCTCTCTTGGCTCTGGAGGAAGGTCCTTATCATCCACCCTCCCTTGATCTGGGAGTAACTCAGCACAGGAACCTTAGGTCCAGAGGACGCACTCTGCTCCCGGCACTGCTTTTTTGGTGGTCTGAGGTCCCCGACTCTCTGCTTACTTCCCTTTCCTTTTATCTCTTGAGAGATAAAAGGTGGTGCAGGCCCCACCCCAGGGAAACTCTCTTTACATTGCATCAGGGAGGTGACCTGAGTAAGGGTGGTGTTACCATCCCACCCTAATCCTCTTTAGCATAAAATTATAATCACAAAATGGAGGACAACCACACAATACTGGGAATCATGGCCTAACCAAATGGACACAAATTTTCGGGTGGGGGGAGGATGCAATTCAACCCATGACAACAAGTAAGGTGCATAAACCCCTTGAGGGCATTGGTTGATTATTATGCAAATTAAGTGACTATGGCCTGAAGGAATTGGTCAGTTCCCGGTCTTGGTAGGAAAAGTAGGTTTATAAAAGAGCCAATCCCACAGACGTTGAGGGAAACCTCGCTACCATCAAGAAGAGTCTGAGTGGAGCATGTCCTTTGGACCTGGAGTCCCTGTGCTGAGAACCTCCTAGACCCAGAAGAGAGAGAGGTATAACACTGGAGATGGTGAGAGGCAGCACGAGACTATGCAAGAGGTGGGACAAGACGACACTACATGAGCATGGCCGCCCAGGAGATGGTGTAAGACAGCTGCAGTGGGCTTGCCGACTTACAGAGACGGCTGAGTGCCTTCGGGCAGGAGGCTTGCTGGCAGAGTGGGGTGCCTCCAGGCACTTGCTGGTGGAACTAAAGCGCTATAACACTTGCCTGGTGGCAGGCATGGCTAAGATTAGGCCTGCTTGTGGGCACGGCTGAGAGCTGTCTTGATTGAAGGACTGTGTCCTGTCTCGTGAGTCATGTCCTGTTACTTCCAAGTTGATCCTGATACCAAGTTGCAGCCTGTTACTTCCCTAAGAAACCACATAATTAAGTATGGTCTATGAGTTCTGTGTGGCCACTGCAACAAATTATTGAACCCAGTAGAAAAGTAGTGTGCTGTGGGAAAGATGGCTAGTGCTGGAATTGGTAAAAAAGTTGGAGAGACCTCCACCTCATAGGAATCAGCTTTGTGCTGATGTTGATTTTCATCCTCCCTGAGGTTAGAAGACTTCTGACACTGCTAGATTACACCATCCCATTCCCTCCTGTGGCTTATCCACGGGCTCGAAGTGAGGACTCCTGTCCTGCGGACTCGTGCAAGGGTTCATATACAGACCCATGTACATGTCCCATGTGCACATACCCACAAACCCATACATGCATGTCCCCTCCACTCCCCACAGAGCCTGAGCAAGCCAGACAGGCATGATGAGAGAATGGGGACCTTAGGAAATGAGGGCTTATGAACCAAACACTGAGGCTGAATCAGCTGGAAATCAGGAGAAATTGGTTCCCAAATGATGACAAGCAAAAAATCTACTATACACAAAGCAGCTAGAGAGGTGGGGCTGGGGATAAAAACATTTAAAAAGAGTTGTAGGTAGGGTCAGGGTCAGCTCTACCCCGGAATTCCCTTTCTGGGAGAGGCATGGATTTTCATGTCGATCATGCAAGTCCTGCCAATAGGCAGAAGGACATTCTCGTGTCTTCCCTGAGTAGATTCCAAACGGACTTGGTCTTTGTAGCTGCCCAGTGCCCATGGAACTCTGGAAGGCTCAAAACCAAACAGGATACTGGGTGCTCAGGGTCCCATGCTGGAAGTGGGATGTCCTGGAGGCATCACTGTGGCTACAGAAGGATGCTGGACAGTAGCCCGAGACATTGGAATCTCCAGGGAAAATGAGTAGAAAATGCAGATTAGTTTTAGACTTTGGTTCTAGACTTGACCCAAGAAAGAAGTCACAAGATTAACTAAAGAATGACTTTCAAGCTTTTTAAGTCATAGCCCGCATAAAGAAATACATACTACATCATAATCTGGGACCCTCATACCTATGTGAATATATACATTTCATGAAACAATAAAGCTGCTACCTGTGACGCTGCTGATATGCTCTATTCCATTTTTTTTTTTTTTTTTCATTTTTCTAAAATTGCCGGTTGTGATTCACTAAACTGATTTCCCAACCCACTAATGGGTCTGGCCTGCAGGTTGAAACACACTGCTCTAGAACTGGTTGGCAAATCTATGGGCCAAATCTAGCCTGCCACCTGGTTTTGTAAATTAAGTTTTGTTGGAACACAGCCAAGCCCATGTGTTTAAATATTGTATATGGTTGTTTTTGAGCCATATGGAGGAGTGGAGCAGTCATGACAAAGACAGCCTAAAATATTTACTATTTGGCCCTCAAAAAATTTTTTTTTGCAGATCCCAGCTCTAAAACACTGCTTCTCGGGCTCACCTGTGGACGTACTTTCATTCAACAAACATTTATTAAGCACCTACCACGTGCCAGGCATTGCTCTAGATAAACAACTATCCACCATAGCCCTTCAACCTAAAGAAAATGCAATGGCCGCTTGAGGAGGAGAAGCAGGGGGGCTGTATGAACTACCAGCAGGTATATAAGCTGAGACAGAGGCCATGGCTCCTCTCTGCTTGGGCTCACCTAATGCTCCCCGTTGGCCCTTGTCACGTCTCAGTCAGCTGCATTCTCTGGGTTGGGGCCAGAGGTGGCCAACAAGCAAGAAATCCACTAGTTCTTCCTGAGCACCTAATACGCTCAGGGCTTTGTGTAAGTGCTATGGAGGACAACGATGAGTAAAAAACAGTCCCTAAATCATAGAAATTCACAGTCTAGTGGAGGAGGAAATGAATACACATGATCCTAGGAGAAGCAAAGGAACACTACCACTTACTGAGCACCTGCCATGTGCCAGGCACTGTATAAAAACTTCTCTAGTGATCACTTCATCCAATTCTCAAGAAAACACCAGAAATACTGTCATCATATTTTATAGATAAGGAAACTGAGTTCCAAAGAGCTTAGTATTTTGCCTTTGGCCACAAAGCTTACAGGTGGAAACCCAGAAATCTGCACCTAAACTCTACGATTCTAAGTTTAGCCACTAAATTATTAAAGAGACATTTATTGAGCTCCTAATGGCCTTGTAAGCAACAGTCCAGGTGCTGGTAACACAAAGCTGATCAAGACCAGTGCTCCTTACACCAAACCACCATGAATAAGGAACAGGTCATGGCATAACTTACCTGCCTTCAGCAATTCAGGAGGCAGGACACAGGCATAAATGAGACAGTAACACAATGCGAGGTACATGCTAAGTGTCCAGTAAGAGGTCTACAAACAGAATTGCAAAGAACTGACTTACTTAGGGATGGAATGTGTTATGGATAGAACTGTGTCCCCCAAAAGTATGTGTCAACTTGGCTAGGCCAAGATTCCCAGTATTGTGTGACTGTCCGTTATTTTGTCATCTGATGTGATTTTCGTATGTGTTGTAAATCCTACCTCTATGATGTTTTTTTATGATGTTAATGATGCAGGATTAGAGGCGGTTACATTAATGAGGGAGGACTCAATCCACAAGATTAGGTTGTATCTTGAGTCAATCTCTTTTGAGATTTTAAAGAGGGAAGTGAGCAGAGAAACAGGGGGACCTCATTACCACCAAACAAGAAGAGCCACGAAAGTACATCCTTTGGACCTGGGTTCCCTGTGCTGAGAAACTCCTAGACCAGGGGAAGATTGATGACAAGGACCTTCCCCCAGGGCAGACAGAGAGAGAAAGCCTTCCCTTGGAGCTGGTGCCCTGAATTTGGACATCTAGCCTACTAGACTGTGTGTGAGAGGATACATTTCTCTTTATAAAAGCCATCCGCTTGTGGTATTTCTATTATAGCAGCACTAGATAACTAAGACATGATGGATAGGGAAAGCTTCACAGAAGAGAGGGAATTGAGAGATAAAGGGATTTATAATTGGTCACATGTCCTAGGTACATCCTCCCCTCCACACTGACACTCCACAGAGCCTAGGCTGGACGGAGAAGTAGGGGAAAAGAGGCTTTTCAAGATACCCTGGAGGACCTGTAATGTTGTTAGTTGTTATTAGGTGCCATGGGGTTGATTCTGACTCATGGTGATCCCATGTGTGCAGTGTAGAACTGCTTCATGGGATTTTCAAGGCTATGACCTTTTGGAAGCAGATCACCAGGCCTGTCTTCCAAGGTGCTTCTGGGTGGGCCTGAACTGCCAACCTTTCAGCTAGTAGCTGAGTGCTTAACCATCTGCACCATCCAGAGGCTCCTGGAGGACTTGTAAATTGGATAATAAAACTGAGAACTTTAGATAAGCTGATGGATAGACAGACAGACACCTAGCTAATTAGCTGCCACTGAGTCGACTCCAACTCCTGGTAACCTTATATACAACAGAACAAAACACTGCCCGATGCTGTGTCATCCTCACAATTGTCAGCATGTAAGAGACCATCACTATAGTTATTGTGCCAATCCATCTCACCGAGAGTCTTCCTCACCCTCATTGGTCCTCTTCTTCACCAAACATGACGTCCTCCTCTAGTGACTGAATCCACCTGTTGTGTCCAACACAATCAAGTTGGACAATGTTGTGTTGTGATCCATAAGGTTTTCATTGGCTAATTTTCAGAAGCAGATAACCAGACCTTTCTTTCTAGTCCGTCTTACTCCAGAAGCTCTGCTGAAACCCATCCACCATGGGTGACCCTGCTAGCATTTGAAATACCAGTGGCATACCTTCCAACATCACAGCAACAAGCAAGCCACCACACTACAACAAACGGACAGACGAGTGGTGGAGATAAGCTCCTAAACCCCGAAACAAGCCCGTTGCCGTCAAGTCGATTCCGACTCATAGAGACCCTATACGTCAGAGTGGAACTGCCCCATAGAGTTTCCAAGGAGCGCCTGGTGGATTTGAACTGCCGACCTTTTGGCTAGCAGCTGTAGCACTTAACCACTATGCCACCAGGGTTTCCAAAAGCTCCTGGGTCATATAAATTATCTCCTTCTCCAACTCTGCACTCCCCAACACTCATCAGCCCAACCGCCTTTGAAACGTTCCATGTGCTTCTTGGGAAACAGAGAGTAGAGAGTAAAGACCCCAAGCCTTGGGTCAGAAGACCTTGATTTAAATCCAGGTTTGACCACAGAACCACACTCTCCATTATGGCAGCCACTAGCCACATGTAGCTATTTAAACTATTAAAATTAAAGTTAAATACACTTAAACAGTCAGCTCAGGTGCACTAGTCACATATCCAGTGCTCAGCAGCCACATGTGCCCCATGAATACAATACTGGACAATGCAGAAATAGAATGTTTTCATCTTCGCGGAAAGTTCTATTGGCCAATGCTGACTTTAAAGCCTATGATCTAAAGTTAGTTATGTTGCCTGTTTGCACCTTGTTCTCCTCATGTTAAAATGAGAGTAACGCTACAAATACTTCCCTAACAGGACTTGATGTGTGAATAAAATGAGATAACGAACTTGAAAGTGTGTTGGTACCTTCCTCTTTCCCTTTTGATACAAACAAACCTTCCCTCCTATTTTCCACAGGGCTGGGGCCTCCAGATCAACTCAGAGAAAAGTGTCCCACTATTGGCTCTGCTACTTTTCCCTTAATTGTGCTCATGCAGAACCTGTACATAGACCAAGAAGCAGTCGTTTGAACAGAACAAGGAGGTACTGCATGGTTTAAAATCAGGAACGGCGTATGTCAGAGTTCTATCTGTTCACCATACTTATTCAATCTTTATGCTGAGCAAAAAATCTGAGAAGCTGGACTTTATGAAGAAGAATGCAGCATCATGATTGAAGGAAGTCTCATTAACAACCTGTAATATGCAGATGGCACAACTTTGCTTGCTGAAAGCAAAGAGGACTTGAAGCACTTACTGATGAAGATCAAAGACCACAGCCTTCAGTATGCATTACACCTCAACATAAAGAAAATAAAAATCCTCACAACTTTACGAATAAGTAACATCATGATAAATGGAGAAAATACTGAAGTTGTCAAGGGTTTCATTTTACTCAGATCCATGGAATCAACACCCATGGAAACAGTAGTCAAGAAATCAAACGATGTATTGCATTGGGCAAATCTGCTGAAAAGACCTCTTTAAAGTGTTGAAAAGCAAAGATGTCACTTGGAGGAGTAAGGTGTGCCTGACCAAGCCATGGTGTTTTCAATCACCTAATATGCATTCAAGAGCTGGATAATGAATAAAAAAGACCAAAGAAGAATTGATGCATTTGAATTATGGTATTGGCAAAAAATATTTAATATACCATGGACTGTAAGAAGAATGAACAAATCCGTTTTGGAAGAAGTAGAGTGAGGATGGCAAGACTTCATCTCACATACTTTGGACATGTTATCAGGAGGGACCAGTCCCTGGAGAATGGCATCATGCTTGGTAAAGTAGAGGGTCAGCAAAAAAGAGAAAGACCCTCAATGAGATGAACTGACACAGTGGCTACAATGGACTCAAACAAAGCGAGGAAAGTAAGGACGGCGCAGGACCAGGCAGCGTTTTGTTCTGTTGTACGTAGGGTCGCTATGAGTCAGAACTGACTACCTAACAACAACAACAAAAATACTTCCCCAGACCTTTGGAATTAAAAAAAAAAAGTGGAGCATTAAAAGACGAAGTGAAACAAAAATTCTCACAGGAATGAGACCTTGTGTTTCTGAACCTCTCAGGAGCATTTGTCAAAGCAGATCACACCTTCCTTGGCTTCCAGAAGACATGTTTACTGGGTTTTCCTCCTACCCTTTGGTTGCTCCTTCTCATTCTCCTCCTTTTCTCTCTGATCTCTTCATTTTGAAGTGCTCCAGAGCTTTGTCCTTGGCCTTCTTCTCCTTCTATATGCATTCCTTGGGGGTCTCACCCAGTCTCAAGGCTTTAAGTATTATCCATATGCCAGTGACTCCCAAATCTGTACCACTAGCAGGATCCTGTCCCCTGAACTGCAGATTCACATTCCAACTGCCACTGGACATCTACACATGGTCGTCTAATAGCCATCTTGGACATAACATACCAAGAATGAATTCTGCTATCTTCCACCTCCAGGTATCTTCCATATCACAGCAAGTGACAATTCCATCCCTTTAAACACCAAGCCAAAAACCTTGTGGTCATTCATAACTCCTCTCTTTCTCTCATATCTCAATTCCAAGTCATCAGGCAATTGTTGGTTTTACCTTCAAGATATATCCCAAATATATCCAAAATTCCACCACTTACTACTTTACTGCTATACCCTGTTGTCAGCCACCGTCATCTCTTACCTGAATTACTGCAGGACCTTCCTAAACTGTTCTCCCTGCTTCTTTCCTTACCACTTTTAGTTTATTCTCAACACAGCTGTCAGAGTGATCCCTCAAAATCTAAGTCAGATCATGACCTTCCTTTGCTCAAAACATTCTAACTATTCTCTATTTTACTCTACAGAACCTGAGTGACTTGGTCCTTGCACCCTGACACCTCTGATGCTATCTTCTATCGCCCTGCACTTTGGTCACTGTGAACCAGCCACGTCAGCCTTGGATCTCTGCACTTTTACACTTACTGTTCCCTCTTTCTGACATGTTCTATCCCAGATGTCTGCATGGTTCTTTCTCTCCCTTCCTAGAATGTCACTTTCTCAATGAGGCTTTTCCTGGCTATCCTGTCTAAAATTTAACACCCCTTCCCTCAAACTGCGCAGTGGTTAAGCACTGGACTGTTAACCAAAAGTTCAGCGGTTCGTACCCACCAGCCACTGCTTTCATAAAGATTTACAGCCTTGGAAACACTGAGGCACTTGTCCTCTGTTCTATAGGGGCACTATGAGTTGGAACTGACTCAACGGCAATGGGTTTGGTTTCTGGTTTGATCTCTCAAACCAGTTGATATCAATTCATGGAGACCTATGTGTTGCAGAGTTGAACTGTTCCATAGGATTTTCAAGGTTGTGACCTTCTGGAAGATCGCCAGGCCTTTCTTCTGAGGTACCTCAATGTGGGTTTAAACCACCAGCCTTTTGGCTAGTAGCCAAGCACTTAACTATTTGCACCACCCAGGGAATCCATATAAATATACATGTATGTTTGTGTGTGAGTGTGTCTGTGTGTATGTTGCTGCTGCTGTTAGGTGCCATCCAGTTGCCTCTAACTCGTAGTGACCCTATGTACAACAGAACAAAAACATTGCCTAGTCCTGTGCCATCCTCACAATCGTTGTTATGCTTGAGCCCATTGTTGCAGCCACTGAGTCAATCCATTTCGTTGAGGGTCTTCCTCTTTTTTGCTGCTCCTTTTCTTTACTAAGCATGATGTCCTTCTCCAGGGACTGGTCCTTCCTGATAACATGTCCAAAGTATGTGAGATGGAGCCTCGCCATCCTTGCTTCTAAGGAGTATTCTAGCTGTATTTCTTCCAAGATAGATTTGCTTGTTCTTTTGGCAGTACACGGTATATTCAATATTCTCCACCAACACCATAACTCAAAGAAGGTGTCAATTCTTTTTCTGTCTTCCTTATTCATTATCCAGCTTTCATATGCATATGAGGTGACAGAAAATACCACAGCTTGGGTCAAGCACACCTGTGTCTTCAAGGTGACATCTTTGCTTTTCAATACTTTAAAGTGGTCTTTTGCAGCAGATTTGTCTTCAAGGTGACATCTTTGCTTTTCAACACTTTAAAGTGGTCTTTTGCAGCAGATTTGCCCAATGCATCATTTGATTTCTAGACTGCTGTTTCCATGGGTGCTGACTGTGGATTCAAGTAAAATTAAATCCTTGAGAACTTCAATATTTTCTTCATTTATCATGATGTTGCTATTGGTCCATTTGTGAGGATTTTTGTTTTCTTTATGTTGAGGTGTAATGCACACTGACGGCTGTGGTCTCTGATCTTCATCAGTAAGCGCCTTAAGTCCTCTTCATTTTTGGCAAGCAAGTTTGTGTCACCTACATAGAGCAGGTTGTTAATGGTTCTTCCTCCAATCCTGATGCTCCATTCTTCGAACAGACCAGTTTCTCAGATTATTTGCTCAGCGTACAGACTGAATAAGTATGGTGAAAGGACACAGCTCTGACACACACCTGTCCTGACTTTAAACCATGTAGTATCCCCTTGTTCTGACTGAAGAACTGCCTCTTGATCTATGTACAAGTTCCTCATGAGCACAATTAAGTGTTCTGGAATTCCCATTCTTCACCATGTTATCCATAATTTGCTATGGTCCACATAGTCAAATGCCTTTGCATAGCCAATAAAACACAGGTAAACATCTTTTTTTGTATTCTCTGCTTTCAGTCAGGATCTATCTGACATCACATCCTCTTCTGAACCCAGCTTGAATTTCTAGCAGTTCCATGTATATGTCCTACTGCAGTTGCTTTTGAATGATCTTCAGCAAAATTTTACTTATCTATTTGTATTAAAAAACAAAAATTTTTTTTTATGGTATTAATGATATTGTTCGATAATTTCCAAATTCAGTTGGATCACCTTTCTTGGGAATAGGCATAAATATGGATCTCTTCCAGTCAGTTGGCCAGATAGCTGTCTTGCAAATTTCTTGGCATAGACGAATGAGCACTTCCAGTGCCACGTCTGTTTGTTGAAACATCTCAATTGCTATTATTAGGTCAATTCCCAGAGCCTTGTTTTTCGCCAGTGCCTTCAGTGCAGCTTGGACTTCTTCCTTCAATACCATCAGTCCCTGATCACATGCTACCTCCTGAAGTGCTTGAACGTCAACCAATTCTTCTTGATATGGTGACTCGGTGTATTCTTTTCATCTTCTTTTGATGTTTTCTGCCTTGTTTAATATTTTCCCTGTAGAATCCTTCAATATTGCAACTGGAGGCTTGAATTTTCTCTTCAGTTCTCTCAGCTTGAGAAATGCCAAGCATGTTCTTCCCTTTTGGTTTTCTATCTCCAGGTCTTTGCACATGTCATTGTAATACTTTACTCTTTCTTCTCCAGCTGTCCTTTGAAATCTTCTGTTCAGCTCTTTTACTTCATCATATTTTCCGTTTGCTTTAGCTACTCAACATTCAAGAGCCAAGTTTTGGAGTCTCCTCTGACGTCCATTTTGGTCTTTTCTTTCTTTCCTGTCTTTTTAAGGACTTCTTGCTTTCTTCATGTATGATGTTCTTGATGTCATTCCTCTGGTGTTCAGTCATTAGTGTTCAATGAATCAAGCCTATTCTTGAGAGGGTCTCTAAATTCAGGTGGGATGTACTCAAGGTCATACTTTGGCTCCCGTGAACTTGTTCGAATTTTCTTCAACTTCAACTTGAATTTGCATATAAGCAAAAAAAAAAAAAAATTTTTTTTTTTTTTTTTAATACATAGTCTGTTTCACAGTAGGCCCCTGGCCTTGTCCTGACTGATGATATTGAGTTTTTCCATTGTCTCTTTCCACAGATGTAATTGATTTGATTCCTGCGTATTCCATCTGACGAGGTCCACATGTATAAAAAACCCAAACCCGTTGCAGTCAAGTTGATTCCGACTCATAAAGACCCCATATCAACCCTATAGTCACTGTTAATGTTGTTGAAAAAAGGTATTTGCAATGAAGGAGTCATTAGTCTTATAAAATTTTATCATGTGATCTCCAGCATCCTTTCTACCACCAAAGCCATATTTTCCAACTGCCAATTCTAGTTTGTTTCCAGCTTTCACATCCCAATCACCAGTAATTATCAATGTATCCTCACTGCATGTTCAATCAATTTCTGACTGCAGATATTGGTAAAAATCTTCAGTTTCTTCATCTTTGGCCTTAGTGGCTAGTGAGTAAATTTGAATAATAGTCGTATTAACTGGTCTTCCTTGTAGGCATATGGACATTATCCTATCACTGACAGCACTGTACTTCAGGATAGATCCTGAAATGTTCTTTCTGGCAATGAATGCAATGCCATTCCTCTTCATTCCCAGCATAGCAGACCATATGATTGTCTGATTCAGAATGGCCAATACCAGTCCATTTCAGCTCACTAATGCCTAGGATATTGATGTTTATGCGTTCCATTTCATTTTTGACCATTTCCAATTTTCCTAGATTCATACTTTGTACATTCCATGTTTCGATTATTAATGGATATTTACAGCTGTTTCTTCTCATTTTGAGTCATGCCACATAAGCAAACGAAGGTCCTGAAAGCTTGACTCCATCCACATCATTAAGATCAAGTCTACTTTGAGGAGGCAGCTCTTCCCCAGTCATCTTTTGAGTGCCTTCCAACCTGAGGGACTCATCTTCTGGCACTATATCAGACAATGTTCCGCTGCTATTCATAAGGTTTTCACTGGCTAATTCTTTTCAGAAGTAGACCGCCGGGTCCTTCTTCCTAGTCTGTTTTAGGCTAGAAGCTCCACAGAAGCCTATCCACCATGGGTGACCCTGCTGGTATTTGAATACCAGTGGCATAGCTTCCAGCATCACAGCAACACGCAAGGCCCCACAGTACGACAACCTGACAGACGCATGGAGGATACATACACAAAATTTTTTTCTGCCTTATTGTTGATATTCCTCATAGAGCAGGGATTTTTGTTTGTTTTAATTCACCTCTCTATTCCCAGTGCCTGGCTCAGGTTGTTTTTCTTCTTGTGTGTCACCAAGTCGATTCCGACTCATAGTGACCCTATAGGACAGAGTAGAACTGGTCCATCGGGTTTCCTAGGCTGTAACCCTTACTGGAGAAGATCACTAGATCTTTTCTTCCTCGGAACCACTGGTGGGTTGGAACTGCCAGCTTTTCGGTTAGTAGCCAAATGCTTAACCCTTGTGCCACCAGGCTCCTCGCCTGGCTCATAAAAAAAAAAATAGTAGGCACTAAATAAATTTTTGTTGAATGAATGAATGAACAAAACAAATACAGAAACCAAGTGCTAGAGGTCCTAGTGTAGGCCTTGCCCAGTCATGGGGCTGTGAAAGCTGCAGGGGCAGAGGGGCCCACCAGTCCTCAACACTCAGGGACAGGACCCCTGAAGAAATCAGTTTGAGTGTTCCTTAAAGCAGACAGAGTATGACTCAGGTCTTGGAGAAGTGGGGCTGGGGAGCGTGTGGGGCACCAAGAGACTTCTGGGCAGCTGGCAGTTGGTTGTCCTCACCTCGCCACTCAGGGTCAGAGGTTCCCAGGCAGCTGTGCTGGACTGCAGCAGCTGGTTCTATTACCATCTATCGGCAATGGGAAATACAAAATGTGAGAGGCAGTGTGTGCTGGGGCTGCCGATGAGGCAAACAGATGCAAGCGGGAAGTCTTCCAAGAGCCAGATGGGATTCCTACCCATTATGTTATGGCAAGGGGCGGGGCGGGGGCGGGGGAGAGAGAACATTTATTAAGGACTCTTACCTGGGGCCAGGTCTCACTGGGGACAAAAGGAAACAAGAGCCTGCTTCCCCTGATTAGCATAATGCAGGGACAACACAGAAAATTATATGCACTGGGGGTGGAGGCAAACAGACTCCTGATACCTGACCCCTACCCACCCAGCGGGGCCTGAGGACAGGCAAGGCAGGGGCCTGATGAGGTCTGAGAGGACAGGGCTTCGGGGGCAGCTAAGAAGCAGGAATGTTGCTGCTGACCTGGCAGCACAAGTAGGCGCAGGGATGCGGAGAGTGGAGGGCAGCAGGCTGGGATGGAATGATGAAGGCAAAACTGCACTCAAAGGGAAAGCACAGAACAAAGGTGAGGCGTAAGGATATACCAAATATTACCAGGAGATGGGGGGAGGGGGCCGGCCCTGTGTAAAGAGCTTTAAAATATTGCATCTCATTAACTCCTCACAGCCACCTGTAGGGTAGCCACAAACCAAAGCCAAACCTATTGCCATCCAATCAATTCCGACCCATAGCTACCCTATAGGACAGAGTAGGACTGCCCCACAGGGTTTCCAAGGAGCAGCTGGTGGATTCAGAGTGCCAGGCTTTTGGTTAGCAGCCGAGCTCTTACCCACTACATCACCAGGGCTCCTAACCAAACCAAACCAAACTTGTTGCCGTCAAGCGGATTCTGACTCATAGCGACCTTATAAAAAAAAAATAGTTACGTGTAATTTGCAGATGAGGAGCCTGCAGCTCATAGCAGTTGCCCAAGGTCACAGGGCTATTGGTGGCTGGAGGCAGAATTTGAACCCAAGCTTCTCTAACATCAAAGCCAATGATTATTAGCAGGAGCCCTCTGAGGATTCTGGACATTCCTGGCACTAGTGTCGTAGTGCCCAAATATTTACATGCTGAAGTATATTTTATTCTAAGCTATTTTATTTTTATTTATCCTTTATATTATATATATTTAGGGCATTATACTTTTTAGGTAATGGATATAGAAAGGTTTTATGATCTCTGAATTTCATTTTAGAATAGTAAAGTGGGCTTTTTTCAAAATAGCCAGTCAGCTGCTTTCGAGTCAATTCCAAATCATGGAGACCCCGTGTGTGTCAGAGTAGAACTGTGCTCCAGAGCATTTTCAATGGCTGATTTTTTGGAAGTAGATAGCCAGGTCTTTCTTCCAAGCCACCTCTGGGTGGGCTCAAAATTCCAGCCTTTCAGTTAGCACCCAAGTGCTTAACCATTTGCATGACCCAGGGACTTCTGTTTTCACGTCCTTGTCATAAAGTGGATTTGATGCTGAGAAACAGCACAGCATACAAAGCCAGGAAGCTCGAGCAATGTTACCGTAGTTCTGACAAAACCACTCCACCCCTACCCCCAGGACACTGGAGCACAGGAGGTGACAAGAGGGCTGTGGACTGATGTAGGAAGTGGCAGATGGAGGAGCTGGGACCCTCAGTTGAGACCACTTCTGGGTTCTCTTTCACCACTGACAGCCTTTCCCAGGAAGGACCTGCCCCAACTCTATAACCCAGACCCTACATACCACCCCCATACAAATTACATCTGGGAGTGTGCTGTGGCCAAACATGCCTAGGTCACACCACTGACACCATCAACAAAAACCATTCTGTGCAGGGCAATTTCTTCCTTCTGCACCCTGCAGCTCATCCATAACTCATTGGGAACCTTAGGGGCCACCCTTCCCTATGGCAGTTGGTGTCTGCTAAAGAAACACAAACTCTCTTAAAGGTCAGACTCGGCTAAACCAGGTAGAACGGAGTATGCTGTCTGGCATTTAGGATTTGGAGTTAGCTGATGCTGTGAACTACCCACCATTGTTCCCCTCCATCAGCACAACCACGCAAGGGCTCTCACTGTCCTTCTTTCAAGAACAGAACATGGCTGCTTAATCTATTTGAGCCATAAGGCTGGGTAGGCCCTAAGAAGAGCTGGAGGGAAACAAAAGATGGGGAGAGAAGGGGGCTAAGGACAGGCCAGGGAAACATGCAAACAGTGGAGAAGTGTAGCATAAAGGACACTGGACAAGGACGAGAAGCCAGGGCTCTAGATGCGAGACTGTCCCTCCTCCCCAGGTCTTGGCTTTCTCATCTGTAAGATGAGGAGTTGGAACAGGAGGTCTCAAAAGGCCTCTTCTTTGTTCTGGTAGCCTATGAGTTGGGGAGTCAGTTAGCAGGAAGGTAGTTTTCCAGCGGGCTCTCTGTCATCATTAATGGTGCCTCGGTCTGAGAGACACCCTTGACTCCTTTCTCTTTCTCCCTTCCGTCCCTGATACCACTGCTTTAGCCAAACCCTCATCACCTCTTACCTGGCCTGTGGAGCTGCCTTCCTCCCTGGTCTCCCTGCCCCTGCCTTTCCCTCAACTCTAGGCCCATTCTTGCTGCCTCTACTTCTCTTCCAAAAGAGAAGTATGAGGAAGCCGCCACCTACACTGACTCCCCACTGCTCCCAGGATCATATCTCGATTCAACAGTAACACACAGGGCTCCAAATCCCTCTCTGACCTTGGCTCCCTCACCTTGGTCCTCATTGAATTTGAGCTTCCCAGACTCCTCTGTTAAAATGCCCACCCAGGCCTTGCTCAAAACTGAGCTCAGACTTCACCTCCCCTGGGAAGTCTTCCCTGATGCCTCCAGGCAGAGGAAAATGGTCACTACTCAGTTCAGGTTCTTACTCTAGTACTCTACACCAGCCAAACCAAATCCACTGTGGTGGAGTCAATTCTGACTCATAGTGACCCTGTAGGACAGAGTAGAATTGCCCAAGAGGGTTTCCAAGGCTGTAAATCTTTATGGAAGCAGACTGCCATATCTTTCTCCTGTGAAGCAGCTGGTAGGTTTGAACCACTAACCTATCAGCTAGCAGCAGAGCGCTAAACCACTGCACGACCAGAGCTCCCTCATACTCTGCACGGTAGCCTACTCTAGAGACTCTCCCCCTCCCTCATTAGACACTGAACACCCAACAGAGGCAGAGCCCTCACACACTGCACCAGACATGAGGAAGGAAAGGCTGGTCAGTCTTCCTAAACCTGTTCAACCTGGGCTCCGTCACCAACTAATTATATGGCCTTAGGTTAGTCCCATCCCATCTCAGGCCTCAGTTCCCTCATCTGTAAAACAAACACACTGTGTCTGATGGCTCTATGGCTCCTTTCAGGTCGGACACTCTGGGCTCTGAGCTGGGGTAGACCCAGCGTCTCCTGGCCCACTGAGAAGGACTTCCTATCGGTGGTGTGAGGTCTTCTGTGCAATACGTGTCTCCTTCTCCAGTTGCCATTGGGGCAGACACACTTCAGCACAGATGTGCTCACATTCAGCCCCTGCAGAGGTCCGTTCTCACGCTCTGCGCTCCAGGGTTAATTAGCCTGCAGCATCTATAGGGCTGCTTTCTCCTTTAATAGCCAATTAGATCTTGTTAGCTCTGTTGTCATTTACAGGACAAGTCATCGTGGTGGTGCTCCCAGGCCACTCTGCCATCTTGCATAGGCAGGGCATCCAGATCGCTCCGCTGAGGAGGGGGAGCTGGAGGCCTGCTATGGAATGAGGGCTCAGGCAGAGAGGGCCACCAGGCCACCAGTTTTAGAAATGTGAGAGCGCTGTGGCCTATTCCTACTGGTCAATGGAGTCGGGCTCTGTACGAGTGGTGTGAGCTCCCGTAGGCCCATTCTGGTCTTGTCACCACAAAATGGGCGATGGGCAGTGATCTGCATGGAGGCTCCATCTGCCAACCCACCAGGCCTCTGCAGGGCCGATGAATATCCAGCCAGTCCGCCCTGCCTAATGACACTGCATCTCACCCTGGTCACAAGGGGCATCAGCCTGCTGCCACTTCAGCTCACAACCAGCCTAGGCAGCACTAACAAGGCCGAGACAGGTTTGCTCGTCCTACCTTCCACCCTGGCAGCCTTCCAGGCCTGGGACCAGACCTGTAGGCTGACCTCTCTTCCTCTTCTGCATAAATGAAATTTCTGACAAGCATGGCCTTAGGCACCCTTGGCACTGCAAAACAGATGTCTTGATATGGCCAAAGAAATCTCTCTCTTGCTTCTCAGAACAGAATGAGTCTTTCCCACATGGGCTGGGGGAAATGCGTGCCTTTAAAACAATTCCTTTGCATGGCATGAAGGCCCTTCACAGCAGGACACGCAGCCACACGGGCCCAAGGAGGGCCGGGAGCTGGGTGGGAGGGTGGACTGCCCCATGAGGGGCTGGAAGAGAGAAAGGTGGAACAGCTCCAAGCCCACAGGTTCATTACAGCCCCTTGGCCTATTTACAGCCCCTCTGGGGTCATATGGAGCCCTGGTGGCACAGTAGGTAAGTGATCAGCTACTAACCAAAAGGTTGGCCATTCAAATCCACCAGATGCTCCTACTCTGTCCTACAGGGTCACAAGGAGTAGGAATCAACTCAATGGCAATGGGTTTCTGGGGTCGTAAAGGCAGCTGGTAAACTGGCAGCTGTGGATGCAGCTCAGCCCCCAGTACTGCCCCCAAGAGCAGCGAGCTCGCATGCGTGAGCACAGCACACCCCACACTCCTGGGCTTCCAGGCGCCCATCTCCCAGCAGTCTGAGGAGGCGATAAGAGCTCTTAGCCGGTGGCGCGGGGGCAGGGGGGGCTCTAGGTTTCCTCCTTTGGCTGTGGATCATGAACAACATAGACCTTTGAAAGGGGTGAAACGCAAGGCTGGCTTCAGATGGGGGTTGGGATATTTTTTTTTAAATACCTTCCTAAGTGCTCTGAAGGGGGAAAGGAAATAATAAGGTTCCTGTGATCAAGCCTGAGGATGATAAATTAGGAGGTCTTGGAACTGCAGGAGAGGACGCATTACGGGAGCTGCAGTGTTTTATGGCCGGGGCTTCTTTTCTTTCTCTTTCTCTGTTTTAAGGGAAACAAATTAAAGTGCCTGGATTTTAATTAGTCTATTGAAAGACAAAAATTACACAGGGTTCGTGCGGGTGGGAACAGGTTCCAGGCAGCCTCTTTCTCCCCAGGCTCCAAGCAGCCCTATCGCAGCCTCCAGGAGGCCTAATACGCCTCTCTGCCTCCCCACACCCAAAGCCAGGCTGTGCATCAGGCTTCAGAAGGGTGGCACTGGACAGGGGGGACCTCAAGGATTGGCTAAATGTCTGATTTTCTAGCTCTGCTCCCAGAGCACCCTCAGGGTGCTGGGGTGCAGGGAGTTGGGAGGAAAAGGGAGCCCAATCTCCAAATCACTGACCTACTGCATCAACCAGAGCAGCTCAATTTTTACCTAGTGGGATTCCGTATGTGATTTTATTTGAGCAAAAGATTTAACCACTAGAAATAAGTTTGGAGACCACTGAGCTGGTCTGATCATCTCATTTTACAGACGAGGGCCTCTGAGGCTCAGAGGGGGAAGGGCTCATCTTAGGTCATACTGCAAATGAATGGCAAATCGCAGACACGAACCAAGGTAGCTTGACAATTAGTCCCGTGTTCTCTTCCCTACACCACTCTTCCCCAATCATTTATCTGCTCTCCTCCATTCTTCTGCTGACAATGCCACCATTGTACCTACAGTCCAGAGCCCTCGTCACGCTTCACACATGTATACCCACTGCCTGCTGGAAGTCTCTACTTGATGTCCACGGCACCTGCAGCCCAACATGTCTGTTGTCATTGTCGTTAGCTGC